>NC_137233.1:862718-895483 GCF_949987685.1 Ammodytes marinus | reverse complement strand
ATTTGAAGACCGATTGCGTCATAGCGGCGCAAAGGCTGTCCCATTTGCAAGGCTCCTCATATGCGGTCGTGAAATGCAGCCTTCGTTTCACGGTTTTGAAGCAGTTTTGAAGGCTGCATCAGATGTATCCTTCGCAGCCTAACATATCCCATGATTCATTGCGTTTTTTTCAGAGATGGCATACAATACAATAAAAAATAACAAAACAGCAACGTGTTGCTCCATCTTCTTAACTTTTATCTTCCTTTCTTTTTTTCTTGTACTTTTTTTTCTTTTCGTCTGGTAGACAACTTCTTTTTCTTTTTTCCTCCGTTGACAAGGCTGTCTCCGTTGGCAGCAATCAGGGTTGCTAGGCAGCACAGGAGCGGCGAGTCGTCACTCAAGGTAACGGCTTGTTACGTGAACCGGAAATGCTCGTAAACGGAGACCTGCGGAGACCGTCTCGTTTAACAAGGCTCGTCGGCCTTAAAATCGGCCTCCATAGGCTATAGCCTTCATAGACCGTGAGACCGCGTCCTAACAAGTGCGTGGTCTCTGTAATGGGATACAGCTACACACTCACTCTCTCACACACAGAGGGGACTATTTACACACTCCCTTTCCGTGAATGTAGATTTGTGTGTGTTACCAGTAAAATGCTCTAAAGCAGCAATAATGAATGTGTTGAGCCATAATCCAGTGTGTGAAACCAATATAATAATAATGGTTATGGAACACATTTCAATATTTCAATATTAAAGAACATTCCTATTAGTAGAAGGAAAGAGACACGTTCATTTATTTAAGAACTTTATTCAGAAGGAAAACTCTCCTGGACATCAAGGGGCCGGTCAGAGTCCACGGGCCTGAAAACACACAATGGTTAGATTCACTTTAACAGACTTTATTCATAATGCACCTTTATAAGTTTGTCATCAACTGACATCACTTCACAAACCAAGAGACACACACACACACACACACACACACACACACACACACACACACACACACACACACACACACACACACACACACACACACACACACACACACACACACACACACACACACACACACACACAAACACACAAGTCAAGTTACTTACTGTACAATGTTGCAATCAAATAAGTCGTTAAAATGAACTTAACTTTAAACAGTTTAAAAAATAATATTAATTAATGATCGAAATAATTAAATCTTTTATTTGAGCAACAATATAATAAACTGAGTGACTTACGTTCACACCGTTTCACACTGGAGGGAAACCGTTCAGCTGAGACGGGTTCACGTCAGACCGTTTGAATTTAGCCATTTCTGAAGAAAGCCACCAACACACACAGACACACAGTAAAATAAGTAGCTAAAGATTAAATAACTAAAAAATAATGACATACCAAAATAAAACATAACTTTAAAAATGTTATGAGAAATGAATTGTTATTTATATATTAAACAATAATAAACTAGATAAACCGAGTGACCTACTGTTCAACGTGTTTCACACTGGAGGGAAACTGTTCAGCTGAGACGCTCTCAAAGCGGCAGGCAGACAGACGGACAGGCAGACAGACAGACAGACAGACGGACAGTCAGGGTCGGTGGGGGGGCCCAACTGCAATGACCCAGCTTTGGGGGGGCCCAGCTTGCAGAAGGTTGAGAACCCCTGCCTTAAGCCATCAGCCCTGAAATGCCCACTGCTCACTGATTTGCCTTCAGTGTTATAAATGCCTGTTGAGAGTGAGCGGACCTGATTTGTTCTGCTAGGTCCCAGCACTTGCACCTGTCGATATCTCCGCCTGGAATACTTTCGTACCCCTCTGCAATCTTCCAGGAGAGCACCGTGCTCACTCTTTTGGGATAGACAATCCAGTGTCTCGATCAAGATTCCAAACAGTCTAGGGTGAGCGCGTGCATCCCATCAACAAATCTGCCTTGAGAGCGGGAGGGGGGGTAAGGTGGTATGGATGAGGGCCAGTGTAGGGAGCTAAGGCTGTAATCAGGTCTTCAGAGAGAGAGAGAGAGAGAGAGAGAGAGATACAGACAATTGAAGAGGCAAAAGGAGGAAGAAGCAAAAAGGTGAGCCTCCCGGACAGGTCCACCCCGGGTTTGTCCTTATCCGAACAATGGTACTAAGAACAAAACACAATGAACGTAACATCAATAATACTATAAATTAAAACGCTAAAACACATGATGGTAACGTCCAACAGATTTCATACTTAATATGCCATCGGCTGGAATTTCAGGGTCAAGGCAGTCACATCTGGGTCTGTGTTTCGCTCCACTTCAGACATTTTCATTGGACTTGCCATTTTCTGTGGAACAACAGTAAAAATGACTTCGGCTAGTTTAACAAAATAGATTAAAATAAATAACATACGAGGAATTAACAAAGTAGAGCTATCCAACACTTTAAAAAACAGCTAGGCTACTTAACAATCCGCTACGGGGAACATTTTAACCATGGAATCTTTTCAATTGGCATTACTATAGCGTTCTTTTTATGAAATATTGAAGCCCCCCACTCTTTGACTTTTACTAAAATGAACACAACATGAGGTTCTCTCCTTTTATGCAAGTTGTGTTGTGGGAACTGGTAATCTGTAAAAATCCCGGTGAACACGAATGTCGTGACCCAGGAAATCTGCAACCTGATCATTGTTCTTTAAATGAAGGATTGTGACAGAGTAGCAACATGATTCCTTAGTTGTGTCGACCTCGGGTGCTTTTTTAAAATCTTTTTATTATCAAAAATACAAAATCCATTTTATGCATTTACATATTCATTTATATGTATTCTTTATATCTCTATATGTATCAAATAAATAAAAGCAGTCCCACAAATTAAACCTCCCTCAGACACAAAAGACAGACAATTAAAATTAAATTACTAAACACAAAAAGTTTAGCCCTTCTAAATCAACCCTCTTAAAAGCTTGTGACAGAGTAGCAACATGTTTCCTTAGTTGTGTCGACCTCAGGTGCTCAGGGTGTTTTGCTTCACACTGGCATGAACACAAACAGTCCTGTCCTCTGTGGCGGCTCAGTGATTTGGGTCTTGCGAACAAGAAGACATTTGTGGGGCAAACGCCACATTCAGCTCTAACACGAGCCAGTAGTGACAGAGCTTCCACTATGCCTGGTGTGAGTAGAACAGCAACCTTTCTGCCCATTTTTCCCATGATTTCTATTCGGCTGAAATGCTTGCACAGCATTCAGTCTTTGATAATCCCATGGCAACATCTTCATGGAGCGTTGTGTTATCCCTTTGAAGAAAACTGTTAAGGCACATTTTTGATCCTCCCCAGCACGTCTTCGATTGAAAACAATGATTTGTGAAAGTGTCACTTTTGCAAGTTCTGAAACTGTTGAGCTGAGAGGTGTGTAAAAATGACATCGGCTAGTTTAATATAATAGATTAAAATAAATAACATACTAGGAATTAACATAAAGTAGAGCTATCCAACACTTTAAAAAACAGCTAGGCTACTTAACAATAGAACCGCTACGGGGAACATTTTAACCGTGGAATCTTTTCAATTTTACTATAGTTTACTCGTGAAATATTAAGCCTCCCCCCTCTCCTCCCCCCCCCCCCACTCTGTTTGACTTTTACTAAAATGGTGTTGTGATCCATAAATTGTGCCGTTCGAAGTCCGTACATTTGGCATTTCTGAAGAAGCCACCAACATGTACACACACGGAACAGACCGTGAGTTGAGTTACCTGCTGTACAATGTGGCAATAAAACGATACAATCTAGATAAAATGGGGCAACTTACTGTACAACTATTGTGGTCTCCCCCCGGCTTTCTCATCCACTACCTGCTTCCCCACACCATATATAAATAAACCTTTTTATATATCCAACATCGTCTCTGTCTGCTCTTGGGTTCAGCATCGTTACCATAACACACATGCCTTTTTCTGAAGAACACAGAGATAGACACACACAGTAAGTCAAGTTACTTACTGTACAATGTGGCAATGAAATAAGTAACAATTATGGTGATCATATTATAATACCAAAATAAAACTGAATGACTTACCGTGAACCCTGGTCCACACCGGAGGGAAAGCGTTCAGCTGACACTGATCTGGGGCTGATTGCAGCTGAAGAAAGGTCCACCAGCTATCAGGCTGGAATGGGGATTTAAACAAGTCCTTGGTGTTTCTATGTTCTGTAAAATAAAATAAATATATAATATGACATGTATCGATTATTCAAATAAATGGCAACATTTGACAGGAAGATCTTACAGACCTGAAAGTAACGTAGACACTCACATGAATTGTTTCCAGTGTGTGTGTGTGTGTGTGTGTGTGGGATGGTGATATGTGTGCAGGCTGTGTGTTGGCCAGTACAATAGAAAGTCTCAATCAATACATAAATAAAATATGAAAAATACACAGGGCTGTAAAGGGCCACACAGGCTACCTTTTAATATGGCAAACTAAACCACCAAATAGATACGAGAGCTGGCAGAGTGTGGCCACTTGTTTTCTTAAAGGCCTATTTCACCGGTGGGAATATGAAGGTGTCTTGAATTCTGAGATCCTATGTAGAACCAATTTATTAATTTTTTGCACATTTATACTACATAGGATCACATAATTCAATACACCTTCATATTCCTACCGGTGAAGTAGGGCTGTGTCTGAAATCGCGCACTTCTGTACTTACACTTACTTTTTTGAGTGCACTTTGCGCAAAAACGGAGAGTGTGCCAAAATGCAGTGCACTGTAAGTTCCTCGGTCGTGCACTCAAAACGGTCTAAAACTTGAGTGTGGAGCGATGGACACTTTCCACACTCAACGGCCGCCATCTTGCCTACGTAGCGGAGAGGACGGGACATTAAAATCAAAATAGAGGAGCTTGAAGCAACTGTGGAGACGGACGCGCTCTACAAAAGTTAAATTACACATTTGTTTAGTTTTTCCGTACAACTACACTGTTTTAGACTGTATCCGACCGTTTAAAAAAAAATACCACCGAAGAAGAACCTTCAAAATGCAAAGTCATTTCCGGTAGGTGCGCGACGGCAGTTAGGACAGTGCACTGTAGAAATGAGAGCACTGCGTCTATAAGTAAGTGTACTGCATGGATAATAAAGTGCACTCAATGTAAGTGCACTTACGTGAGTGCGCGATTTCACAGCAATTTGCAAAGAGAGAGGGATTGTTAGCAGGTATGCCAGCATCAGCTCTCATCTCAATCCTGTCTGAAGATTTTTTTTTCACTCTAGGCAAGTTTATTTATATAGCACAATTCAGACACAAGGCCACTCAAAGTGCTTTACAGGGGCAAGATTAGAATATATGAAACACATTATAAAACATTTAAAAGCAGATAAAAGAAGCAAATAAAAAGAAAATTGCAGGTTATTGCACTAGGCAAGTTTCAATCCGATACAAAAGTTATGAAGGCCTAGGGGGGTCCATAACAAGATTTAAACCATTTAAAAGCCAATTAAAGGAGGGTTTGCTATCTCTCCACTTGCAGCAATGAAGATGATATTTACCCAAAAGTAAAATAATATGAATCATGTCAGACACAGATTCAAATTATCCATAAAAAAGAAAATGTGAGAACTATCAAAGGTTGGAATGTCGTGTACTTTTAGTGATAGCCAATTTCTTATATCAGACCAAAAAGCTTGGGACAAGGCGGGGCATAAAATATGGGTTGCGTTCCGAATCGCATACTCTTTCTTTTTTCTATTCTACATCCGACGATAAAAAGAATCTAGTTAGGATGCAGTAGGCATACTATTGGGACATACTTTTCTCTCTTATTTCATCATAACATTGCGCCTTGATCTTGCCTCTTGCTTTTATATCCGTCGCATCCCCGTTTGTTTTCATACGGAGGCTTCGTCGATGTGACGTCACTTCACGTGCGCACTGGATTGTGGGTCAGAATCGCCCAAATAGGATGCACTTTTCAACACTAACAATCTTGGCCGCATGAAGTAGGACATCCGGGTACTTTTAACCATCCTAAATCTGGCCACAAGAATCGGGACATCCTAAATCTTTTTTCTACATACTATATAGTAGAAAGTATGCCATTCGGAACGCAACCATGTTCTAAGGTTTCTTCACACTCACCACAAAAATGACAACAGGGGTCAACTTCAAAACGAAAGAGACAGCAGCTTCCTGATAATCCAGAGAGGCATTATATTTATTTATTTGTTTATTTTGACAGGGACAGACAGTGCATATTAATAAACATTTCTGTTAATACACCAGATTTAACCAGAAGGCTAGTTTCCATCCGCAGTCCTTGGCCAGAACAATAGAATCCCTAACAAGCAAATAACAGGAAGAGTTAACCAATGAACATGGGCCTATAAAAGGAGATACACATTAATTATAACCACATACAAGTATTCAGTAGTTCAAGCATCAACATACATAAAGCATGCAGGACAAACACAAAATAAAAAAGTTGTGTGTTTGTGAGTGAGTGAGTGAGTGTGAGAGAAAGAGAGAGGGAGGGTGTAGTAAATACTCCTATGTACGCCACTGTAGTGTGTGTGTGTGTGTGTAGTGTGTGTGTGTGTGTGTGTGTGAGTAGTAAATACTCTATTACAACCTTGCACATGGAGTCAATCAGCAGGTAGACTGGAATCCCTATAATAAATATTATGAAAAAAATCAAGTTAGAAATACAAACTAGAAATCCCGCGGAGATTTGGAAAGTACGGGCCGCCCCCGCGCGAATCGGGAAAGGGAAAAAATCGCGGCCGACCCCCGCGGTCCCAGAGGCTTTACCGTAGAGCGACGCGAGCCGCGCGCGTCCGACGAACGACGAGTCGATCGGAGTCGGGGGGAAAGGGGCGTGGCCCGGCAAACATCGCGTCGTTGAATGACGGTTTTCGCATTCGTGGCGCCCCCTGTGGGTTAACCTCGACGAGCTTAGAGGGACACGCCACCGCATGTCTTCCGCACGTATCCTGCGAGTTTCACGACGATAGGACCTACGGGCAACGAGTTATGGCCAATTTGTAATTAAGCCCCGCCCCTGCGTAAACGTTTTAGTCAATGGCGGCCGTGTTTTCCAAGCTATCCTACTGATATTTTTCGGAGACGTGCTTCACAGTCCCCCGGGGCTTCGTGAGACATTTGGTGTCGATAGAGTAAAACGTGAAAAAGTTGTGGATAAAACCCTGTTTTTCAGTTTATGCTAATTAGCCGAAAATATTTCCAGGTTGACTTTTATGGTCCAAGAGGCTTTTTTGTAGAGCACCCCATCATACAGCCGTGTGAGAAATTTTAAGTCAATCGGACTTACGGCGTGCGGGGCGCGGCCTCTCAAACTTTTTCAGTCGGGGCTTAATAACAGCGCCCCCTAGCGGAATTTCAAAAAACTGTATAATAGCACACCCCGCGGGGTAGGGGCGCACGTTCAGTGAAAATTTTGAATGTCTAAGTGAAACGGTGTGGGAGGAGAAGGAGCTAGAAACTTTCTTCAGTCAGGGATTAAGAACAGCGCCCCCTAGCGGAAATTAAAAAAAAATTCCTCGGAGCGAAATTGTAGAGCACCATGAGCTGTACATGTGTAATCAATTTCAAGTCAATCGGAATCGGGTGACTTTTGTGGCGCCCCCTATGGGTTAATCGCGATAAGCTTCGAGGGACATATTACCACATGACTTCTGCACACACCCAGCAAGTTTGATGATGATAGGACCTATGGTTAAGGAGTTATGGCCAATTTGTGGATAGGCCCCGCCCCTGTGGCGCCCCCTACGGGTTAATCTCGATAAGCTTCGATGGTCATGCTACCACATGACTTCTGCACATACCCAGCAAGTTTCATGATGATAGGACCTATGGTTAAGGAGTTAGGGCCAACGTGTTATTAAGCCCCGCCCATTGGTGGCGCCCCCTATGGGTTGATCTCGATAAGCTTCGATGGACATGCAACCACATGACTTCTGCACATACCCAGCAAGTTTGATGATGATAGGACCTACGGTTAAGGAGTTATGGCCAACGTGTTATTAAGCCCCACCCATTTGTGGCGCCCCCTTTGGGTTAATCTCGATATGTTTCGATGGACATGCTACCACATGACTTCTGCACATACCCAGCAAGTTTCATGATGATAGGACGTATGGTTAAGGAGTTATGGCCAACGTGTTATTATGCCCCGCCCCTGCGTAAACGTTTTGGTCAATGGCGGCCATGTTTTTCAAGTTGTCCTACTAATCTTTTACGGGTATGTTTATTGTAGTCCCCCGGGGCTTCACGAGAAATTTGGTGTTGATACAGTCAAATTTCCGAAAGTTGTGGATAACACGCTGTTTTTCAGTTTATGCTAATTAGCCGAAAATATTCCCAGAACACTTTTTATGGTCCAAGAGGCTTTTTTGTAGAGCACCCTAACATACACCTGTGTGAGAAATTTCAAGTCAATCGGAGTTACGGTGTGCGGGGCGTGGCCTCTCAAACTTTTTTCAGTCGGGACTTCATAACAGCGCCCCCTAGCGGAAATTCAAAAAACTGTATAATAGCACACCCCGTGGGGTGGGGACGTACGTTGTGCGAATTTTTTGCGTTTCTACGTGCAACGGTGTGGGAGGAGATAGAGCTAGAAAATGTGAGGCAGAATAAGAAGAAGTCAGAAGAAGAAGAAGAAGAAGAAGAATAAGTATGGTGGAGAGTAATAATTACGGGCCCTCAATGCTTGAGTGCCCGTACTTAAATACACGTCAATTACATAACAACATCACTGTAAATCAAACCAACATTTATACTCAAGGTCTGTATTTCGAGAGAGAGAGAGAGGGAGAGAGAGATGGGGAGAAAGAGGGAGAGAGAGAGAGAGAGACTTTATTGATTCAAAAACTGGCGTATGCTCTCTGGCCTTGAAGCATTGAATCGATCAAATCTTAATCAAACTTCGTGATACACAAAACGTATTCCCTACCTTAAGACGGGCTTCACACAGGAGAGAGATATATATCCGTAACTGCCTCGAAAATAACTAAGAAGCCACCAACATATTCACACACACACACACACACTTCAATATACACACACACACACACACACTTCAATTCGCACACACACACACACACACACACACACACACACACACACACACACACACACACACACACACACACACACACACATAAATAGAGAGAGACACACAAAACAAAGACACAAGAGAGAGATATATCCATAACTGCCTCCAAAACAACAAAGAAGCCACCAACATATTCACAACACACAAACAGAAAGAGAGAGACAAACAAACAAACACACACACACACACACACACACACACACACACACACACACACACACACACACACACACACACACACACACACACACACACACACACACACACACACACACACACACACACTACTTACCGTACCCCATAGCTGAGAGAGGTGGGCAGACAATCCCCAGTCACTGCAGTCAGATTCCTCACATCTTCAAAGTAAACAAAGTCGCCATTTAAGATCAGTACAATCGGAGTGAATGCTAACGCTGCAAAGCTAACGCTAAACTGTATTGTTGAATGTTGTAGTTGAAACTATAGTCTTATGTTCTGTGGTGGGAAATGATAAAAAACAGTTGAGGAACTCCATGCAAACACAATGGTGTAAATACCGTTAGCCTCATAGCCTAATTGCCTAAATCATATTTACTTTTACTCTAAATCTACTCTATTCTACATCTACTTTTTGTTAGCCTAATAGCATGAAAAAATTAGTCATATTTTAAGGGTTATAGATTAGGGTAAAGTAGATGTAGAGTAGAGTAAATATGATTGAGGCAATTATGCTATGAGGCTAACAAAATGTTTTACGTAGCAGGGACACACACACACTACTGTGCATGTAGGACGTAGAATGTTTCCCGGGCATCACGGTAAGAAAGAAGGGCAAGGCATAGTGAAATACAGACCCTGAATATGTGTTTTGTATTCCTTATAATGGGGTGTAGGTGTAAGTTTCGTTAGCCTCATATCATAATTGCCTAAATCATATTGACATAAAGAGTGTTTTATGGTCTCACTGTCTAACCCTACATTTCTCTTACTGTGATGCCAGTAAGAGAAATGTAGGGTTAGACAGTGAGACCATAAAACACTCCTTCTGCCTTTTCTCAGGTTAGGATGAACCAATTTAATATATTTTTTTTTTTGCACATTTATACTAGTCTACATAGGATCTCGGAATTCAATACACCTTCATATTCCCACCGGTGAAGTAGGGCTTTAATCTGAACCACTTGTGACTGCTACATAAATGTTGCCTCAATGTGAGAAATTACTACACAGTTGTGCTATGAGGCTAACGGTATGTAAAATACATTCAGGCCCGGAGTGGCTAATCGGTAGCACCGGGAGAATTATTTTTACCGTGTTCCTCTGTCCTTTGGTGAACGTGTGTCCAGTCTTTCATGCTTTCCTTTATGAAAAGGCCAAAACTAACCAGATGTGCACACGAACAAACAAACAAGACAGAGATTTGGATTTTTCACAGTAAGTCAGCCATTTGCCGTTTGTTCCAGATCGCCATTTTGATTTACGGACCCGTCACAGACAGTCAAATGCGTGTAATACCAGGCGTGGCCACCTGTCCATGCTGGCTGCTCGGAAAAGGCACAGTCCTGGGGGCCTGCTCTTGAGGACTATACTCAAAGTGTGTGGTGCCTCGCTCTTCCTCACGCTGACCTGCCTTGTCAGCTTGTCTTTATTGGACACTGAATGAAATAACACATACAAATTCATTAAGCTTCTATTGTACTGGGCTACTCTCATCACATATTTTAAATGTCACTATATGGAAAGCAAGGTTTTAATATACGCAAACCCGTGGCTATAAATTAAACTAAAACTGCTCAACATAACAGGCAAAAACATCAAGGCTGATATAAAACACTGGTTAAGAAATCATGTTAGGATTAGCTGATTCTGCATCGTAATACACGTTATAAAGTGACAGTTGACCAGACTAGCCTTGGACAGTCGCTAGCGTCTGTCAGAAGTAGTTTTCTTACCTTTGTAGCTGTGAATGTAGGTCGCAGCGTACAGCCTGAACCCTTTCTCTAATTTGCTGGTCGGAGTTTTTGTTTTTCTACAAAAACATTGGTGCGGTCTGTGGGAGTGCGGCTACCTCGGAAGAAGGCAGTAAATGGTTTGGCCATGATGTAACGAACAGAGTCCAGGAACCTGTTAATGGCGGTGTAAATGAACACACAGATACAGCGAAATACCAATTAACATAAATAAATATATTAAATTAGTCCGGAAAATTGTCCGGAAGAAGTTGATCGTAGAACAGTAAAATCTTTCCGTGACCCGAAAAACTTCCACTAAGTTTATTAACTACTTACCGTCATCATGGACCAGTGGCACAATGCTCCGACAGTCACCTCCGATGTTCCCTTATCTTTGCTAGCTAAACAATGGACACACGTTAGTACAGTTAGTACAACAACGGACAGTTAGTGTTTCAAATACAGAAAAAAATGTTGTCGCTAACAAATGTTCACTAAAAAGCCGGTAGCCTGTTACCTACCCTCAAAATAATGCAAATAACTCTTTAAATATAGAGTTTAAATCCTTTTCCCCGCTTGCTCGTAGGTGCAAGGGAACGAGCACCAACAATGCGGTGAACATCGTTTAGTTATTGTTGGTAAGTTTTGGAGACGTCTAGAAAAGCCAGACATCGTTACGCTACGGACTGGGTCAGTACGTGAACCGGAAACTAGAATGCCGACATTGGCAGTTGACTTCCAGGTTCTAGTGCACAGAGCCTAATGAATTGAAAATACAGTCATTTTGTCTGTCTGTTGGCCCCATGTCTGTCTGTTAGTCTGTCTGTCCGTTAGCCTCTCTGTCTGTCTGTTAGCCTCTCTGTCTGTCTGTCTGTTAGCCTCTATGTCTGTCTGTTGGCCTGTCTGTCTGTTAGCCCCATGTCTGTCTGTTAGTCTGTCTGTTAGCCTCTCTGTCTGTCTGTTAGCCCCATGTCTGTCTGTTAGCCTCTCTGTCTGTCCGTTAGCCTCTATGTCCGTCTGTTAGCCCCATGTCTGTCTGTTAGCCCCATGTCTGTCCGTTAGCCTCTCTGTCTGTCTGTTTTTATTTTACAGTCATTTTACAATCATCATCATCTATTTTTATGTTTTATCATAGATCTCTGAAGAGGTGCCGGGGTCTGCTGCTGTTAGCCTCTCTGTCTGTCTGTTAGCTAGGTTGTCTGTCTGTCTGTTAGCCTGTCTGTCTGCTAGCCCCATGTCTGTCTGTTAGCCTGTCTATTAACCCCATGTCTGTTAGCCACCTTGTCCGTTAGCTGGGATATTTGTTAGCTACCCTGTCTGTCTGTTAGTATGTCTATTAGCCCCATGTCTATGTTAGCCTGTCTGTTTGTCTGTTACCTGACCTGTCTGTCTGTCTGTCTTTTTATTTTGACAGGGACGGTGCATATTAATAAACATTTCTGTAAATGTGCCAGATTTAGCAAGAAGGCTAGTTTCCATCTGTCTGTTTGTTAGCCGGGATGTTATGGCTACATCTGAAGAAGGCAGTAAATGGTTTGGCCCTGGTGCTAAAGACAGATTTAACAACCTTGTCTGTTCTGGCGCCACCATGTTGTTTTAAGAGTCTCTACTATACATTGATACACTAAAGGATCCCCTGACAGGAGAGTAACCAAAGCCTGTCCGTTAGCCTGTCTGTCTATAGAGCTGTTAAGCGGAAGTCCCTTACTTCCGGGACATGGGGCCTATCGGCTCGAAAAATTACAACGGTAGTCAATGGAAAGAAATTTATTATTTTCTGGTCCCAGTCATGAAATGCCTTCGATTACACATATGTTTTGTATGGATTTAGATGGTATTTTTTCGTGCAAAGAATGGAACAATTTAGCGAGTAGAAGCTGGATACGGTCAGGTTTTGTGCAGAGCGCTTTTGTGGACTACAGCTCTTCGCTGCTCTTGACACTTATGATATACGTCACCACCACTCCACCCGCTTAGCTCAGAAACATGGCTCTGTCTTTAATGCACTTTACCGCCTTCTTTCAATGACAAGACAAAAGTCTTCAGCGTGGCGAAAACCAATACACAAGTGGACATGTGGAGAGTTTCAATTTCTCGAGTGGGGAGATTGTTGGCGTTGTCCACGCCAGCCATTAGCATTAGCACTGTCAGTCGAGAAGTGGAGGGAATGTGTTGAGGTGACGTCACTGGCGACAAGACGTGTAGTAGTTCTCGTAACATTTTTTCAAAAGCCGTCAGACGAATAATCATACAACATACCGTCAAACTCTTCACATGAAAAATTATCATTTAGACCCATACAAAACATATATGTAATCCAGGGCATTTAATGACTGGGACCAGAAAATAGTAGATTACTTTCCATAGTCTCCCATTAATTTTTTTTTCAGCCGATAGGCCCCGTAATTCCGCCACTTCCGCTTAACAGCTCTATTAGCCGGGATGTTAGCGGCTACACCTGAAGAAGGCAGTAAATGGTTTGGCCATGGTGTAACAAACAGATTTTAACAAACCTGTTGATTGTGACACACACAGAGAGAGAGAGAGAGAGAGAGAGAGAGAGAGAGAGAGAGAGAGAGAGAGAGACGTCTTTTTAGGCGCCACCATGTCTCAACTATACATTGATACACTGAAGGATCCTGTGACAGTAGCTTAGCAAAAGCCTTTCTATACTGTAACTAGGGTCTGTTATAAATGTTACAACTTCTTCCCATGTGTCATGTCATGCTGCCCCTCTCATCCTATTATATTTTTCTAATCGTATTATTCTCCCACTTTTTCAAATCAAATACTTATACATACTTATACTATACATAGTAATAAAAAAACATACGATAAAATAAATACACATACTCATATATACACACACAATAAACCAAACAAGATTAATAGGTGCTAGGGTAAAAAGACATTGAGCAAGAGAATGAAAATAATAAGAAAAAGGCAAGTTAATTTATATAGCACAATTCAGACACAAGGCCATTCAAAGTGCTCTACAGGGGCAAGATTAAAATACACAATACACATTAGAAAAGCGAATTAATAAAACATTTAAAAGCAATGGGGGGCATGTCTGAACTGGTGGGTGGCCAGTAGCAGTAGCTAACGGAGGAGTGCTACTTCTGGGGTGGAGACAGAGGGCGGGAGACGAGTCTTCGAAACTTAAAAAAAAAATATATATATTTATACAGGTAAATCCCATTGAGACCGGAGACTCTTTTTCAAGGGAGACCTGTTTTCCTTTCCCACGTTACCATTCACACACACATTCATACACCGATAGCAGGCTAACTATCGACATTCACACCAGGCAAGGTGGGTGAAGTGTCTTGCCCAAGGACACAACAACCATGACACAAGTGGCAGGGCGGGAATCGAACCTCCAACCCTTTGATCATCTGCCGACCCGCTCTACCACCTCAGACACAGCCGCCTGATCTATAAATGTAACTCTCTATTAACTTTAACACTATTTAATTTTTATTTTAAATCTATTGCTGCTATCTAGCTTGTGTTTTGCTTACCTGTGTTTGTATCTTTGTTGACAGCGATGTCAAGAGAGCCTGCAATGTCTGCACAGAGCATCTATCATTGTCCTGATGGTGTTTTCTGTGGTATCACTGGAAAACTTAATAGACAGACCTTTGACAGTCTAAAATATACCAGCCCGGACACCATAATCCCACTGCACAGTTGCTCCCACTCTACTACCTAACTTTAAAAACAAAGTGATTGGACATCAAATACATAAACATACTGATCAAAAATCACATACAATAAGATAAATACACATATTAATATATACAATAAACCAAACGAGATGAATAGGTGCTAGGGTACTTACTTGGTTTAGTATCTTTGTTGACAGCGATGTCAAGAGAGAGCCTGCAATGTCTGCACAGAGCATCTCTCTCGGTGACTGATGATGTTTTCTGTGTTATCACTGGAGAGCTTCATAGACATATCTTTTACTATCTGATTAACCAGCCCCATAGACATATCTTTTACTATCTGATTAACCAGCCCCAGACACCATAGTCACATTGCACAGTTCGTCCCACTGGTAGACAAGGTGGACTGGGGGCAAGTGCTGGTATACCACTGGGGGCACGCGGCCCATTCACACCCGACGGTAAATACGGATAGGAACCCTTTCATCCGGTCCCGGGGGTCGTTTCATCCGTCAGTGAGCCTACGAGTCCGGAGCTCTCTGGACTAACCGGAGCAATACCACCGGAAATCGAAATTCATCAGTGATAGAGACCGGTCGGGGCTTGAAGAGTAACTCTCCATAGCCAAGGCTTCTGTAATGGAGGTCAGACTTCCCAATACACTCCTTATCTGGCTCACAGCAACCAGAAAAACTGAATTAATCCCAATAAATCTATCTCACAGTTCCCAGTCTCAGTGTCCTGATGGTATTTTCTATGGTATCAACTGTTTTCCCCATGCTGTTTAGACTGACATGTGATGCCACTTGGGTCTTAATTTGGGCCAAAATGTTCTCCTGCTGTGTATTGTCCTCTGGTGACAAATGCTGGTACACCACTTGACTCGACTCGGCTGCTTTACCAAATGTTCGTGCTGCCCGCTTGAAAGATCTTTTGCCAAATGTGTGCACAAAAAAAGCCTCTAACTTTATTGTCCCACTCTTTGTATGACGTGCTCTCAGATTAGGAGTGCCTCTTAGAACCACCTGTTTCCAAATTAAGTTCTTCCATAATAACTTTGACATAGCCAAGGCTTCTGTAATGGCGGTCAGACTTCCCAGTGCACTCCTTATCTGGCTCACAGCAATCTCTAGCTCCAGCCTCTCTCTCTCTATTTCTCTCTATT
This sequence comes from Ammodytes marinus, assembly GCF_949987685.1. Taxonomy (NCBI): domain Eukaryota; kingdom Metazoa; phylum Chordata; class Actinopteri; order Uranoscopiformes; family Ammodytidae; genus Ammodytes; species Ammodytes marinus. The sequence continues at coordinate 879,630 of NC_137233.1, read as the reverse complement.
TGTGTACGTTGATGACTTGTTTATTTTGGCTGTAAAATCAAATAGGTTATATCTTATTACTTACACATTGATTTCAGGCTTTAAAAAAATATGACAATGTTTATTTATGTATTTGTTTATTCATCAGGGACAATGCACAGCTCCTTAGCAGTACCAGAGTTAGCTATGAGCTAATTTTCATCCGTAGTCCCAATTTACTGCTTTTGAAGGTGGTATTTGAGGCAGGTAAACATTGTATTTATGAATATGTCATTCCCCCAAGGTGACAAATGAAGTCCGTCGCGCAGCAAAAAAGCCCAGGAGTGTCAAATCTAATGTGAGGGTGCTCAATGAAGGCACCATCTACACTACGAATGACGTTGGCCATAATAACCCTGTTGACAAACCGTCTGGCCGAACCCTTCCAGCCCGGTAGTGGCACCTTAAAAACCAAATTAAATGGTGTGATCTAAATGTTCCTTATTCAGATAGATGCAATGCAGGACAGGGAATATAGACAGCAGACATTCATTTAGGAGAGAGACGCCCTTGAGAGAGAGTTTATTCCCAGCAGAAGAGAGAGTTCTGTAACGGCTAACGAAGGACTACTTGTTCATCTGACTAACACAAGGCAGATAGATACAATATACATCCAAGGACGCAAGAAAGAAGACAACCAATCATAAGAGACGTCTAATGTAATAACTGCATGAGATTTTGGAACCAGGCTCTCACTCTTTCTCTGAACTTTGATGTGATCACGTCAACTTGCCTTGTCATTTTACACACATAAAACTGAGGCCTGGATACCGAATTTTAGACCTTTTTCCATGCCATTTATTCCTTCATACATAAGGCTAAGAACACGATTTATTAAAGAGTTATTACACCACAGTGGATTACGCTGATTGAAAAAGGGGACAAGTCTTTCCAGACCACCCACATAGCTGTCCCCAATTATCCAAACCGTACCTATGGAAACAAAGCATAAGTAGTGTTAGTGTTCAGTTTATGAATAATAGAAAATTCATTACAAAAGGCTGGCTGAGTGTGATTTATTCAACTTTATACATAGTCATTAAATTTTGCAAATTTAGGAGAACAAAATAATAATTTAAGTTCGGACAACACAAAGTATGATGTATGAATATTTGCAAGAGAAAATTGTGTATTGTGTGGAATTGTCCGAAAGAATAAAAAATAAAGTCACTAAGCCAAGACTGTTTCTTAAGTGGTCCTTAAACATTATCATAATTGTATCCAAAGGTGGACGGAAGAACCCCTTTGCGGTGCCCCCGAGCTACCATCACTGGTCACCGTGGATTGGCCCACAAACAAGAAAATCGAATGTGGTGTTGAACACAGAACACGAGAAGATAAAAGCTCCTAGAATGTCCGGTGATGCTGAAGATGAACTGAAGAGCGGCTGGCTGATGAGCTCCTAAATATGTGGTGTTATTATGGGCCCACTATAGCTAGCAATATGACCGTTTAAAGAGATGTTTGCTTACTGGCACAACAGGTAGAGGAAGTGAGAGCTCTAAGTAGAGAGTGTGGTCTGGAGAGCAAAGGGTCCAAGATGGACCTAGTCCTTGGCCTCTGAGAGAAAATGTGCAACAGGTTCACCTACAACAAGATCTTTCAGAAGGTGTGGGGTGCCTCTGGTAAGTTAAACAACAGTCTTTAAATGATGTGCCTCTGTGTGTGTGTGCTTGAATTCAATCTCCAAAAAATCAGCATGAATGTAATGAGTAATACACACTGTCTTCTATTATTTGTATTGTTTTAAAGGTGGCTGGGCTGTCATCACCTGTCTGTGTGGGGTGGTGTGTTCCGTGAAGTTCCTGATTAGAGCAGAGAGTCCACGTGACTTCGTGGATCTCTTGCTCTCATGGAAGCACTTTCCGAATGTTACGGTTTATGATTATGCATTGTAACAAAAGGAAGCCTGAGATGTTCCATCCATCTCAAGGGAGAACCTACTGCGGAGAACACCCGCCAGGCTGCAGAGGGCTTAGTGTGAGTCTGCCTGGTTGAATAACGCAAATGTTCCCGAAGATGCAAATCAGTGAGCAGCAAAAAAAATTATAAACACAACATTTTATATGAACTGAAGAGCCGCATGAAGCTAGGCAAAGAGCCGCATGCGTTTATATGTATACATATTATGCATCATGTTTAGAAAATAGTTATTTTTCTTCATCCCTGCAAACAGCTGCTCCACACACTGGCTGTTTATTCGTCCAGCAAGCTCAGGAACTAGCTCTATTTAGCGGAGAACATCCCGTTCGTCCTTACTGTTTCCCTGGTGGAAGACGTCACTTAATGCAAAATGCTCCGAAGAGCCAGTGAGCGGATGTGCATTTGCCTTAAGTGTTATAAATGCCTACCTGTTCTCTACCTGTTCTGTACCTGTCTAATCTTCAACATGGTGAGAGGCACTTCCTTCCTCCCTCCCGGCCCGAACCTTCTGAAGCTGGGAGAGCTGCACCACAGGGAGAATAGATCTGTGTTAATAACATTTAAAGTTATTTATCAAATCAAATCATAGTTTATAAATGAATGACCTGCCCTCCACCACCTCTCCCTCCACGGTGAGGTCTCCCTCCACCTGATCCGCCCGGTGAAGGGATACCTCTGATGGAGGATTCTCCCAGCTTCCTCCCTCAACTCTTCCCACACCTCCAGGGGGGCGGCCTGGAAGATTTCAGTCGCCGGATTTACATTTATCCTATATGGAGGGGTACTACCTCAGGGAGTACCCCCTGAGGTAGTACCCCTTTTGGATGGCCACCTTCTTCGCCTGTTCTTCGAACATGGTTATTTGCGTGACCGACTGACCGTCGGTCACACAAATGTTAGAGTTTGTTTTCACCAGTCCCGGTGTGGCTGTCCCATCGGTAAACGTCCAGCTCAGGACCCTTGCCTCCTCCCTGATGGCGAGGACCATGATGTGGAGGGGCGGGGGGGGGGCCGCTGGTCCAGCTCTGGGCCTTCAAAAATAATCTTCGATAGTGCCATTCTGTAACAAAGAAAAACAAACAAACAGTGTTAACCAGTTTTTTGTTACCCGTCAAAGTTTCAAGCTAGAGAGTAATGCGTATTCAGCATCTTTGTCAGTTATTCATCTGATTTTTTTTTCTATAACGTGTTTATTTTCTCATAATTTAATCACTTAAAGGAAATATGAGTTGTTTGGAAATGACAACCAATAAACATATTCTTGGTTTAAGCTGAATTTCTCCTCTAGCCAGATGTTTAAAGTAAAACTATATCAGTATTTAATTTACAATTGAATATCCAAAACTGGACCTGGGGACAAAGGATCTATAGCCAAAAACAAATATAAGACAACTTTTAGTATAATAAAAATATTGACTGGTGTACCATTTATTTTTCCAAGAGTCATTATAGTGTAAATTAAGTGACACGCTTTAAAAATAAGAAAAGTGCATTTTTTTTTTTACATTATATCACAAAGATCCATGAACTTTCCATACATCAGGTCGGCAATACGTCATCTGGACGGAACTCTCGTGGCCACGACCCCTTTGGGGGGAAAACAATACGGCTTACTCCATAGACATAGACAGCGCGATCATTCAAAATAAGCCATTATAGCTAAAATCTGCAATGTCCTGAGCTGTTGTGTGGTTTACATGGTAAAAAACAAACATCATGGTTTTATTCCTTCGCCATGCCCCCAAAAATTCCCCTAAATAAGGTCTGTATGACAGCAGGAAGCTCCAGGCTTCCCCCGTGCTCTGCATTTCAGTGGGAGTTTGCTATCGTAATGAGCCGTTAGGACCGTTGGTACAGTCTAGTCAAGGCATAGCGCTATACTATTAACATAGGAAGCATTATTACAGACTACAAAACTTAAAATAACAATTATTTCACGTGTAATCAGCTTACATAGAGACTCAGTGAGGTGAAGGTATATATCAGGGCATCTCTGGCCAATGGGTCGGATCATTGCGCCAGCTTGATGCTGAGAGACTAAAGACATGGTTTTAGGTTGACCAAATTAATCATTTATAAGTGTCTTTAACGTTATCCAACTGGCAGAGTTGTTGTAAAGGATTTTGGCATTGTGTCGGTCGGTCAAATTTTAACTTATTTACCTCTGATCGTTTTCTTTTTGTGCTGTTTTGGAAACACAATTTTGCATTATAGTCAATGGCACGTTCGGTTTGTTTTCCCCCCAAAGGGGGCGTGGCCTGATTGCTGACCTGATGTATAGCCAAGGCTTCTGTGATGGACCCGAGACTTCCCAATACATTCCTCATCTGGCTCACAGCAATCACAATCAGAACAACTTTATTAATGCCAATAAATGTTGCCATGAAAGTGTCCATTTGGGTCTTAATTTGGGCCAAAATGTTCACCTGTTGTGTATTGTCCTCTGGTGACAAATGCTGGTACACCACTTGACTTGACTTTTGCTGCTTTGCAACATTTTCGTGCTGACCGCTTGAAAGATCTTTTTCAAATTTGCTTATTTTTATTTTATTTTATTTCACATATAATCACTATATGAAACGTGTAATATAAAACAATAAAAAATAACGTGCGGGTGTAGCAGAAACCTGTAGGAACCACACCCAAAAATTTACATATTAGTGTTGTTGCTCATATGCTTACACAATTCAAATTCAAAATGGGCTTTATTGGCATGAACGTTTAAAAAAACAAACATTATTGCCAAAGCAAAGCATCACATTTTACATAATACACAATAGGAACATTATGAGTTATATACAGTGTGTGTGTGTGTGTGTGCTTGTCACTCAGAACAAAATACAAGACAGTAATAAATAGAAAAATTATATCAGTTAGAACAAATCAAAGTGTCGTGATAAATATGAATGGGTTTAAACTTAACATGCAGACGGTCATGTGTTACATTGAGCATGTTGTTGTTTCAAGCTCCGGGGCTTGAAGAGTAACTCTCCATAGCCAAAGCTTCTGTGATGGACCAGAGACTTCCCAGTACACTCAATTCAATTCAATTCAATTCAATGAGCTTTATTGGCATGACTATTGTTGCAAACAGTATTGCCAAAGCATTACAGATAATAACAAAAGAGAACAGTCTTTCACAAATATTACTAAAAGAACATCCTGATATAACAATACATACAATACACTCCTTATCTGGCTCACAGCAATCTCTAGCTCCAGCCTCTCTCTCTCTATTTCTCTCTATTTGTGTACGTTGATGACTTGTTTATTTTGGCTGTAAAATCAAAGTGGATATAGCTTATTACTAAGACATTGATTTCAGGCTTTAAAAAAATATGACAATGTTTTTTTATTTATTTGTTTATTCAGCAGGGACAATGCACAGCTCCTTAGCAGTACCAGAGTTAGCTATTAGCTCATTTTCATCCGTAGTCCCAATTTACTGCTTTTGAAGGTGGTATTTGAGGCAGGTAAAAATAGTATTTATGAATGTCATTCCCCCAAGGTGACAAATGAACTAATTTAAACAAATTAGCAGCTTTGCTATAATCCGGCATGTTTACAGAGATGTTTGAATATCGATGTTCATTGATGTGCACTGTCCCTATCCAAAAAATGCGTCTGCCTGCCAAATATCTTAACCATAACTGTATTGATTGGACACACACAAAACAAAATGTGCTAACAAAAATCAATTTTGACTGGACTTTATGGCCACCTATCCACCTGATCCAAAGACTCTCTACTCGTCTCTCCCCACGGCAAATGTAGCTTGGGGGAAAAACAGAAACCCTCCTTTGGGAATGCCACCAACTGACATAAAATAGCCAGCCGCTCTACAGAACCTGGTCTCAATCCTACTCCAGTAGGTATGGTTGAATCCTTTCCATTATTTAACGCAACATTACTATCTCCCCAAATGCTTTTTTAAGTTGTGGCTTTGAAATAGGACACCTGGAATATTGTCTTGCTTTTAACAACACATATGTTGCACACAGCATGGCTATGTTGCCACGTCAGTCATGCACTTTCTCTAAAATGAACGCAAGGCACTATGAGTGTGAGATGCAATATTCACATGCAGGGGTGGTAGTGCAAAGTAGGAGCATGTTATCTACTATCATAATCATGCAAGACTGGTTTTATAGTGACTGGGTCTGAATTCTGTGATCTGCCTTTAGCAGAAACAGAGTTCAGTAGCACGCATAGGTTTTATTTACAACGTAGTCTGTTGTAAATGTAAATACATGTACATGAGCGCCTTGTCAAAAAGAAAGTCTATTCCATGCATGTCAGGCAAATGACAAAGAAATAAAAATCATATGTTACACCAATGCCATCTATGCCTACCTCAAATTCATTCACTAACAGATTACACTTCTTTTTGTAAAAGAAAAAAATATCACACAATATTAATGAAAGGGAAGCAAATCATTCATGCTTAATGAAATATGAGCTTTTCTACTTACTGCAATATGGGCAGAGTCCACCACTCTTGCTGCATTCCGATTCTTTAGGACCCCTTCCGCCCACTTCCCGTCCAGGGACACCGTTTTGGAAGTTACCTTTTTTTTTGTGGCAAGAGTTGTGAAGCAACTGCCGCATGTTTTTCGGCTCACCTGGGTTGGTAAAAATATACCAAAGTGAGACATAAGATCCACAGTCACAGAGAATAAGTACAATCAAGATACAGAGTTTAATTTGGCTGTATACAGGAAAGAGGCACAAATGAAGCACAATGCCATTCAGAATATGCAGATCGTGGCAAAGGATAGATAATCATACAGTGTAAGTGGCAGAGGTATGAGACACTCAGGCTACTTTAATCAATGATGTCTATGGCATTTGGTGCAAAACAAGAAATCAAAATGTAGATCAATCCAGATATCTTACATTATCCCTGTTTTGGAACACAATACAGATATCATACAAAGTCATTTAGTAGGAGCATAGTCTCAAAGCATTTCCCGAAAAAAAATTTAAACTGATATTGTGTCATTTTAAAAACCCGTTGAAGACTTTAAAAAGTTAATTTGATTTGGAAAGCTCAATGTGTATAAACTTGGTTAAATGTTAAAATGGAGTCTGTAGCTGAATATTTAAAAACAGTGAAAAAGCTAAAGAAAAAACAGAACATTTGTGAATAATTATTATTTTTTTATTTAAATTTCATCAATGAACTCTTTGATGTTCTTCCCCTCGACCACCGCCTTTAAGGCCAAGGAACCTTTCAGTAGGCCGTCAGCCAGAGGAAGGCATGGACCTCCAGGCAGGTGTTGTCTTCCAGGAGCAGCTTGAAGTAGCCCGGCCTGCTCTCGTAGGCACCCAGGACGGTGAGATCCTGGGTGCCGCTGCAGGAAGCTTCCTGTAGGGAGGAAATAAGAATACGTTGAGAGTCCTGTGCTGTTATTGAACAACACATTTAAAACACTTTATGTTCTGGTCAAGAGTCTGGAAGCCACAACTCATTCTTGGTCAAAATCATTTGCATTTCAACCATTTATTTTTAGGCCACACATTCTTTTTTTATTCCAATAAAACTAAACATTTTGCTTGAAAAACACACTTTCAGATCAAATGTTACCTTGATTAATTGTGTGTTTTAAATGGTAAGCCATTTGTGGTTTTCTAAACAATCCAATGTCTATACATTTTCTCATTAGCTCCATAATGCATTACTATTATCAGGAGCATTGTGTTAATGAATTGAGTACCTACATTAAGATTTCTGTGAAAACTTTTAATATATACAATTTTGGAATGGGCTTGTAGCAAATATTGGTGCAATCTAATTAATGTAATGTAGTGTCCTCATTTGAATATATAATTATTACATGGATGAATTGAAAAGATACATGTGGCCAAAAGTAACTGACTTCTTGTGTTAGAGCTTTACGGAATTGGATCTTTTTAAACTTCTGAATGAGTATTACGCCTCTTATAATTATTCATTAAAGTCATGTTGTTAATATTTAAGTTGGATTTAGGAATCATTTATATTTCAGTGTACACTTTGCATGCTAGAAACAAGACATCAAATCCTCTGACAAAAAAGGAAGTAAAAAAAGAGAGCATACCCCAAGTTTGGTGAGGGCGGTCGACTGCAGCCTGAAGCCATAGTTGCTCCTCGACCCCTTCAGGTGGGTGAACTTGGCATGTCCACACACCTTAAGGGCGAATAAGGCCGCCTGCCTCCACAGGGACACCCCAACTGTCCTGCCGTCCTTTAAGAGAAGAGAAAAATGTCCATATTCCCATTGGCCATAATACTATTTCCTCAAATAAAAACCTATAACCCTCTAATATCTACCAAACACAAATAATTTCAAACAAAGATTTCCTGTCTGTTAGATGGTAATCTGTAGAATTGTATTTCCTTTTGGATTTGCAATGACTGCACTGTGACCCAGTATCTCATTATGAAACAGTTTGACACATCAATGATTCAATGAGGGATGACTTTCACAGAAGAGGTAAAACATTTCAAGGTCAGATTCACTTTAGACTCCATATTTATTTGTGACAAGTTTCCTAACAACATGCCAGTTGCCAGAGCCTAGGCTGTGAATTATCACTGGATTTTTCAGCATTCACAGGTTGCCGATTCTGTGGAGATATAACTAACTGATTTTGACAATAAGTGATTCTCCAGAATCAATAATTACACCTTAAGCCATCAACCCTGAAATGCCCACTGCTCACTGATTTGCCTTAAGTGTTATAAATGCCTACCTGTTCTGTACCTGTTTAATTTTCAGCATAGTGAGGGGCACTTCGTCCCTCCCGGCCCGCACCTGCCGAAGCTGGGAGAGCTGCACCACAGGGAGAATAGATCTGTGTTAATAACATTTAAAGCTATTTATCAAATCAAATCATAGTTTATAAATGAATGAACTGACCTCCACCACCTCTCCCTCGACGGTGAGGTTTCCCTCCACCTGATCCGCCTGCTGGAGAGATACCTCCTCTGAGGTGGGGTGGAGGAGCCTCCCAGCTTCCTCCCTCAACTCTTTGGAGACCTCCAGGGGGGCGGCCTGGAAGATCTCCGTCCCCGGGGAAACCATGATCCTGCATGGAGGGGTACTACCTCTCAGGGAATACCCCCTGAGGTAGTACCCCTTGTTGACTGCTACTTTCTTCGCCTGCTCTTCGAACATGGTTATCTGCGTGACCGACTGACCGTCGGTCACGCAGATAACCATGTTTGTTTTGGTTTGTCCCGGTGTGGCCGTCCCGTCGCTAAATGTCCAGGAGAGCACCCTTTCCTCCTCCCTCATTTCCAGGACCATGATGTGGAGTGGGGGGGGCCGCTGGTCGAGCTCATGGCCTCCAAAAATAATTTTCGATAGTGCCATTCTGTAACAAAGAAAAACAAACAAACAGTGTTAACCAGTTTTTTTGTTACCCGTCAAAGTTTCAAGCTAGAGAGTAATGCGTATTCAGCATCTTTGTCAGTTATTCATCTGATTTTTTTTATATAACATGTTTATTTTCTCATAATTTAATCACTTAAAGGAAATATGAGTTGTTTGGAAATGACAACCAATACACATATTCTTGGTTTAAGCTGAATTTCTCCTCTAGCCAGATGTTTAAAGTAATACTATATCAGTATTTAATTTACAATTGAATATCCAAAACTGGACCTGGGGACAAAGGATAAACAGCCAAAAACAAATATAAGACACAACTTTTTGTGTAATAAAAATATTGACTGGTGTACCATTTATTTTTCCAAGAGTCATTATAGTGTAAATTAAGTGACACGCTTTAAAAATAAGAAAAGTGCTTTTTTTTACATTATATCACAAAAATCCATGAACTTTCCATAGCCAAGGCTTCTGTGATGGACCCGAGACTTCCCAATACATTCCTTATCTGGCTCACAGCAATCACAATCAGAACAACTTTATTAATCCCAATAAATGTTGCCATGAAAGTGTCCACTTGGGTCTTCATTTTGGCCAAAATGTTCACCGGTTATGTATTATCCTCTGGTGACAAATGCTGGTACACCACTTGACTCGACTCGGCTGCTTTGCAACATTTTCGTGCTGACCGCTTGAAAGATCTTTGGCAAAATTTGTGCACAAAAAAGCCTTTAACTTTACCTCCCCCTATATGTTGTGTTCTCAGATTAGGAGTTCCTCTTTGAACCATCTGTTTCCAAATTAAGTTCTTCCATAATAACTTTGACAATCTCAGAAGCTTCTGTGATGGAGGTCAGACTTCCCATAACATTCCTTATCTGGCTCACTGCAATCACAATCAGAAAAATGTAATTAATCCAAATACATCTAGCTCAGTTCCCAGTCTCACAGTAAAAAAAACAATCATTTAATAAATACTATAAATAGCAGCACGAGGTAGACATTAACATATATCAACAGCAGTCAAACAAACACATTCAGAAATAAATTACTCAATGCCTTACTCTTCTCTCTTACCGTGATGTATGACGTGTTCTCAGATTAGGAGTTCCTCTTAGAACCACCTGTTTCCAAATTAAGTTCTTCCATTAGAACGTTGACAATCTCAAAATCACACGCTGGTCGTATTCCTGCTCTAAGATATTTCTATTTGAATGAAGGAGGCTGCTATCAAATCCTGCTTCTTTAACTGCTTCAATTACTTCCATGAAAGTTCCTGGTTTTATGGCTTCCTCTAAGGTTAAAGGTAAATTAGGACTGAAGACCTTTCGCGGATGGTTTGCAGGAATCTTGCCAGCTGACGGATTTTTTTACGAATATAGTCGTGTTTTAAAGTCCATGGACTCAACGATCTTTCGCAAATTTGTGCACAAAAAAGCCGTTAACTTTCTCCCTTACCGTGATGTATGACGTGTTCTCAGATTAGGAGTTCCTCTTAGAACGACCCGTTTCCAAATTAAGTTCATCCATTACAACTTTGACAATCTCAAAAGCTGCTCCTGCCTCTATATCCTTTTCACACACAGCCATTAATGTCTAAAATCCTCTTCCACTCATTCATGACGACGTCACGGAGACACACGCTAGTCGTATTCCTGCTCTTAGATATTTCTATCTGGATGAAGGAGGCTGATATTACTTGATCTCTTCTCAAGGATATTTGACAAATTTACACAAAGTTGATTTACTTACCGTACATCGTGATCCACACAGAAACTGTTCAGCTGATAGATGTGGGTCCAATGATGGTCTCTTGTTTTGGCTTGGAGACTGGAGACCAGGTAATTTTATTATTTTAAGTTTTGATCGTAAAACAGTAAAATATTTCCGTTGATTTACTTACCGTACAACGTGATTCACACAGGAGGGAAACCGTTCAGCTGACAGGTGTGAGTCCAACTCTGTATTCAAAAGCCAATGTTGTCACTTTCAACAGTGAATATCCCAATGTTAAGGGCAAGGCTTGGCGTTTTATACCAGTTTCTTTCTTTATCAAATCCTGCTGTTTCTTTAACTGCCTCTATTACTTCCATGAAAGTTCCTGGTTTTATGGCTTCCTCTAAGGTTAAAGGTAAATTAGGACTGAAGACCTTTCGCGGATGGTTTGCAGGAATCTTGCCAGCTGACGGATTTTTTTTACGAATATAGTCGTGTTTTAAAGTCCATGGATTCAAAGATCTTTCGCAAATTTGTGCACAAAAGCCGTTAACTTTCTCCCTTACCGTGATGTATGACGTGTTCTCAGATTAGGAGTTCCTCTTAGAACCACCCGTTTCCAAATTAAGTTCATCCATTACAACTTTGACAATCTCAAAAGCTGCTGCCTCTATATCCTTTTCACACACAGCCATTAATGTCTAAAATCCTCTTCCACTCATTCATGACGACATCACGGAGACACACGCTGGTCGTATTCCTGCTCTTAGATATTTCTATCTGGATGAAGGAGGCAGATATTACTTGATCGCTTCTCAAGGATATGTTTGACAAATTTACACAAAGTTGATTTACTTACCGTACATCGTGATCCACACAGAAACTGTTCAGCTGATAGATGTGGGTCCTGTGATGGTCTCTTGTTTTTGGCTTGGAGACTGGAGAACAGGTAATTTTATTATTTTAAGTTTTGATCGTAAAACAGTAAAATATTTCCGTAAATTTCCGTTGATTTACTTACCGTACAACGTATTTCACACAGGAGGGAAACCGTTCAGCTGACAGATGTGAGTCCAACTCTGTATTCAAAAGGCAATGTTGTCACTTTCAACAGTGAGTGTCTAATTTTAAGGACAAGGCTTGGCGTTTTATACCAGTTTCTTTCTTTATCAAATCCTGCTGTTTCTTTAACTGCTTCAATTACTTCCATGAAATGAAAGTTCCTGGTTGTATGGCTTCCTCTAAGGTTAAAGGTAAATTAGGACTGAAAACCTTTTGCGGATGATTTGCAGAATTCTTCCCAGCTGACGGATTTTTTTGATGAACGTAGTCGTGCTTTGAAGGGTCATGTCCATGGATTTTTGGGGTTATTTTATGTTTTTAATGGAGTGTCCCACGCGATCCATCCTCTTTGGAAGCATCAACACTGAAATATCAAGAAAAAAATGTTTTATTAAATTACATGTTACAAAATACAAATATATCAATGTAAAAAAAAACATTGTTATGCTAATCAACACATATTCGGGGTCTGTATTTCACTATGGCCCTGTCCTTCTCTCTTACCGTGATGCCCGGAAAACATTGTACGTCCTACGGCCACAATACCGTGTGTGCTACTGCTACGTGAAACATTTCGTTAGCCTCATAGCATAACTGCCTATATCATATTTACTCGACTCTACTTTAACCTACTTTATAACCCTTCAAATATATATATTTTTTAACTTTTATTTATCCTCGAGAGACCAATTGAGGGGTGACCCTCATTTTCAATGACGTCGAGTTCAAAACAAATTCAAAGGAAAAACAACAATACATACAAAATATTCAATGCAAATACATCAAGTACACAACAACAGGTGAAGAAATAAAAACAATTGAAACATTTACACAGTGGTGAAGAGTGGCAGCAATTCAAATTAAATGGGTGAAAGTACAATATAGTCTAATTAAAACAGTTACAGGTAGAGTTTGGCAGATTTAAGATAGTTTGTTTAAATTGGTTAAAGGATATGAAGGTATTTAGTTTAATTTGTTGCTGTAAGTTGTTCCTGACTTCAGCAATATTACTTAAGCAATTATGCTATGAGGCTATCGAAATACAAAACACATATCCACGGTCTGTATTTCACTATGGCCCTGTCCTTCTCTCTTACCGTGATGCCCGGGAATCCTTCTACCTCCTACGGCCACAATAACGTGTGCTAGTTACTGAAACATTTCGTTAGCCTCCTAGCTTAACTGCCTATCATATTTACTCTACTCTACTTTAACCTACTCTATAACCCTTAAAATATGACTAAGGCAATTATGCTATGAGGCTAACGGAATACAAAACACATATTCATGGTCTGTATTTCACGGTGGCCTTGCCTTTCTCTCTTACCGTGATGCCCGGAGCTCATTCTACGTGCTACGGCCAAAATACCGTGTGAGATACTGCTACGTAAAACATTTTGTTGGCCTCCTACCATAATTGCCTAAATAATTTTTAGTCTACTCTATTCTACATCTACTTTACCCTACTCTATAACCCTTAAAATATGACTTATTTTTTTACTTAAATTATGCTAATAGGCTAACGAAAAGTAGATGTTGCATAAAAGTAAAACAGAGTAAATATGATTTAGGCAATTATGCTATGAGGCTAACGCTGTAGAGAGTCCTTTATCCCTCTCAGCCCAAGCTTGTTGCAGAGAACTACAAACTAAAAAGTTTTATTCAATGTTTGATTCACTTTTGATTGTAAAATACAGTCAAATATTTTCGTAACTTCCTGAAAAAACTCACCAAGTTGAACTACTTACCGTACGACGTGATCCACACAGGAGGGAAACTGTTCGGCTGACACAGATGTGGCTCCAACGCAGGGGATGCGCCGCCACTGGTTTTCTGATGTTTGTTTTTTTTATTAAACAATTATGCAATTACATTAAACAAAACAATTATACAATCTCAGAGAGCAACACAATATTTTACATACAATAAACATACACATACATACTTAATACATTAATTGTCATATTAATTATTTAAATAAATATACAAAATAAATAAAAGATGGATGAAAAATACATTAATAAACATTTGTCGAAGTATAAAGGATAATTCTAGCTAAAGAGGTATGAATTCATTAGAAGATTTGACCTGCTGTCAAGGAGATTCATGAAATATATTTTGATAACAATCAATAAATCTAGAGCTTTTGTTATTTTTTAACAGGGAAAGGGACTTAAAAAGCGATTTAAACTCTACAAAAAAAACCTGGAAAGAGGGATGAGATTCTAAGAATTTCCGGTTTTCTGATGTTCTTTGGCCTGGAAAGCAGCTTTCCTCGTCACATCGCTGGTCATTGTTGTTAATTTTTTTTTTAATAGCTTCAACGCTCAGCCGGATCCCCGAGCCTGCTATTTCTGCACACAGCATCTCTCTGTGACTGATGGTATTTTGTGTGGTATTACTGGAGAGCTTAATGGACAGATCTTTGACAATCTGATTAACCACTGGCCCGGACACCATAATCACGCTGCTATTTTAGCCCATTCAACATGATTTTTTTTCCCGGCAATGACAGTTTGTGACGACCTCCTGAACAAAATGTCCTTTACCTTTTCCACCGACACTACCAACACCTCCAGCTCGTCTGCTTTGAAATTTAAAGTCTTCCTAGAAAGTAAAAACAACATATCTATGAATATATTGCATATCATTTATAGTGAAAATTATTTTTTTTCTGTGAAGGAAAAGACAATATACAGTACTTCACATCCCATTCCTGCCCCATGTCGCAAAGTGCCTGGATTAAGGTGTTAGTAACGTTCTCATTGTGTGGGGTTCTGAATCCGGAGGAATAAGAATGTGATTATTGTTAACAAGTCAGATCAGTCCATTAATATACAGGTAAAACACTCATACAAATAAAAATGATTTGAGTCAAAGAAATAATGGTTAATAATCTAAATGAAATAACTGTGACATCGAAGAAAGTTCTTTTCAGCTATTCTCCGTTCATTCCACAGTTTTCGGAGCTCAACATTCCAGAAAGGTTTAGAGCGCCTTGCCAACTGCTTACATTTGTGTTCACTTAAATGTTTGGGTTGACATTTATCCATTTCTAGAATCATCATATTGATATCGCATTGTTTGAAAAAAATATATAAAATCAAACCTGGTTCATCCATCTCGTCCTGACTGTCGTATGTCTCCCAGTCTGGAGTGTAGGAGAGAGACATGTCACTCAAACGACTTGAGGGTCTGGAAACACTTTCAGTCCTATGAAGGGCAAGAGCTGGAGAAACTTCCACCCCTCCACATCCAGGTGGTAGGACTCGAGGAGGAGGCAAGGGTCCTCTCCTGGACCTTCAAGGACGGGACGGCCACACCGGCTGTTAAAAAAATCAATACGTATGTTATGCTGTACGAAGACCAGGCAAAGAAGATGGCCATCAACATGGGGTATATGGTATTACCCACCATATCATATCACTGTAACGAAAGGGACCAACATTTTCCAGGCCGCCCCCCTGGAGGTGTCCGAGGACCTGAGGGAGGAAGCTAGGAGGCTCCTCCATCCTACCTCAGCGGAGGTTTCCCTTCACCGGGCGGATCAGGTGGAGGGAAACCTCACCTTGGAGGGAGGGGTGGTGGAGGGCAGGTCATTCATTTACAAACTATGATTTGATTTGATGAATAGCTTTAAATGTTATTAACACAGATCTATTCTCCCTGTAGTGCAGCTCTCCCAGCTTCGGCAGGTTCGGGCCGGGAGGGAGGAAGTGCCCCTCACTATGCTCAAGATTAAACAGGTACAGAACAGGTACAGAACAGGTAGGCATTTATAACACTCAAGGCAAATCAGTGAGCAGTGGGCATTTCATTGGTCTGGAGGGCTTCAGTGATTTCTGGGTTGGCTATATTTTACTCTCGTCCAAATCCAGCATGTGAAGTCCACGGAGAGAGGTGACTCTGCTACGTACGCCATGCCTGGTTCAAAACTGCGCTTCAGTGATACTACAGCTGATGTCTTCGTCATGCCTTGGACCTTGTGTATCGTACATGCAAAGGCAAGTCGAACAGGAAATTGTCTGCGTACCACTCCGTTCTGCTTCAGATTGTCCTCGGCTCTGTCTATGTACACCAGATTGTCTGCTCCTCCTGATGCTCTGTTACGGTAATTCATCCCAGTTGTTTCATCATCCATCTTGAGCCCAAGCATAGTGACGTGTGAAAACCCAGATAGATCAGAGGTTACTATCCTGCCTAGTGTAGCAAAAGATCCATTCACCAATCCTTGAGACACATCGATGTTTCTAGTGAGCATGACGCGAGCACCTTCAGCAACATTTAGAGTGTCTGGTAACTCATTATTGCCTCCTTTAAATGGTTTGGTCTGTCGTGCCATTTGTCCACTATGTGGGTCTTTCTTGAAGTCATCTGCATCAATGGTGGTGATATGAGAATGGAGCAGAGTTAATATTGCAGAGTTGTGTCCATCTACTTGTTTATTAGTAGCAAAAATATGCAAGACATCATTTGGACAAAGCTCTGGTTCGGTGATGGTCTGTGTCAGCAAAGCTCTTGTCCGCTTCAGATAACTTGTCTGCCTTTCCTTTCACACGGATCCTGTTCAACATCTCTGCGAAGGCAACATCATCTTTCTGACGCATGATCTCAGTCAGAGTGATCATCTGAAAGTTTTCCTTCCACAGGTCAATCTCAGAAGGCTCAAACACACAGAGGGTCTTGGACTGTCGCACCGGTGGGAGCTGATGAAAATCTCCAACTGCTAACACTGACATCCCTCCAAAAGGTCTCCGGCTTCCTTGATGAATTGCCTTGATAAGCAGAAAAGGTTTTTTATTCTTACTTCCTGTGTGTGT
>NC_137233.1:859731-862518 GCF_949987685.1 Ammodytes marinus | reverse complement strand
TGTGTGTGTGTGTGTGTGTGTGTGTGTGTGTGTGTGTGTGTGTGTGTGTGTGTGTGTGTGTGTGTGTGTGTGTGTGTGTGTGTGTGTGTGTGTGTGTGTGTGTGTGTGTGTGTGTGTGTGAGTGAGTGAGTCTGCCTGTGTGTGTGTGTGTGAGTGTGAGTGAGTCTGCCTGTGTGTGTGTGTGTGTGTGTGCACAGGTGAATAGTTTCTTTGATCTGTTTCAATCTGGCATCCACATAGGCAAGAAGGGACTTTGAAATCATTGACACTTCATCGATAACGAGGATCTCAGCATTTAAAAGGTCTGATCTAACTTCATCCAGTTTGTTGCCAAGTCCTTGAAATGGGGGTCTGAGGCTTCTGGGCAGCTTGAGGAGAGAGTGCAGTGTTGAACCTGAGATGTTAAAGGCAGCAGTGCCAGTGAACGCAGTCAAGAGGACGGTGGGGTTTGATATGTCGGCCTCCTCAGCATGTCTCGGCAGCTTGCACAGTATCTCAGACGCCTCGGAAAATATGCACTTGATGAGATGTGACTTCCCTGTTCCAGCTCCTCCATTTATGTACAAGAAAAAAGGCTCTGGATTGAGGCCACTGACACGGTTAATGCTCCATTCTCTAACTGCAATACACAGGCCTGTTTCTGGTTCAGATTCTGATACATTTGGCGTAACAGCATTGGGTCTATAGCAGGGGGCTCTCGGATGGCTCTGGCCTCTGTAGCAGCATCAGCCCGATTACTGTATTCTGGCACATTCTCCTGCACATTGTCATGGTCTGGCTCTCTCGCTTGTAGTTCCTCAATACACTCCAACCTGACAGCTTCAGATTCTGGGGCCAGATTACACCATTCATCAATCACACCTCTGTTCTGTTCAAATTCCTCGACTGCTTGCTCTATTTATTACTTCACTGTGTTTCTCATAGTTGTCTCTGTTTCGTTTGACAATGATTCTGGCCATCTCAGGACGCTGTGAGCCGGGTAGCAAAACACGGCCAGATTTGCAGAAGGACTCGTATGTTGTTCTCTTCAGTTCGTGATCTGACCGGTGAGGAATGTACAGTTTTAGTAATGTGGCATAAAACTGCTCAGGTTTTTTTCTCCTGTGACGTGCAGTAAAATCTGATGATAGCAGGCTTTTCGTTTTTTCCTCATTTGAACAAATCCCATGTCATTCAGCAGGGGCAAAGCGCATTTACCTTTTGTCTGTTTTGGCCATAAACAATCCTGCTATGAATATTTCAAACTGAAGAACTTTGTGGAAATGGTTTTTCCAGGCGACCGATTTTAACCTTATCAGCTCGGAAAAAAGATATTCCACGCCATGCTACGAGGAACTTTTAAATATTTCTGAAACGCTCTCGTTTTTCCTCTGATCATAAATTACTAGAGCTGTCAAAATGTCTGTTCGGATGTGAGAGACACGTATAGAAGGACATTTAAAGTTGCTACGAGGAACTTTTAAATATTTCTGAAACGAGACCATCAGTGCAAGAACTAGAACTAGACTTTTTGTTTGACTAACTTTTTCTCTGCAATGCTCCAAAACATCCCCAAACACACACACACACACACACACACACACAGTCCCACACTGCAGCAGTAGAAACAGCTGACTCAGCTCCTCTCTGAACACAAGAGATCCTTTGTGAGGGTGTACGTTTTTCTGTGTGTGTGTGTGTGTGTGTGTGAGAGAGTTTCTGTGTGTTTGTTTGTGTGTCTGTGTGTGTATGTGTGAGTGTAAGTTTTTCTGTCTATGTGTGAGAGTACGTTTTGCTGTGGGTGTGTGTGTGAGAGAGTTTTTTCTGTGTGTGAGAGAGTAAGTTTTTCTGTGTGTGTGTGTGTGTGTGAGAGAGTGTATTTTACTCTGTGCTAAGAAGGAAAAAGCTTTTGATCCATTAAATGTAAAATGTCAATTTGAAGAAACACGTCGAGATCTATCGATGTGATTCACCAGTGGACTGAAGGATGATCTAACAGAAATGTGTGCGCGTGTGTATGTCTGTGTGTGTGTGTCTCTCTCTCTCTCTTTCTGTGTGTGTGTGTGTGTGTGTGTCTGTCTTGCTTTCTGTCTCTGTGTGTGTCTGTCTGTGTGGGTGTCAGTGTCTCTCTCTTTCTTGTGTGTGTGTGTGTGTGTGTGTGTGTCTGTCTTGCTTTCTGTGTGTGTGTGTGTGTGTGTGTGTGTGTGTCTGTCTGTCTTGCTTTCTGTGTGTGTGTGTGTGTCTGTCTTGCTTTCTGTGTGTGTGTGTGTGTGTGTGTCTGTCTTGCTTTCTGTGTGTGTGTGTGTGTGTGTGTGTGTGTGTGTGTGTCTGTCTTGCTTTCTGTGTGTGTGTGTGTGTGTGTCTGTCTGTCTTGCTTTCTGTGTGTGTGTGTGTGTGTGTGTCTGTCTTGCTTTCTGTGTGTGTGTGTGTGTGTGTGTGTGTGTGTGTGTCTGTCTTGCTTTCTGTGTGTGTGTGTAAGTGAGTCTGTCTTGCTTTCTGTGTGATAAGCAGAAGAGGTTTTTTATTCTTACTTTGTGTGTGTGTGTGTCTGCGTGCCTGTGTGTAGGTGAGGAGGTTTTTTGTTCTTACTTTGTTTGTTACAGCAAAGTGCACTGCAGCAAAGACACAGAGAGAGAAAGAGAGAGAGAGACACACACACACACACACACAGCGAGAGAGAGACACACACACACACACACACACAGACAGACAGAGACACACACAGATCTTTGTTAAAGGTTTTCACTCTTATCACTAAGTGAGATCTCAGTGCTGTTGATTACAGATGCTTTCAAGAAGTCAACAAAG
>NC_137233.1:839731-854731 GCF_949987685.1 Ammodytes marinus | reverse complement strand
TGCAATCATTGGGAAAACACATCTATTTAAAATACAAAACACAACCAGACTAGGAAAATCACACAGACTCACACACATGAAATATTCAAAATAAAACTAATTGAATACAAATCAGTGAGTGGAAGTTCCATCCCACCCGTGACACCAACGGCAGCCGCCCGCCCCTTTCACAAAATTCATCCGGCAGTTTTCTGTGCTTTGGAGAACGTGTGAAAAAGGCAGACAATACTCCAAGATTTGCAAAAAAAAAATAAAATCTTGCAGTCCCGGATTTTCTTGCTGCTCCCTGGGACAACAGCAGATTTAGCGTGTGGTATAACATAACAATGCACATAAATAGCGTGGGGGATTCTTCTTTCACACGCGCCTGTACGTACTCCATTCAGTCCCGATGGCATTGATGAGAAGCAGTGTGTGGTTGGATTTGTAAGGCAGCAGAGCTAACCCACTAGCTAACAATTCATCACGGCTAAAGTTCGTTAGCGTCCTTTTATGTAGGTTGAAAAATAAAAATCATAGCTTGTCCATTGTGACAAGCGGCCCAATGCGCAGTGTAACATTTCACGGTAAAAATCCAATGTGTGATCGAAGATACTTACTTCTACGTACTTTCTACATTGTTCAAAAATAAAATCTCCTGCAATCATTGGGAAAACACATCTATTTAAAATACAAAACACAACCAGACATGGAAAATCACACAGACTCACACACATGAAATATACAAAATAAAACTAATTGAATAAAAAATCCAATGTGAGTGGAAGTCACGGCTAATGTTCGTTAGCGTCCTTTTATGTAGGTTGAATAAAAAAAAGAGTCATAGCTTGCTGATTGTTACAAGTGTCCCGATGCGCAGATTTAGCGTGTGGCCGTAACATATCAATGCACATAAAGAGCCCGGGGGGATTTCTTATTTTACACACGCCTGTACGTACTCCATTCAGTCCCGATGCCATCACCGCGGCGCCATCGTAGCACTGCGCCACCAATTTGGCAAGGCAAGGCAAGTTTATTTCTATAGCACAATTCAGACACAAGGCCATTCAAGAAGCTTTACAGGGGCAAAATTAAAATGCATAATACACTTTAGAAAAGCGAATGAATAAAACATTTAAAAGCGAATTGAATAGAACATTTAAATAAAATAAGAATTACAGGTTAAAATGGAAACAGAAAACTTGGTCTTACGATCGTAGCAGCTGGCCAACGTTTCAAGGACCAATGCTGCTAGATCATGAGCGCGTTTTTCTTTCTTTCTGTGACATCCTCATACTTCAGAAATCTCTCCTTCACTCCAATGTCAGTAACATACGACAGCCGGGAAGTGTTGCTGAAATCAGTGGTCTAATCCACCATGACTGCGACAAACTTCATTTCCCCCGATGTGCCCGTAAATACCGTGGCAGGGGCAAGGTAGTTTCGCAAGTCAGCATCATAGTCGGACGAAGGTGACTGCAGGTTTGCCTGTAGCCTACTGTAGTTTGGTCTAAATGATTAAACATGGCAACTTGGAAAAAAACTATACGTAATAATTTTTTTTCAAAGTTCCCATCTTGCTGTGAATAGGCAGCTTCAACATGAGTCCACATGTGTTTGTTTGAGGGAAGACTGGGCCTTTGTGCAGAAAGTTCAATGATAGCAGTAACGGTAAATGCCGGTCCCAAAAATGGTAAATGCCGGTCCCAACAATTCTAAAAACAAGTCCCAAAAATGGTAAATGGTATTTTTGAACAAACAGAAACATTCACCAAAACTGGAATGTCTGTGACCTACACAGCCAGCAGCAGTAAGGGCCTTACTTGGCATTTTGTTTCAGGGCAACCGAACCTTCTCACTCCCCACCACGTCTATTTCAAATGTTGGATTGAATGCCCTCCTGTGGACAGTCCTTATGGCACTCTGCAAAATGTCTGACCTGACTACATTGAAACATTCGGCCGCCTGTGCCGTGCGATACGGTTGGAAAAGCCTAGACAGAGATGCTTGAGTTCCACATGCCTGTCTGTAGCTGTGGGAATGAGCTGGATTAAAAGGTGGGATCTGTTGAGGTGGAATTTGTACATATGGAGGGGGAGGGGGTGGATGTTATGTGTTGGTTGGGAGTGTTACTATCTGGACGTCTGAATGTCCCTCATGAGTAGCCTTGGAAACTCCCTTGTTGGTCCCTGGTGTCCACGGAACCTTCTCGGCTGTGCATGAAGACCACATCTATTTTAAATCTTGGATTGAATGCCCTCCTGTGGACCGTTCTTATGGCACTATGCAAAATGTCTGACCTTACTATGTTGAAACAATCGAATTGAATTATTATCAAATGTAATTATTTTTTTCCCAAGACCAAGTCTTTGCAATGCAGCTGTTGTCTGAAGGTTTGGGACTTTGTTACTCCCTGGCTTTGCTTAACAAAAGAAATCCTTTATAATGTCCACTCGTCCCATTGTCCTTTTCATGTCGTCAGTAACATTTTGGTTCTTCATGGTGTTATGTACATGCAGAATATTCCTCATTAAGAAGACACATGTGAAGAGGGCGACATCATATTCAGAAGGTAATTATTCTTCCTCATTCCAGAAAGCAGCTGTTCAGCACACCGGCTCTGGGACAAACTTTCCTGAGCGAATCCCGGAGGTCTTTGGTTGTTTTCATGGAACCGGTCATACGTGCGGCTGGGGTCCCAGATGGTCTGCCCCAGGTCGATCAGCTGGAAGGTCCCGGTTCAGAGCAGTGCCAAAGGCCGAAGACGAGAGCGTGCCTCCATCGCTGCTCCTGCCGTAGGCCCCCACATCCACGACCCTGAATCTATAGCCATATAATAATAACCTTGTTTGTGTGTGTGTGTGTGTGTGTGTCTCTCTCTCCCTCCCTCTCTCCTTCCCTATCTATCTATCTATCTATCTATCTATCTATCTATCTCTCTCTCTCTCTCTCTCTCTCTCTCTCTCTCTCTATCTATCCATCTATCCATCCATCCATCCATCCATCCATCCATCCAGCCAGCCAGCCAGCCAGCCAGCCAGCCAGCCAGCCAGCCAGCCAGCCAGCCAGCCAGCCAGCCAGCCAGCCAGCCATCCATCCATCCATCCATCCATCCATCCAGCCAGCCATCCATCACCACCGCCGCCAGAAGCACGATGGAGAATGCCCCCTTATAACTGTAGTATTGGCTGCCAGTAGACGGTGGGGCCTGGATTACCAGGATTACCAAATGTTTCCCGTCTATGGCGCCGAGGCAGTTGGGAAAGTCCGCCAGCTTCTCGTAGTACCCCGCTATCTCCCTCCAGTCCTCTGCCCCTGGCACAGGCATGTATGTGGACACCATACACTGCCATATGGCCTCACACACACTCTTCACTATCCTCGCCACAGTGCAGAACCCCACCCTGTTGCTGTAGGCTATGGATCTGTACGAGTCTCCAGTTGACAGGTACCTGCAACATAAACAAAGGTAGCCTACATTATCTTCAGTTAATTAGAAAAAAAAGAACTGCACAGTTGCTGATAAAGGTTTGCCTTCTTATTAATTAAATATGAAAATAGCCTACATTTAATTTATTGAATTAATAAGAAGGCAAACCGTTTAAATTATCCATATGAAAAAAGACATGTGCACAATGGCAATAAAGCATTGTGTGTGTGTATGGATATGCATCACAATGTTGCCGAAATAAAGTGTCTGTGTTTACAGTCTATACAATAAGATTGGGTTGTAGTAATTATTTTTGAACACTGGGTGGCGTTTTGGTACAAGACCAGATGAGTGAGCTCACCTGCACAGGTCAAAACGATAGTTCATCCAATCACTCTGTGACTTTGAGGAACAATATACGATTGTCTGTGAGCAATAGGACATGTTCACTGTTTCTTGCTCTTGTTACAAATACACACTCAGATATCGCATTGTCCCATTTGCTATTCAACTCGCTATTCAGTAGACTCAACTCCTGTTTATGTCTAAACAATAGACCTAACGTTAAATACCAACTGTTGTGTTTATTTACAAAGACACATTTCAGTTTAGGCTACTCACCTCAGACAAATGCACAGCCGTTGGGCGGGACTGATGCTCTCCCTATAATTTGTGCTCATCTTGGCGATGGTCGGCCCAATAAGTGTTGACACCTCTGCAAACTGCTGCCGGTTCAGTCGGAAATAAACCTTGAAGCGATCCTCGTCCAGGCGGAGCTCTTGACAGAGCCGATGGTACTCCCCGTGTTGCCCCCTGCTCCCCGTACTGCCCCCTGCTCCCCGTACTGCCCCCTGCTCCCCGTGTTGCCCCCTGCTCCCCGTACTGCCCCCTGCTCCCCGTACTGCCCCCTGCTCCCCGTACTGCCTCCTGCTCCCCGTACTGCCTCCTGCTCCCCGTGTTGCCCCCTGCTCCCCGTGTTGCCCCCTGCTCCCCGTACTGCCCCCTGCTCCCCGTGTTGCCCCCTGCTCCCCGTACTGCCCCCTGCTCCCCGTACTGCCCCCTGCTCCCCGTACTGCCTCCTGCTCCCCGTACTGCCTCCTGCTCCCCGTGTTGCCCCCTGCTCCCCGTGTTGCCCCCTGCTCCCCGTACTGCCCCCTGCTCCCCGTACTGCCTCCTGCTCCCCGTACTGCCCCCTGCTCCCCGTACTGCCCCCTGCTCCCCGTGTTGCCCCCTGCTCCCCGTACTATTTATTAATGCTGTGGACCCACACTCTCCTCCAGGCAACCACGACAGGCGCAGGGGGGTCGTCCGCAAACTCTGCTGCCACGGCAAGAAGTGCGAGCAATCTTGCATTCATTTTCTCATAAATTTTCGTGTCAGGTGTCAGATGATGGAGCCAACAGATAGAAGCTGTATATCTCTGGATACAAGCGATGGCACGTATGACGTAAACGAAAAAACGCTCCGTGCGCCTTTTTTGAGCGGCGCGCACAAACACGCTGAAAGCAGTGCACGGAGCGCTTTCGCCTTTTAAAAACGCATTTGGTGGACACGGCCCCTAAAGCTGCCTTCAAATTGACTTCAATGTCCGGCAACATTCTCCCTTCATTAGGCCAGAATGTGTGTGGCTGTCTCCCGTTAGTAAGACTTGCCAGCCCCCAAGTACAGTTACAAACCTTTTTCAAATTAAACAGGGGTCTTACTCACCTTTTTAACGAGATGACCATTGACGTTTAGCCAGAGGACATTTAGTTTAAACTAGCTAACGTTAAAAGGAGTTAGCATGTCCCTACCGTGGGCTTTAGGAGCTCATCAGTCAGCATGTCTTCAGTGATGGTGAATGCCCCGTCAGCAGTTGGAGGATTAGCAGACTTTGCTTTACGGTGCTCTGTGTTGATAAGAAAATATAAAATGTGGATCTGATGGACTTGGCCTTCGCTTTCACAGCCATTCCAGACCTCTCCCCAATCTCGAGCACGTGTATGTTTCGGTGGCAGTCAACACGGCACAAATCAAATTCCCTTCTTCCCAGTTTAGGGAATGAGGTTCCTATTGCTGAGAGCAGACACATTTCACTGTTTGTAAGTGCAATTGGGACCTTCTTTGGAACTCATCGTAAAATACTTCCCTCCGTTCTCGTCAAGATCCCGATTGCCCTCTTTTCCCCTGCGGTATGTCACACTGAAATAAGGCAAAAACAAGCAATTTTCAATGAATTTTTCATGAGAAAAATTGAGAAATTACAGAGCCAACATTTCATATCATTAACTAAAAATAAAAAATAAATCTAAAGGTAACTTCAATACTGTATTATAATTATTGACTAAATGATGAAAAAAAGGTGTCTGCAGGGCCAGTGAAAATATACAAGGGGCCAGTAAAACTCGGATCTATTGGCTAAGCGGGCCAGTTGGGAAAAAAAGTTGCACTGAACCCAGAGTATATATGGAGTTCAATTATAGCAGCTACTGCGAAGGCCCGGTCACCTTTTTGTTTAAGTCTGGATCGGGGGATGTGGAGAAGACCCTTATTTGAGGATCTTAGGGACCTAGGGGCTGAGAGGGGGTGTAAAAGGTCTGCTATATAAGATGGGGCCTGATATCGTTTTTACATCCCAGCCAACTGAGCCCTCATTAACTTGACAGCATTTGATTCAGGCCCTGGAATGCCAAATATCACTGTCTGGAGGAACTCCCAAACTTGGGCACATGGTTTGGGATTTGCAACGTCGAACACAAAGAAGGCCTTAAAGCACCCATCTACTGCACCCAAAAGAGTTGGGTGCTCGAGGGCTGTCCCATTAAGAACAACAAATGCCTGGGAACACTGGTAGTCATTCCCTAACATGAGGACATAATGGAATGTCGGTGTTCATTTTCGAAATTCAAACTCCTTCCCAGTTTATGGAATGAGGTTCCAATTGCTGAGAGCAGACACATTTCACCGTCTGAGTGCAATTGGGACCTTCTTTGGAACTCATCGTAAAATACTTCCCTCCGTTCTCGTCACGTTTTAGGACAAACGAGTCAGGTTTAAGATCCCGATTGCCCTCTTTTCCCCTGCGGTATGTCACACTGAAATAAGGCAAAAACAAGCAATTTTCAATGAATTTTTCATGAGAAAAATTGAGACATTACAGAGCCAACTAACTTACAAATCAGTCAACATGGAAAATCACAACCAAACATGTGTGCAGTAGTCTGCATAACACTGTTATCCCAGCAAACAACAACACACATACAATACTGTATCCAGTACAGGTTAAAAATTACAGATAATACTGTATATACATTTAAAAAATATGATAAAGGAAAATACTAGACATTATCTCTTCGACTAGCTGGATCTGTCCAGAGAATTTCATCCACATCCTTCCACCGCCATGCAGAGAAAAACTGGATAAGGAGAGTATGGTGGAAGGTATAGAACTGTGAACTGTGGATGGTGTAGAAACCAGTTCTGGCCCAGAGCAGCATGGTGGAATGACGCATTGTCCCAAATGACAATGTATTGTGTCTGGTGCATTTGTTTACCTGCTCTGACTATGTTTCGCAATCAGTCTAAAAATGTGAGTATGAGGTGTGTTGTAAGGGCTAATATTGGCATGACAGAGGAGGACCCCATCTCCTATGTGGATTCAACCCTCCCACTCAAACGAGGCTACTGTGTGTGTGTGTGTGTGTGTGTGTGAAATGTGTCCCCGCCCTTATTGGCAATGAGTCAATAGCCTCGTTCGAGGTGTCGCCGTCTTGCTAAGACCTGCGCAACTATGCCGCGCGTCTTGCTGAGCGCACAGCAAAAATGCTGCAAAAATGCTGTGCGCTCAGCAAGACGAGCGTCATAATTGCGCAGGTCTTAGCAAGACGGCGACACCTCGAACGAGGCTATTGCCACAGATGCCAGACTTGCCGATGCCACTGGGAGGATCTCGCTGTCTCTCTTCAATTGTGGTACCTGGGAAAACAATACTCTTATCACATAGTAAAAGCATTTGCCTTCATTGTTTTACGATATTGTAATTCCTACCGCTTAGCCTGTTTAAAAGGAAAGGAAACAATCATTATCATCACATTATCATTATGCCTAGCGGAGGGCTGTTCTACAAGCGAGGTCTGTTGAGTCTAAAGCCAGGGTTTTCCATATCATGAATGGTGGCTCTTTTTTTTTTATCTGGCTAGATCACCGTCTAATGAGGTTCCAATTGCTGAGAGCAGACACATTTCACCGTCTGAGTGCAACTGGGACCTTCTTTGAAAGTCATCGTAAAATACTTCCCTCCGTTCTCGTCACGTTTTAGGACAAACGAGTCAGGTTTAAGATCCCGATTGCCCTCTTTTCCCCTGCGGTATGTCACACTGAAATAAGGCAAAAACAAGCAATTTTCAATGAATTTTTCATGAGAAAAATTGAGAAATTACAGAGCCAACTAACTTACCATGCCATGCTGGAGTTGAAGTTGCAGTGGAATTCCTACTTCCTGTTTAAACAGGAAGTCCAAGTAGTCATCCACATATATGTATTATTCAATAGATTGAAATATGGAAGGTAAGTATTTTATGTGGCGATTTTTTTAATCTGTTTTGATATTATATGTGTCGAAAGCTTGATTGAAAACGGGTCCAAATTGTCCTCTCCCATGTACTTCTTGGGGTTGATGGCGAGGAGCGCATCTACAACAACACTTGTGGGAAGAAGATCAAGGCTGAAAATAGGAGTTTGAGAGACAGGCGGTACGTTACTACTGGTTGTAGAAGGTGTACAACCTCCATTTTGAAAGAGTTGACCAGCAGCTACAAAATGTTTATTAAAAGCTAAGCCAATCTCTTTTTAATCATTGAGAGTGTGACCATTTAATTTGATCTGAGTGGGAACTGTGCTAGAATTGTTTTTATTATAGTTCACAGCTTTCCAAAATAGTGCAGGGTTAGAATAGCAGTCGGAGATTAATTCAAGGTAATATTCGGATTTGGCTTTCCTGACCATGGCTGTGCACTTATTCCTAAATTGTCTAAAAATAGTCCAATTGGTATTATCTCCAGAGCGTCTAGCTAGAGACCATGCTTTATTTCTTTCAGAAAATAAATCAGACAGTTCACTTGTAAACCAGGGGTTTGATCTATTTTTTACTCTATGCTTTTTAAGGGGCCTATGTTTGTTTATAATTGAGGTGAAAGTATTGATGAAATAGTCTAAGGCTAACTCAACATCCGAAATTTCCGTAGTGAGTTGAATGTCACTATGACGGAGATCACTTAAAAAGGCTTGCTCATTAAAACCTTTAAAATTACGCTTAATTATGATTTTAGGTTGAGATCTTTTTAAATGAATACTTCTGATACAGGCCACTGGGCAGTGATCACTAATCCCAAGCTCAAAAACACCAGCTGAGACTATTTTATTTATTTTATTTGATAGGATTAAATCGATTAAAGTTGATTTTGCTGGGTTTTTTAGATTGGGTCTTGTGGGCTCAGTTATTAATTGTGTAAGATTAACGTTGCTACAGATTTCTTTGAAAGGTTCAGAGGCACCAGAAAGCCAATCAACGTTAAAATCATCCATCACAATTACCTCTCTATTTACATAACTGGAGAGCATATGTGCTAGATCGTTTAAGGAGCTAGTTTCAGCTGAAGGGGGCCTATACACACCAATTACAACAAAACAATCATTTGACGATAAAGATAATTCTAGCGCGATAAATTCAAAACAATTTGGAACAGAGACAGCATGTAAAAGTGTTACAGAATAACAGGATTTAACATAGACAGCCACTCCCCCACCCCTTGCGTTTCTGTCTATTCTGAATACATTGTATTCATTAATTGCCTCAATAGAGTCATCTGTACTCTTCTTTAACCAGGATTCAGTCAGAATCAAAACATCTGGATCTGCCTGGGACACTAAAATCTTTACATGGCCTAATTTATCATGCTGCAATAAACTTCTAATATTTAGATGAAGAAAACCCAAGCCCTTTCTTGATTTAAGAATTTGTGGGGAATTTAGTTTAGAGCAAAGGGGGTCAGTGATGTCTGGGATGAATGAAGGACAATTTGAGGTGTTGTTATGAGTTAAATTGGGGGATACTTCAACAGGACCCCTGGGGAGATCTTTTTTAATGGGGGATGTTTTGGTAGGGTCGTGCTGTGGTAAATATCAGTCCGAATTATGCCAAGATGCGATGTGATGAATGTAGTGATTAGTAAGTTCTTTAATACCTTTGGCATTGGGATGGAGGCCGTCAGATTTAAGGAGTGTGTGTCTAGAGAATGAGTCAAAGTTGTTGCAAGAGTATCTATATGGGCTAACCACAAGTTACCGGAGGCTCCCCATATCTGTGAAAAAACTTTGTGGACTTCATTTTGTCCTGCAGTCTGGTTAGCAAGTCCATCCGAGACCCCGATGGTCTATGCTGGAGCTCTGGCATAGACTCCACACAGAATCCATCTGAAGATGATGAAGGGAGTTGTCCATGTGATTTGGGGACATTTAAACTAGCTAACGTTAACAGGAGTTAGCATGTCCCAACCGTGGGCTTTAGGAGCTCATCAGTCAGCATGTCTTCAGTGATGTTGAATTCCCCGTCAGCAGTTGGATGAGCAGACGTTACCTCACAGACGTTACCTCACAGACGTTACCTCACAGACGTTACCTCACAGACGTTACCTTACAGACAGACGTTACCTCACAGACGTTACCTTACAGACGTTACCTTACAGGCGTTACCTTACAGACATTACCTTACAGACATTACCTTACAGACGTTACCTCACAGACGTTACCTTACAGACATTACCTTACAGACGTTACCTTACAGACGTTACCTTACAGACGTTACCTTACAGGCGTTACCTTACAGACCTTACAGACGTTACCTTACAGACATTACCTTACAGGCGTTACCTTACAGACATTACCTTACAGACGTTACCTTACAGACGTTACCTTACAGGCGTTACCTTACAGACCTTACAGACGTTACCTCACAGACGTTACCTTACAGACGTTACCTTACAGACATTACCTTACAGACGTTACCTTACAGACGTTACCTTACAGACGTTACCTTACAGACGTTACCTTACAGACGTTACCTTACAGACATTACCTTACAGACCTTACAGACATTACCTTACAGACCTTACAGACGTTACCTTACAGACATTACCTTACAGACATTACCTTACAGACATTACCTTACAGGCGTTACCTTACAGACCTTACAGACGTTACCTTACAGACGTTACCTTACAGACATTACCTTACAGACGTTACCTTACAGACATTACCTTACAGACGTTACCTTACAGACGTTACCTTACAGACGTTACCTTACAGACGTTACCTTACAGACGTTACCTTACAGACGTTACCTTACAGACGTTACCTTACAGACGTTACCTTACAGACCTTACAGACGTTACCTTACAGACGTTACCTTACAGGCGTTACCTTACAGACGTTACCTTACAGACGTTACCTCACAGACGTTACCTTACAGACGTTACCTCACAGACGTTACCTTACAGACGTTACCTTACAGACGTTACCTTACAGACGTTACCTTACAGACGTTACCTTACAGACGTTACCTTACAGACCTTACAGACGTTACCTTACAGACGTTACCTTACAGGCGTTACCTTACAGACGTTACCTTACAGACGTTACCTTACAGGCGTTACCTTACAGACGTTACCTCACAGACGTTACCTTACAGACGTTACCTTACAGACGTTACCTTACAGGCGTTACCTTACAGACATTACCTTACAGACCTTACAGACGTTACCTTACAGACGTTACCTTACAGGCGTTACCTTACAGGCGTTACCTTACAGACGTTACCTTACAGACGTTACCTCACAGACGTTACCTTACAGACGTTACCTTACAGACATTACCTCACAGACGTTACCTTACAGACGTTACCTTACAGACCTTACAGACGTTACCTTACAGACGTTACCTTACAGACGTTACCTCACAGACGTTACCTTACAGACGTTACCTTACAGGCGTTACCTTACAGACGTTACCTTACAGACGTTACCTCACAGACGTTACCTCACAGACGTTACCTTACAGACGTTACCTTACAGACATTACCTTACAGACCTTACAGACGTTACCTTACAGACATTACCTTACAGACGTTACCTTACAGACGTTACCTCACAGACGTTACCTTACAGACGTTACCTTACAGACATTACCTTACAGACGTTACCTTACAGACGTTACCTTACAGACATTACCTTACAGACGTTACCTTACAGACGTTACCTCACAGACGTTACCTTACAGACGTTACCTTACAGACGTTACCTTACAGGCGTTACCTTACAGGCGTTACCTTACAGACCTTACAGGCATTACCTTACAGACATTACCTTACAGACGTTACCTTACAGACGTTACCTTACAGACATTACCTTACAGACCTTACAGACGTTACCTTACAGACATTACCTTACAGGCGTTACCTTACAGACATTACCTTACAGACGTTACCTTACAGACGTTACCTTACAGGCGTTACCTTACAGACCTTACAGACGTTACCTCACAGACGTTACCTTACAGACGTTACCTTACAGACATTACCTTACAGACGTTACCTTACAGACGTTACCTTACAGACGTTACCTTACAGACGTTACCTTACAGACGTTAACTTACAGACATTACCTTACAGACATTACCTTACAGACCTTACAGACGTTACCTTACAGACATTACCTTACAGACATTACCTTACAGACGTTACCTTACAGACATTACCTTACAGACATTACCTTACAGGCGTTACCTTACAGACCTTACAGACGTTACCTTACAGACGTTACCTTACAGACATTACCTTACAGACGTTACCTTACAGACATTACCTTACAGACGTTACCTTACAGACGTTACCTTACAGACGTTACCTTACAGACGTTACCTTACAGACGTTACCTTACAGACATTACCTTACAGACGTTACCTTACAGACGTTACCTTACAGACCTTACAGACGTTACCTTACAGACGTTACCTTACAGGCGTTACCTTACAGACGTTACCTTACAGACGTTACCTCACAGACGTTACCTTACAGACGTTACCTTACAGACGTTACCTTACAGACGTTACCTTACAGACGTTACCTTACAGACGTTACCTTACAGACGTTACCTTACAGACCTTACAGACGTTACCTTACAGACGTTACCTTACAGGCGTTACCTTACAGACGTTACCTTACAGACGTTACCTTACAGGCGTTACCTTACAGACGTTACCTCACAGACGTTACCTTACAGACGTTACCTTACAGACGTTACCTTACAGACGTTACCTTACAGACATTACCTTACAGACCTTACAGACGTTACCTTACAGACGTTACCTTACAGGCGTTACCTTACAGGCGTTACCTTACAGACGTTACCTTACAGACGTTACCTCACAGACGTTACCTTACAGACGTTACCTTACAGACATTACCTCACAGACGTTACCTTACAGACGTTACCTTACAGACCTTACAGACGTTACCTTACAGACGTTACCTTACAGACGTTACCTCACAGACGTTACCTTACAGACGTTACCTTACAGGCGTTACCTTACAGACGTTACCTTACAGACGTTACCTCACAGACGTTACCTTACAGACGTTACCTTACAGACGTTACCTTACAGACATTACCTTACAGACATTACCTTACAGGCGTTACCTTACAGACCTTACAGACGTTACCTTACAGACATTACCTTACAGACGTTACCTTACAGACGTTACCTCACAGACGTTACCTTACAGACGTTACCTTACAGACATTACCTTACAGACGTTACCTTACAGACGTTACCTTACAGACATTACCTTACAGACGTTACCTTACAGACGTTACCTCACAGACGTTACCTTACAGACGTTACCTTACAGACGTTACCTTACAGGCGTTACCTTACAGGCGTTACCTTACAGACCTTACAGGCATTACCTTACAGACATTACCTTACAGACGTTACCTTACAGACGTTACCTTACAGGCGTTACCTTACAGACCTTACAGACGTTACCTCACAGACGTTACCTTACAGACGTTACCTTACAGACATTACCTTACAGACGTTACCTCACAGACGTTACCTTACAGACATTACCTTACAGACGTTACCTCACAGACATTACCTTACAGACGTTACCTTACAGACGTTACCTTACAGACGTTACCTTACAGACGTTACCTTACAGACATTACCTTACAGGCGTTACCTTACAGACCTTACAGACGTTACCTCACAGACGTTACCTCACAGACGTTACCTTACAGACGTTACCTTACAGACGTTACCTTACAGACGTTACCTCACAGACGTTACCTTACAGACGTTACCTTACAGACGTTACCTTACAGGCGTTACCTTACAGACGTTACCTTACAGACGTTACCTTACAGACGTTACCTTACAGACCTTACAGACGTTACCTTACAGACGTTACCTTACAGACGTTACCTTACAGACGTTACCTTACAGACGTTACCTTACAGACGTTACCTTACAGACGTTACCTTACAGACGTTACCTCACAGACGTTACGTTACAGACATTACCTTACAGACGTTACCTTACAGACGTTACCTTACAGACGTTACCTTACAGACGTTACCTTACAGACGTTACCTTACAGACGTTACCTTACAGACCTTACAGACGTTACCTCACAGACGTTACCTTACAGACGTTACCTTACAGACGTTACCTTACAGACATTACCTTACAGACGTTACCTTACAGACGTTACCTCACAGACGTTACCTTACAGACGTTACCTTACAGACATTACCTTACAGACGTTACCTTACAGACGTTACGTTACAGACGTTACGTTACCTTACAGACATTACCTCACAGAGCTCTGTGTTAATGAGAACATCAGAGGCTCTTGTGATGGACTCCCAGACCTCTCCACAATGTCCAGCAATACCTTTATGGTGAGAATCATAATCATAACCACGCCAGCTGGTTAACCCCCGGGGTGACGGGGGAATACCAGATAGTGTCTGTTTCTGTCCTGGGCTGCATGTAGAGGGCTTTGGCACCGGGCGGAAGTTTGTTTAGATATTTCTGGAGAGAAGCGACCGGGCAGAGAGGATTTCCCCGTTCCTCATACGTAGCGCCCCTCCTATTCTCTCCGTCCCTCTGCATTGGATTTTTGTGGTTCTTTGTGTCTTCGTTGAACGTCATAGTGAAATATGTCCCTCCGTTCTCGTCTCGTTTTAGGACAAACGAGTCCGGTTTAAGGTCCCGGTTGCCCTCTTTTCCCCTGCGGCCGAAGTGTAGCTGTATGTCGCACCATACTTTGTTAAGCAGACCTCTTGGTTCAGTCTGGGTTCAGCGCTGCGGAGCATTTTAATGTGCGCTGGTCTGGATGGTCACAGGAAGTCATGTTGGTGAGCTCCTCTGACCACCTCTGAGTAAATTGATCTTTCAACCCCCGTTGTATCGATGGAGAGCTTAAAGGACAGATCTTTGATAGTCTGATAAAACCATAATCACGCTGCACAGTTTGTCCCACTCGTAGACGGGGT
>NC_137233.1:819123-837031 GCF_949987685.1 Ammodytes marinus | reverse complement strand
TGCGCGCTTGAGTTGTGTTTATGTATATGTGTCTGTGTGTTCATGTGTATGTGTGTATGTATGTGTATTTGTATGTGTGTATGTATGTGTATTTGTCTGTGTGTTTGTGTGTTTGTGTGTGTGTGTGCTTGAGTTGTGTTTATGTATATGTGTCTGTGTGTTTATGTGTATGTGTGTATGTGTGTGTATTTGTGTGTGTGTGTGTGTGTGTGTGTGTTTGTGTGTGTGTGTGTGTGTGTGTGTGTGTGTGTTTGTGTGTGTGTGTGTGTGTGTGTGCGTTAGTCTGACTAAAATCAGGACTCAGAGAGACAGTTCATCTCAGGGCACACTCACACACTAGGACTCCGTCAATCCGTGTGTGTGTGTGTGTGTCCATCCGTGTGTGTGTGTGTGTCCATCCGTGTGTGTGTGTGGTGTGTGTGTGTGTGTGTCTGTCCGTCAATCCGTGTGGGTGTGTGTGTGTGTGTCCGTCCGTCAATCCGTGTGTGTGGGTGTGTGTGTGTGTGTGTCTGTCCGTCAATCCGTGTGTGTGTGTGTGTGTGTGTGTCCGTCCGTCCATCCGTGTGTGTGTGTGTGTGTGTGTGTGTGTGTGTGTGTGTGTGTGTGTGTGTGTGTGTGTGTGTGTGTTAGTTGGTCTCAGAACAGGTTCATGTTTGTGTTTCTCTAGTAACATTCGATCTGTTTTGTTTAGTGTTTTATTTCTACGTCAATGAAATCCCTGAAGAGTTCAGACTGTTGTTAACCACGTCTGTTTGGAATGAACTCAATGTTTTTGAAAAGTTTGGAATGTAGACTAGATTTTCGCTAATGCTTAAAGCCTACTTCACCTGGTGGAAATATGAAGGTGTATTGAACTCTAACTAGTATTAATGTGCAAACATTTTAGAAATCGGTTCATCCTAGCCTGAGAAAAGGCAGAAAGAGAGTTTTATGGTCTCACTGTCTAAAGGCCAGGACACACCAGTCCGACACGTTCCGACTACCCAAAAAATGGAGTCGCCGTTTCAGGAAGCTCCAGTCTTCCCGTCGCGGCCAAAAAACACACCGAGACGACTGCTTATTTTCCGTACGCTCTGCGCTTGCACGGGACGTAATGTCTCCACAACAGCAGGCGGCGCTAATCTGTATTGTGGCCCGAAAAAATACGAAAGCCGGAAATGATGGGACAGCTCTCTAGAGCATAAACATAGATATAAATACGTATCTATATTTATGGACCATAAGAGCACAATTTTTAGCAGAGAGTGTCGAGCATGGTGTCGAGCAGTCAACAAGGGTTGATGCATGTGAGTACACTCAAAACGAAACGAACAAACACATTAAAACGATGGCTAGCTGTTGTTAGCTGTTTGTGCTACCCGCCTCACTTCCGGGCTTCACTGATTCGCTAGCCCTCCACCAATCAAATTGCTCCAAATGAAAGACAGTCGGCCGCCGATTGAACATGTTCGACAATTGGCTCAAAACAAGCCCGACGACCTTTACGTCGGCCGACGTCACGGCACACACCAAACAGATTCGTGTCCCGACCCCCTACCGACACTACGACGGCGATTATCTGGCCGGTGTGTCCTGGCCTTAACCCTACATGTAAGGTTAGGATTAACAGGACAGCTGGGCCAAGGGAAGACTGAGGGAAGAAAAACCTCATTCATTATATTATAATTGCGATTTTATAATGATAGAATGCCGGTTCCGTATGGGTGAAGTATTCCTTTAAAACATGTTCATAAAAATCCCCAAACATGTCTAACCATGTGAAATAGTTCCTTGAAACACTATTGATAGAAATATTTCTTTCTTATCTGCAGTGTGCGGTTTATTCATTTATGGCATCTGAATGAGGAATATAAGACGTGGCTCAAGAGAGAGGCAGTAACAGTCTCAGTATCACGCCATATGATTGTGAGGAACTTTTAAATATTTCTAAATAATTTTTTCTCTGATGATCATAAATTACATGTAAAGAATGCTATTTTTATATAGTTTTTCTTTATGCCTTTGTCATGGGTATACGCTCACACAGGAACAACAGTTGGCGTAGTAAAAACACTACCGCTTTGGTCCAAAGGGGGGCGCTAGAATTAACACACTGAAAGTTCCTCAGAGCACCTTTAAGCTTAAGGTTATGTAAATTCTCTTAAATGTCATGGATTTACCTGGGGGGGAACAACAGGTCAACTCCAGAGGGGTTAAAATGTTCTATCCGCAGATAAAGTGTTTAAGTGCCTAAGCCCGGTTGCATACTTAATTTGCTCCTCAGTGGGCGGCTCAGGTTTTTCCAAAGTCGCCGTCACTGTTACTTTTAGGGGTGTCGCTCTGTTGCTAAGGTGCTCTCGCCTGAAGTCTGGCATGTTAAGCAACTATAAGTGTGTCGCCTGCGTGGCCTCCCTACAGCGGAGGATGGCCAGTGCCCGGCAGGTCTCGGGGCTGAGCACCTGAGGGAAGCAGCTCCAGATAACCCCTGAGCTGTAGCTTCATGCCTCCTGCACTGAGGCTGTCAGGTTGGGTCCAGGGTGGCCTCCTTCAGGTGTTGGTCCTAGTGGCACCAGACGTGCACCTCGGCCCGATGAGCCCGGGACCTCTGTGGTTCCTCGTGCCAAGAGCTTCAACCAGGTTCAGGTGGACAATCAAGGGGCCGGCGCCGTAACACTGCGCTACGGTCTTCATTCCCGCCGCCCCCCCAGGGTCCCTAGGGGCGCTACTCGATGCTCGATAGGTTCTACTCAACCTACTTTCAGGGTCCAAAGAAGGAGGGCGGGTTCGCCCACTCTGGGCTTGAGAAGGCTGAGTCAGTTCCTCAGGGTTCTTCCTTCCTCATGCTGCGTGTTGCAGATGTCCTCCAGGCTTCGCTCAGACTGGTTTGTGACCTGAAAGACTTTCACGTCCCTCCTGCCCCATGTCACAGGCATGTCCATGTCCCCCCCCCGCCCCCCCCTTTGCATTTCTGGGCAAACAAGGGGCCTAACCCTAACACCATGTCGGGTTGTGAGTTACTACTCTGCAGCTACTGCAGCGCTTCATGCAGGGGAGGCTGCTGATTACAGCCTCTTCCTCTGACCTCAGCATCCATGGTGGTCCCACTTGGCCTCAGACTGCGTCCTCTTCAGATCTGGGGAACGGTCTGCACTTGGGTCCGAGTGGCAGAGACACAAGATGGTCAGGTGTCTGGAGAGAGAGGGCAGACCACGGCCCTGAGGGAGGAAAGCCTGTAGACGGTCCCACTACCTAGTCAGGCAGTTTCTGAAGGAGGCCAGAGGCTTCAACCACCTCGACCCCGGAGGGTCATCATGGGACTGAGTAGTCCTGAGGGCCTAATGTCTAGCCCCATCTGAGCCACTGAGTCAGGCAGACCTGACGTGGCTGTCTATGTCTAGGTCTATGAGAACGGCGTTTTTTCAGGCTGTAATATAACGAAATGTGGAAAAGGTCTGTGAGAACATTCTGTATGCACTGTAACCAGGACTGACTGTACTTCTGTCTATGTTTTCAGCTCACAGACAAAATGGCTTCCAGATCAGAGAAGGATCTCTGCTGTCCGGTCTGTACAGACGTCTTCAGAGATCCTGTTGTTCTGTCGTGTAGCCACAGCTTCTGTAAAGAATGTCTGAAGAACTGGTGGAGAGAGAACCCAACACAAGAGTGTCTAGTTTGTGAGAAAAACCTGGTGTTAAATAACCTGTATGAGACCTCCTTACCGGAGACACCTTCAGATGATCTCTGCAGTCTGCACTCTAGGAAACATGAACTCTTCTGTCTGGACCATCAGGAGAAGGTTTGTCTGATCTGCAGAGATTCAGAGAAACACAGCGGCCACAGATTCAGACCCATCGATGAAGCTGCACCACAACTCAAGAAGAAACTTGAGGAAACTCTGGAGCTCTTAAAGGAGAAGTTACAACTTTTTGAACAAGTTCAAGTGGAGTCTGATAAAACAGCAAAACACATAAAGGTCCAGGCCCAACGCACAGAAAAGCAAATTAAAGGTAATTTTAAGAAGCTTCACCAGTTTCTAGAAGAGGAAGAGGAGGCCAGGATGGCTGCACTGAGGGAGGAAGAGGAGCAGAAGAGTCAGAAGATGAAGGAGAAGATGGAGGCTCTGAGCAGAGAGATAGCAGCTCTTTCAGACACAGTCAGAGCCACAGAGGAGCAGCTGAGAGCTGAAGACGTCTCATTCCTGCTCAACTACAAGGCTGCAGTGGACCGAGTCCAGCAGCGCCCCCTGCCAGATGATCCACAGCTGCTCTCAGGAGCTCTGATAGACGAGACCAAACATGTAGGCAACCTGACCTTCAACATCTGGAACAAGATGAAGGACATGGTCTCCTACACTCCTCTGGTTCTGGACCCAAACACTGCTGCTCCAAGACTCATCATGTCTAAAGATCTGACTGGTGTGAAACAAGGAGTGAAGAGGCAGCTTCCTGATAATCCAGAGAGGTTTGATTGTTTCGGTTCTGTCCTGAGCTCTGAGGGCTTTAACTCAGGGACTCACAGCTGGGACGTCCTGGTTGGAGACAGTACACACTGGTTTCTTGGTGTGTTAACAGAGTCTGTCCAGAGGAAGGGATTCTTAAAGTCTGGATTATGGGGAATACAGCTCTATGAAGGTGAATACTTAGCAGAGTCACCATCAGACCAGGAAGCCCTTCACAGAGTGAAGAAGAAGCTCCAGAGGATCAGAGTGAATCTGGACTGGGACAGAGGAACACTGATGTTCTCTGGTCCTGATACTGACACACACATACACACCTTCACAGACACTTTCACTGAGAAGATGTTTCCATTCTTCAACCCTTTGGATGATCTCCCTCTGAAGATATTACCACTGAAGGTCTGAACGTGTTTGTAGTTCATGTCCTAAAGACCCTCAGTGGACTCGCCCTGACCGGGAATGGAACCCTGGTTTCCCGGTTCCAAAGTCCAGCTGCTACCTTGTCTATGAACCCTGTCAAATGTTTCATCCTTCTCATCAATTATAAATGGTAAAAATGGACTCGACTTATATAGCGCATTTCCCTGTTTTTTCATGGACTCAAAGCACTTTACTTTGTTTTGTACACATTCACTCATTCACACACACATTCATACACCGATAGCAGCAGCAGCTACCACGCAGGGTGCAAGCTAACTATCAGGAGACATTTAGGGTTCAGTGTCTCTTTGCCCAGGGACACTTGGACATGTGGCGGGGAGACGGGGGATCCAACCAGCGACCCTGTAACCCAGTGGACGACCGCCCTACACACTTCTCCACTGCCGCCCCTACAAAGCCCTCATAAACTAACAGATTCCCCCGCCCCCCTTCCTTACAGACCTCCTCAGAAGTCACTCCCCCACTAACCAACTAAGATCTTCTGATGCCAACCTTCTGACCCCCACCACCAGGACCAAGCAGAGCTCCTTAGGAGACAGAGACTTTGCCGTTGCTGTCCCAACCCTCTGGAACTCCCTCCCTCCAAACAACCACAACTCAGATTCACTTTACTCATTTAAAAATCACCTCCAAACCTTTTCAAGAAAGCCTTCAACACCTGGCTCCCACCTGACCACTCCAAACTTTGTATTTGTTTTCTGTATTTAATGTTTTTAATGTGAGCGTCTTTGCGTAGTTTTTTCCGTATGTAAGGCATCTTTGAGTGTCTAGAAAAGTGCTATGTAAGGGGCGCTCCGGTGGTGTAGTGGATAGAGCGCGTACCATATTGGCTCCGGCCTTCGTTGCAGTGGTCGCGGGTTCAAAGCCGACCCGTGGACCTTTACTGCAGGTCATCCCCCCTCTCTCTGTCTCTCTCTGTCTCTGTCTCTCTCTGTCTCTCTCTGTCTCCCCATTTCAACTCTGTACTGTCTAATAAAGCTTGAAAATCCCCAAAAAATTATCTTAAAAAAAAAAAAAAAAAAAGTACTCTGTAAATAATCCAGTTCAGATCAAAGTGGTAAACAGACAAACTGAAATAACAGATGGTTCTGTTTTATCATCACATTATATTGAGACTGAGATGGACAGGAATCTAAAGAGTCATCACCACTCAACATCTGTTGAAAACTTATTTTTAAATTGATAATTAAACATATTCCTCTTTACATAACAGTGTATTGTACATTTTCTGTTTATATTATCTCACTTGCCTTTATTTAGTTATGGTCTCTATGTTTTCATTTATTTTAACTGTATGGACCATATCTGTGTAGAAAGGAGCCAGTTGAGGTGGTTAGGGCATCTGATAAGGATGCCCCCTGATAGATAGATAGATAGATAGATAGATAGATAGATAGATAGATAGATAGATAGATAGATAGATAGATAGATAGATAGATAGATAGATAGATAGATAGATAGATAGATAGATAGATAGATAGATAGATAGATAGATAGATAGATAGATAGATAGATAGATAGATGGATGGATGGATGGATGGATGGATGGATGGATGGATGGATGGATGGATGGATGGATGGATGGATGGTATGGATGGATGGATGGATGGATGGATGGATGGATGGATGGATGGATGGATGGTAAGGATGGATAGATAGATAGATAGATAGATAGATAGATAGATAGATAGATAGATAGGTGGGTGGGTGGATGGATGGATGGATGGATGGATGGATGGATGGATGGGTGGATGGATGGTAAGGATGCCCATGGGTGACTTTCTATGGAGGTGTTCCAGGCACCACCAAGACCCAGGACTAGGTGGAGAGATTATATCTCCGCACTGGGAACGCCTCGAGAGCTGGTTAATGTGGCCCGGGAAAGAGATAGATAGATAGATAGATAGATAGATAGATAGATAGATAGATAGATAGATAGATAGATAGATAGATAGATAGATAGATAGATAGATAGATAGATAGATAGATAGACGGACGGACGGACGGACGGACGGACGGACGGACGGACGGACGGACAGACAGACAGACAGACAGACAGACAGACAGACAGACAGATAGATAGATAGATGAAGCTAGTTAATGTGGGAAAGAGAAGTTTTGGGGTCTGATGGAGCTGTTGGCCCTGGTTGATAATGAGATGAGCTGAGATTACATAATTCTCTTTATATAATATTGTACATTTTCTGTTTAGATTATCTCACTTGCCTTTACTTATGTTCTCTATTTTTAAGTTTAGTATTTTAATATATTGTGCACCATCAGACCCCAGAACATGATTTGTAGCCTATGTGCAAAAATGTAACTGTCAATAAACCAAATTCTGATTCTGAATTCAATTGAACGTCTGAAAAATTGTTTCATTTCTCTCCTTTACTGTTGAATATATTAAATCCATTGGTTTACTAAGTTATACTTTACCTCCAATGCATTCAATCTACAATGAAATTACTATTGAAAATAATAATAATAATAATAATAATAATAATAATAATAATAATAATAATAATAATAATAACAATAATAATAATAATAATAATAATAATAATAATAATAATAATAATAATAATTAATATCTTCATTTGTATAGCACCTTTAAAAACAATAGCTTACAAAGTGCTTTGACATAAGAAACATAGGAGTAAGTTCAAATCAAATAAAGACATACTAATCTAAAAACACATATACAGTAAGATAAATACACATACTCATATATACACACGATGGTGAAAAAGAGAAGAAAACTGGGCAGCAAATGAATAAACCAAATAAGATTAAAAGGTGCTAGGGTGAAAAGGCATTGAGGAAGAGAATAAAAAGACGACATCAAGTAAAAGTTTTTTATGAAAGTGATTT
This sequence comes from Ammodytes marinus, assembly GCF_949987685.1. Taxonomy (NCBI): domain Eukaryota; kingdom Metazoa; phylum Chordata; class Actinopteri; order Uranoscopiformes; family Ammodytidae; genus Ammodytes; species Ammodytes marinus. Next base: position 829,281 of record NC_137233.1, on the reverse strand, counting down.
AAAAGAGGTTACTGATTCAGACAGCCTTATCTGGGTAAGAATAGGTCATGTGTTGTGACAGCCTGCTGTAAACTCTCCCTGCGTTCCAATCCCCATACTTCCATACTATTTAGTACGCCAGAAAAAGATTTAGTATGTCCCAATACATGCACGTCAATTGTAGTATGCTGAAAATACATAAATGCCCCACTAACTCCAATTGCAATTTGGAGTATTCATCTTTCTTCTTGACATTTCCCTACATAATGAAAAAAAAATCTTCCTTATCTGATTTGTTTTTTCTCTCCCATGGCCTTAAAACTCTTCTGTACTTAGTATGTAGTGTAGTAAAAAGACTAAAACTCTTCTGTACTTTAGTATGTAGTGTATTAAAAAGAAAGAGTATGTGATTTGGAACACAGGGAAGGTCAACATATCCAACAACATTGAGTCAGTACTTTAGACTGAAACAATCAATGGAATCAAACTCACCTTGTGCATTCAGCAGAGGAGGAGCTCCACCCCTCACCTGAGACAAACCAGGAAACTGTTCATTTCTGTTCAGCTGTGAGAGAGGAGAGACGCACGGACAGACAGGTAAGATTTATATTTATTAACACTTATATCAGCTCATTGTTGGTCTGTGTGTGACATTCCGTACACAAAGACAACTTCACAATACAACATCAATTAAACAAAAGTAAGAATAAGAATAATTTAAGGAGTTAAATAAAAGTGTGGAATAGGCAATGTGATTTAGAAATGTTTGTGCTTTGACCTACAAGCAGATGAGGAATGTCTGTTCCTCTGCTCCTTTAAGAGGAAACACAGCAGAGGCCTGACACACACACACACACACACACACACACACACACACACACACACACACACACACACACACACACACACACACACACACACACACACACACACACACACACACACACACACACACACACACACACACACACACACACACACACACGGTAAGATTTAACTTCATTACAGTGGTAATGATAGTTGGGACTTCATTTGAAGGGGTGGGGGGGTGCTGCATCATTACGACAGTACTTTATGATCAGAACTACAGGTGAAACTCGAAAAATTAGAATATCGTGCAGAAGTTCATTTATTTCAGTAATTCAACTTTATAGGTGAAAATAACATATTATATAGACTCATTACATGCAAAGTGAGATATGTGAAGCCTTTAACTTTTACAATTGTGATTATTATGGCTTACAGTTTATAAAAACCCCAAATTCAAAATCTCAGAAAATTAGAATATTACATAAAATCAATAAAAAAAGGGTTTTAAATACAGAAATGTCAGCCCTCTAGAAAGTATAATCATGCATATGTACTAAGTACTTGGTTTGGGCCCCTTTTGCATGAATTATTGCCTAAATGCGGCGTGGCATGGATGCTATCAGCCTGTGGCACTGCTGAGGTGTTATGGAAGCCCAGGTTGCTTTGATAGTGGCCTTCAGCTCATCTGTATTGTTGGCTCTGGTGTGTATCATCTTCCTCTTGACAATAGTCCCTCTATGGAGTTCAGGTCAGGAGAGTTGTCTGGCCATTCATGCACAGTATACCATGGTCAGTCAACCAGTTACCAGTGGCTTATGGTACTGTGGGCAGGTGCCAAGTCTAGCTGGAAATGGAAATTGTCATCTCCATAAAGCTTGTCAACAGACAGAAGCATGAAGTGCTCTAAAATCGTCTGGTAGATGGCTGTGGTGACTTTGGACTTGATAACACAGTGGACTAACAGCAGCAGATGACAAATCATCACTGATCCAAATTAAATGTTGCGTTTCATTTGGAAATCAAGGTCCCAGAGTCTAGAGGAAGAGTGGAGGGGCACAAAATCCAAGGGGCTTGAAGACCACTGTCAAGTTTCAACAGTCAGTGATGATCTTAGGCACCAGGGGCCGGTTGCACCAACTGGTCTTAACTAAGCCTGGTCGTAACTGCTAAGTAGGGCTTAGCTAAGACCAGGCGTAAGAATGGACCTAACGCCAGTTGCACCAACGGGACTTACGCCTGGTCTTAACTACGCCCGGTCTTAGCCATGCGCGGCCATGTGAATGTTCCATGGAATGCGCACATCACCGCGTTGCTAGGATACCTCGTGCCGAAAACGCTATTATTTTAACCGTACTTGACAGACATCCGAAAATGATGGAGGAAAACCGAAAAAGAAAAGGGAACTTCACAGATCTTGAAATACGGAAAGTAATAGAGTTATACAGCGACCACAAAGATACGCTCACTGCCAAGCAGTCCAATGTGGTAAATAACAAAAAAAAACAGGAGACATGGAGATTAATAATGGAGAAGGTTAACGGCTCCTCGGACTCCGGCTGTCACCGGACAGAGGCCGACATAAAAAAAAAATGGAAAGACCTCCTGTCCCGGGCCAAGAAGGACATCTCCGCTACAAAACACCACCCTACCGGCGGTGGTCCTCCCCCGAAAACTTCCCCTTATAGTGACATTATTGTCACTATTTTTGGGGAGGATTCACCAGCTTTCATCGGGTTGGACGGGGTGGACAGCGGCAGTCCTCAACCGTTGGATGAAGGTGTGTAGCATAGCACATATTTATTGAGGATGATGTGTTAGTTGGATAAGCAGATTGATAAACTAGGGCTAGACTTATTGGCCAGAATTTAAAAGATTCACATGTTGTTTCAGACTTGGCAAGTGTCACAAGTTCCCCGTCACCCCCACCACCACCACCAGCAGCACCAGCAGCAGCACCATTGGCACCAGCAGCGGCAAAAAGTCCGATGTCCACCCCAGCCCCGGCAGCGAAGCGGAGGAGACAGGAAGATTTGCAGCAAGAGCTCATGGAAAAAGAAATAATCCGCGTTGAAAAAGAAACAATTAAATTAGAGACGGAGACAAAAAAATTAGAATTGGAACAAACTAAATTAAGGCTGCAAATACAGTTGCTCCAGCAGCAAATTCGGCCCCAAACAGTTATGTTTGAAGACGAACTAACATATACAAACATTTAAAATAAAATAAAATAATTCATTCTTTCATTCATCCTTTCATTCATTCATTGTAAATGTCACGGTATCCTAGGGTAGCGATGTCTCATAAACTGGGTGGTTTGTGCACTCCAAAAAACGCAGTAACCTATTTTTCAAACATTGGTTGATTAATTTAAGAATAGTTTTCAAACTTGAATGTTAAAGGTTCTAAAATAACACATATATTCCTAACTTAACGAAAGTACTAAATCAATAGCAATACAAACGCATATGTGATATAAATTGTTTTTCCACAGCGCCTTCACCTGATTGACATTGCAAATTTTGCGGGGCTCGGTCCAAGCCGATGCCCCTTTATCTTAATCATGATTAAGGCAATTACAACAAGAAAGGCCTATGGCTAACAGTAAAACAAGTGTGTTAATGTAGGCTCTAACAATAAAACACTGCAAACGAATGTAATTAAAATATGTATTTTGTCTTGTTTACAACGAGCAGGCATTTAGACGGGAAAGGTTATTTTTGACAGAAGCAATGCATTGAACATCATCAAATGACAAGGAGCTAATTGAGGTGTTTTGAGACTGTAGGAGAGATCTGTTTAAATGTGTCGGCCTATATAGAAAATATATACATAAAAAAAATATATAAATAATAATAAAACATATATAGCCTACATAATAAAAAAGTATTTACAACTGATTAATAATTTGGGCACGGACTAATCGGCCAGCGATGTCCTCGATTCCTACGGCTGGCCGTGGACGCACGTCTTCCTCGGGGACAGGCAGTGGCTGATGGTGTCTGGGGAGAGGGATTCTCTTGGAGATGCAGATGTTGTGCAGAACTGTGCACGCCGCAATCACCGTGCAGACACGTTCTGGGTGCATCCGCATCTCCCCATGAAGGCAGTAAAACCTAAACAAAATAAGAAAAATAATATCCATAGGCCTATGGCACGTGAATGTTTTTTTTATGTATTTTTAAGGGACGCATATTAGGCTATGATTTACCTGCGTTTGAGAACCCCGATACATCTCTCAACAACTGACCTAGTTGCGGAGTGTATGGTGTTATATCTCCGTTCTTGGTCAGTTGTTGGAGCCACCAGAGGGGTCATCAGCCACCGTTTCAGTGGGTATCCACTGTCCCCGAGGAGCAGCCCGTTGCACCTATGAAAATAGACTTTAATTAGGTTGCTGTTCATTACGTTGCTGATCATCACTTAAAGTGAAGCTCAAAATAGCCTACCTTCCTTCCTCGAAATCCTGGAGCAACGCACTCTCCCGGAGGATGCGGGAATCGTGGGTGGATCCAGGCCATCTCGCCACCAAATTTATTATCTTATAATTTGCGTCACAAGCTATCTGCACGTTAACCGAATGATAACCTTTACGGTTAACGTACAGATACTCGTTTTCGGATGGGGCCTGGATCTGCACATGGGTTCCGTCTATGCAGCCCACGATTCCATGGATACCGGACGCCTGGCGGAACTGTTGCTTCATCGCCGCCGCCTCGGCCTCGTTTGGGAGATGGACATAACGAGCGAGACGGCGGCTCAACGCCAGGGAAACCCTCCGGATCACTCGACAGGCGGTCGATCGGTGGACACACACCATATCGCCCACCGTGTTTTGGAATGCCCCGTTCGCATAAAAGCGAAGGGCAATAAGCAGTTGCAGGGATGGTGGTAACGCTGCGTTGCGGTCCGACACAAACTCCAAATCTGGTGTCAGCTCTTCGATCAATTCAAACAGATCTCTCCTACAGAATCGAAACCTCTCAATCAGCTCCTCGTCATTATAGATGTCCAATGGATTGCTTCTGTCCCTAATTACTCTTTCCCGTCTAAATGCCCGCTCGTTGTACAGCCTATGTATAATTCGTGCCATGGTTGCGCTGAATGGATTTGATGTAATTGCCATAGAAACAGCCTAGAATTTCGACTCTACGCCTGCCCCTGACCAGGCGTAGGATTTGCGCCTGGTCTTAGTGAAAAGAACGTTAAGCCCAGTTGGTGCAACCGGCGTAACGGTTAGGTCGGACTTAGAACGCCAAGTTACGACCAGGCGCAGTTAAGACCAGACTTAAGCCCAGTTGGTGCAACCCAGCCCAGGTCATCTGATGGTGTTGGTCCACTGTGTTATCAAGTCCAAAGTCACCACAGCTGTCTACCAGGAGATTTTAGAGCACTTAATGCTCCTGTCTGTTGACAAGCTTTATGGAGATGCTGAATTACTTTTTCCAGCAAGACTTGACACCTGTCCACAGTGCCAAAACCACAAGTAACTGGTTGACTGACCATGGTATTACTGTGTTGATTGGCCAGACAACTCTCCTGACCTGAACCCAATAGAGAAACTACGGACTATTGTCAAGAGGAAGATGAGACACACCAGACCCAACAATACAGACGAGCTGAAGGCCACTATCAAAGCAACCTGGGCTTCCATAACACCTCAGCAGTGTCACAGACTGATAGCATCCATGCCACGCCGCATTTAGGCAATAATTCGTGCAAAAGGGGCCCAAACCAAGTACTTAGTACATATGCATGATTATACTTTCTAGAGGGCCGACATTTCTGTATTTAAAATCCTTTTTTTATTGATTTCATATAATATTCTAATTTTCTGAGATTTTGAATTTGGGGTTTTCATAAGCTGTAAGCCATAATAATCACAATTATAACAAATAAAGGCTTGAAATATCTCACTTTGAATGTAATGAGTCTATACAATATATTAGTTTCACCATTTAAGTTGAATTACTGAAATAAATGAACTTTTGCACGATATTCTAATTTTTCGAGTTTCACCTGTACAGCCTAAACTACTTTAATGACTCACTGAAAAACTTCCAGACTTAAAGGGGAAGTTACTAAGCAGAGAGAGAAACAACTGACTTCTGTGTTAACGCCCTGTCTCTCTGTCTCTCTGTCTGTCTGTCTGTCTGTCTGTCTGTCTGTCTGTCTCTCTGCTGTGTTTTCAGCTGCTCTCACAGACAAAATGGCTTCCAGATCAGAGAAGGATTTCTGCTGTCCGGTCTGTCATGACGTCTTCAGAGATCCTGTTGTTCTGTCGTGTAGCCACAGCTTCTGTAAAGAATGTCTGAAGAACTGGTGGAAAGAGAATTCAGAACATCGGTGTCCAGTTTGTAAGAGTAGATCAAAGTATGAACCTCCTCGTAACCTGGCCTTAAAGAACCTGTGTGAGGCCTTCTTACTGGAGAGAGATCAGAAAGCTTCAGAGGATCTCTGCAGTCTGCACTCTGAGAAACTCAAACTCTTCTGTCTGGACCATCAGGAGAAGGTTTGTCTGATCTGTAGAGATTCAGAGAAACACAGCGGCCACAGATTCAGACCCATCGCTGATGTTTCGCGACAACACAAGAAGGAACTTCTGGAATCTCTAAAGCTCTTAAAGGAGAAGTTAAAGCTTTTTGAACAAGTTAAAGGGAAGTCTGATCAAACAGCAGAACACATGAAGGTCCAGGCCCAACGCACAGAGACGCAGATTCAGGATCAGTTTAAGAAGCTTCACCAGTTTCTAGAAGAGGAAGAGGAGGCCAGGATGGCTGCACTGAGGGAGGAAGAGGAGCAGAAGAGTCAGATGATGAAGGAGAAGATGGAGGCTCTGAGCAGAGAGATAGCAGCTCTTTCAGACACAGTCAGAGCCACAGAGGAGCAGCTGAGAGCTGAAGACGTCTCATTCCTGCTCAACTACAAGGCTGCAGTGGACAGAGTCCAGCAGTGCCCCCTGCCAGAGGATCCACAGCTGCTCTCAGGAGCTCTGATAGACGAGGCCAAACACCTGGGCAACCTGACCTTCAACATCTGGAACAAGATGAAGGACATGGTCTCCTACACTCCTCTGGTTCTGGACCCAAACACTGCTGGTCCATGTCTCATCCTGTCTGAAGATCTGACCAGTATGAGAGATGGAGATGGAGTGTATCAGCAGCTTCCTGATAATCCAGAGAGGTTTGATGATTACGCCTTTGTCCTGAGCTCTGAGGGCTTTAACTCAGGGACTCACAGCTGGGACGTCCTGGTTGGAAACAGTGCACACTGGGGAGTGGGTGTGTTAGCAGAGTCTGTCCAGAGGAAGGGAAGCAAACGGTCTGGACTATGGGGAATAGGGTTCTGTGAAGGTAAATACTTTACTTGTTCACCATCAGGTCCATCCATTTATCTCCCAGTGAAGAAGAGGCGCCAGAGGATCAGAGTGAATCTGGACTGGAACAGAGGGAAACTGTTGTTCTCTGGTCCTGACACTAACACACACATACACACCATCACACGCACTTTCACTGAGAGGATGTTTCCATACTTTTACTCTTCGGGTGAACTGAAGATATTACCAGTCAAGCTCTGAGTAAAAGTGCAACAGAGAAGTTAGAGACAAAGATGATCGTACATGTTTGATTTATTATCTATCATGTTTCGAACACTGCCATTTCTGAGCATTGTTTTGCTCCCGTCACATTTTTACTGACTTTGGGCTAATTTTGGCTTTATCTGAAAGCCCTGCATCTCTAAGTAACAGCACAACCATGGCTTTAAGCTCAATCAATCAATCAATCAATCAATCAATCAATCAATCAATCAATCAATCAATCAATCAATATGTATCTAGGAAGGCTAATGACTGCTTCTCCAGTCTGCAGTCTCTGATTGGATGAATTTTCACCACGTGGCCACACATCACAGCACAAACGTATAGAACGATTTGATTGGCAGGTCAGAATTTTCTGACATAGTTAATGAGCTCCAATAAATCGTGTCCAGACCAACAGGCTGAGATCATTAAAATTTGCCAGCGGCATGTCTGGATTTCCAGGCTATTTGTGAAGCGCTTTGAGTACTAGAAAAGCGCTTTACAAATCTAATGTATTATTATTATAATCAACAAGCGCAGAATTGTATGTTCTTCAGAGCATCTTGATCGAGCAAATAATAGATTTTTGGCAAATATCTGAAAAAGGAAATGTGGACTGTGAGATTGTGATGAACTAGTGATTTTAACTTTGTAGCTGTTTCACTTACTGATGCCAAGAGTTGTCGAGGGGCGTTCATGGACAGTCAGAAACTAGAGAATCTGATGGTTTTGATTTGTATGTGTTTTTCTATTCTGGGAGGGGGGAGGGGTGTTACTAGTTGGGGTGCTAGCAGGGTTGACTTGGTATCCATTATTTACCTTTTGTTTATTTTGCCTTTTGCCATTATTCTAAAACATTTGTCATTTACATTGTGCTTGATTTATTTTCTTGACGTGTGTAGAGCCATGAAGTTGTTTCGAATCCTTAAATGAAATGTTGACAATATTAAAAATATGTTTTAAATGATCCAACATGTATCTTCAATAAAGACGAGTTGATTCCAATTGTAAATATATCCTTGACTGTTGTTTCATTGGCTCATCCATTCAGCCATTCACTGCCTCCTGACAGCTAAGGGTTCCTCCAGTGTGTGTGTGTGTGTGTGTGTGTGTGTGTGTGTGTGTCATAGGTGCAGTGTGTAATATGACATCATCAAGAAAGTTCTAGAATGCAACGCTCCCTGGGTAACCCCAACCCTTTAGAATAATAACAGAAGCTACAGTGGCCTTCAAGGACAAGAACAATTCTACATTCTAAACAATGCACCTGATGACATTCCAAAAACAGTTCTTTCAGTTGAGTTCTTTTTCTATTGTATCTTTGTTTGGACAGAACTATCAACTGATGTCAAAGGCACTTAAACCTGCAGTGTGTAGAATTTTGGGTTTTATTTCCTAGCAGATTTTGTAGAAAGTAATTATAATATCCATGAGTACATTTAATTTAGTGCATAATAGCTGAAAAAAATGTTTTTAATTATAATTTTTTCCCTTAGAAAGGGTCTCATATATGTCCATATTTCTGCATATTTTGGACCAAGGCCTAGTGCCGCCATCTTGAAAGTGTCATAATTGGAATGTCATCAGGTGCATTGTTTGAAATTTAGAATTGTTCTGGTCCTTGAAGGCCACTGTAGCTTCTGTTATTATTTGAAAGGGTTGGGGTTACCCAGGGAGCGTTGCATTCTAGAACTTTGTAGAACTTTCTTGATGATGTCATATTACACACTGCACCTTTAAAAACAATCAGATCTAGATATTATATACAGGTGAAAATCTTATTAGAATATCATGGAAAATCTCTTTTTTTTTAATGTTATTTAATTCAAAAAGTGAAAGTTCCATATATTCTAGATGTATTAGACAGTGATATATTTCAGACATTTTATTGTTCTAACTTTTCAGGATTCCGGCTTACAGCTCATGAAAATCAAAAATCCAGCATCTCAAAATATCAGAATATTCCATCAGGCCGATCAAAGATAGTATTTATAATACAGAAGTATTGTATGTGTAATCTGTTTTTATGCTAGAATATTTTTTTCACTCTAGAGCAGAATTTTGATCGGTATGTGGAAGGGGGCAGTTAGAGATGAAGAGGATGGAAGGGGGCAGTTAGAGATGAAGAGGATGGAAGGGGGCAGTTAGAGATGAAGAGGATGGAAGGGGGCAGTTAGAGATGAAGAGGATGGAAGGGGGCAGTTAGAGATGAAGAGGATGGAAGGGGGCAGTTAGAGATGAAGAGGATGGAAGGGGGCAGTTAGAGATGAAGAGGTTGGTTGAATTTGTGTCGGGCCGAACAACTTAAACCTTAACTTTGATATAATGAATTTAGAATTGTTGGATCCAGATCCGACCAGAATTATTTTCTTATTCTGGTCCAGACTAGAAGTTTCCAACATTAAAATCAACACGTAAAAAATGTATTAATATCGTATCAAAATAACATACAACATTTCTTATTTATGATTTTACAATGTAAAGCACTTTGAGTCTGTGAAAAACCAGGGAAAAGCGCTATATAAGTGGAGTTCATTTACCATTTTTACTATTAGTCAATTCTGTCTGTTAAAGTTTATTTTCTTCAGTTAATCTCAACAGTATATTATCATTTGTAATTCACAATGGAAATTGTTTAATCATATTTTTTCAGGACTTTCTGAGACCTCAGCACCATGTGTAAAGATTTTCCCTAAAGGTGCTACGAGGAAATTTTAAATATTTCTGAAACAGTCCCATTTTTCATCTGATGATCTTAAATTACATGTAACAGCAAACGAGACCATCAAACA
>NC_137233.1:809123-814123 GCF_949987685.1 Ammodytes marinus | reverse complement strand
GTTCTTAGGAAACTCTTCTTTGTAACAGACTCTGTATATGTGTCGTTTTATTGTATTTTATTGTGTTTTTTAATGTGAAGCGCTTTGTGACCCTGGTCTGCGAGAGGCGCTATATAAATAAACTTTACTTACTTACTTACTTAATATACTGTATCCAACAGAACGTGGGTTTAAACCGCTGATCATTTCATCATTTATCTGATTTGGTTCATTAATTTATTTAGGATAGGATATTTTTAAGAGACATTAAAGGAATACTTCACCCATATAGAACCGGCGTTCTATCATTATAAAATCACTATTATAATATAATAAATTAGGTTTTTATTCCCTCGGTCTTCCCTCAGTCTTCCCTTGGCCCAGCTGTACTGTTAATCCTAACACTACATGTTTACTAATGTGATGTCACACATGGTAAAATGTAGGGTTAGACAGTGAGACCATAAAACACTCTTTCTGCCTTTTCTCAGGCTAGGATGAACCGATTTCTAAAAATTTCGCACATGTATATTACATAGGATCTCAGAGTTCAACACACCTTCATATTTCCACCGGTGAAGTAGGCCTTTAAGTAAGAATTCAGATGCAAAGAGAACACAGAGAACTCTCAAGGTGCTTGGCATGGTGGTTTCCCTACAGTTAATATAAACACACATCATTGTCCAGGAACATTGTGATGAAATACGAAGCGAATCAGGAGTGATCACTTAGTAAAAATACATTTAGCGTCTTTCCTTTTGTTTATACTGACTATCAAGACACATTTACATTGAGACATTTTAATCACAATTTGACCTGACAGAGATCTATTAATCCCTCTCTCTTTCTCTCTCCCCCTCTCTCCCTCTCCCTGTCTCTCCCCTCTCTCCGTCCCTCTCTACCTCTCTCTCACCCCCTCTTTCCCTCTCTCTGTCTCTCCCTCTCTCTCCCTCTCTCCCCCCTCCCCTCTCTCTCTCCCTCTCTCTCCCTCCCCTCTCTCTCCCTCTCTCCCCCCTCCCCTCTCTCTCTCTCTCTACCCCTCTCTCTCTCTCCCTCTCTCTCTCTCCCTCTCTCTCTCCCTCCCCTCTATCTCTCTCTACCCCTCTCCCTCCCTCTCTCTCTCCCTCCCCTCTCTCTCCCCATCTCTCTCCCCCCCTCTCTCTCTCCCTCTCTCTCTCTGTCTCTCTCCCTCCCCCTCCCTCCCTCTCTCTCTCTCCCCTCCCTCTCTCCCTCCCTCCCTCCCTCTCTCTCCCCCTCCCTCTCTCTCTCCCCTCCCTCTCTCTCCCCCTCCCTCTCTCCCCCTCTCTCTCTCTCTCCCTCTCTCCCTCCCTCCCTCTCTCCCTCTCTCTCTATTATAGTAATGATAATTATAATACATTGTGTGCTCACATCAAATCTATACATCCAGCCTTAGGGGTCATATGGCTCACAGGATTACTATCATTAACCTGATTGCATCCAAATGCAGAGGTGTGTGTGTGTGTGTGTGTGTGTGTGTGTGTGTGTGTGTGTGTGTGTGTGTGTGTGTGTGTGTGTGTGTGTGGTCCAGGTGGCCAGTCATATTGTGGATAAACCTTTATATAGTCTATGGAAGAGTCAGGTGGAATGGTTTTGTGCAGAATGGATGACAGACAGACAGACAGACAGACAGACAGACAGACAGACAGACAGACAGACAGACAGACAGACATAACCAGCATGACCATATACTCAATCCCTTTGACCTTTTACATGTGTCGTGACTTATTTAGCTGTTTATTATAATAATCACGCTGGATCGGGATTGTTTCGTTACACACTCGCCCCTTGGGTTCCAAACATAAAGGCTTGAGATCGTCTGTCAGCTTTACGATATTTATTTTACTAAATCAAAAGAAAACATGAGAGATCAAGAAGCCTTTTCCACTAAATCAAACCCAAAGAGCTGTCACTGAGCGGTCAAAAAACTGTGCCGCTTCCCGTTCATCTAATCACCTTCTGGCTTCTCTCCTAAACACACACAGGTGAGCACATCAAGCCAACTACGGCAGCCCCAGCAGGTCAAAAGCAAAGAGTTAATTTCTAAATGTAAACAAACAAATAACTCAAATAACCATACTGAATTAATCTGGCATACTAACCATTAATCAAATATAACATTAACCCAAAAATGGCTCTAACAACATGTGTGACCTATTGATGACATCATCCCCTGTCCTTGTTCTTGTAACATTTGCATTTTTTAACATTGTTTTTTAACTTATCTTGTGTTTATGTCGATGCACCTTTAGTTCCCAATGTCGTTGTAAAGGTGTCTGTACAATGACAATGCAGGCTATGTTATCATGTCTTATTATAACACACTCGCCCCCTGGTACAGCAGTGTGTGTGTGTGTCCCCTGGTACAGCAGCATGTGTGTGTAGTCGTGAAAGTGTCCTGTATTCAGTTCGTTTTGGTCTTTTTGTGTGTTGTATATTGTTAAGACTGTTTTTCTTTTTTTTTATATTTTTTTGTAATTGGTGTGTTGCTGGTGTATTGATATAGGCTTACTTTAAAACTGTGCCCCCCCCCCCCCCCCCCACACACACACACACACACACTCGCTAGCATGCACACACACACACACACACACACACACACACACACACACACACACACACACACACACACACACACAGAATTCCCAAACTGCCTGTGTGATTAACATGCTGTAGTAGATATGAGACAGTGGTGCCAGCGTATCCCCTCAGCTTCACCCTGACACCAACAAGTAGAGCTGTTATTTACTGTCTTTGTGTCTTCAGTAAACAGCTTAGACACACACACACACACTCACACACACACACACACACACACACACACACACACACACACACACACACACAGTAACGAGCTCCAGCAAGACAATCACTCCCCAAACTCTCAGAGGTAAACACATATTTTCTGTGTGTGTGTGTGTGTGTGTGTGTGTGTGTGTGTGTGTGTGTGTGTGTGTGTGTGTGTGTGTGTGTGTGTGTGTTAAAAGGATAAGCCAAGAATACATGTCGCGTCCCAGTGGTTAAGTTGTAAAGGATTATTTTGAATTATAAAAGTAAATAAATAAAAAACTAAGAATCAAAACCCCTGACACAGTCTGGCACACACGCAACAGAGGTAATTAGACACGGTGTGTGTGTGTGTGTGTGTGTGTGTGTGTGTGTGTGTGTGTGTGTGAGACTGTGTGTGTTTGTGTGTGTGTGAGAGAGAGACTGTGTGTGTGTGTGTGTGTGTGTGAGACTGTGTGTGTCTGTGTGTGAGACTGTGTGTGTGTGTGTGTGTGTGTGTGTGAGACTGTGTGTGTTTGTGTGTGTGTGAGAGAGAGACTGTGTGTGTGTGTGTGTGTGTGTGAGACTGTGTGTGTCTGTGTGTGAGACTGTGTGTGTGTGTGTGTGTGTCTGTGTGTGAGACTGTGTGTGTTTGTGTGTGTGTGAGAGAGAGACTGTGTGTGTGTGTGTGTGTGTGTGAGACTGTGTGTGTCTGTGTGTGAGACTGTGTGTGTGTGTGTGTGTGTCTGTGTGTGAGACTGTGTGTGTGTGTGTGTGTCTGCGCCTGTTTGTGTGTGTGTGTGTGTGTGTGTGTGTGTGTGAGACTGTGTGTGTGTGTGTGTGTGTGTGTGTGAGACTGTGTGTGTGAGACTGTGTGTGTGTGTGTCTGCGCCTGTTTGTGTGTGTGTGTGTGAGACTGTGTGTGTGTGTGTGTGTGTGTGTGTGTGTCTGTGTGTGTGTGTGTGTGTGTGTTTGTGTGTGTGTGTGTGAGAGAGAGACTGTGTGTGTGTGTGTGTGTTTGTGTCTCTGTGTGTGTGTACGTGTCAGTGTCTGTGCGTGTGTCTGTGTGAATGTGTTTGTGTGTCTCAGTAAGTGAGTGTGTGTGTGTGAGTGTGTGTGTGTGTGTGTGTGTGTGTGTGTGTGTGCATGCCAATGAAAGCAATTAGGTTTAGTAGAAAAACATTGTGTAACTGCCAAAGTCACTGTTAGGCAAAATGTCACTTTGGGATAATGTTTGAAGATGCCACAGAATATGAAAAAGGAAGACATTTTTTTATCCAGGGCTGTGTGTGTGTGTGTGTGTGTGTGTGTGTGTGTGTGTGTGTGTGTGTGTGTGTGTGTGTGTGAGAGAGAAACATTAAGCCTTATGACCATGGGGTTATTTAAGGCTCCGTTAACTTGGTCTAAAATAATATTTTTTTTAAATCATTAAGAGACCAGTCTGCGTTTTTTCTTCAATCTTCATCTCTACATAACTCAATGGAAATGCTCTTTAATGACTATATTTCTGGTGGGAATTTGGTAGAAATGTTGTCAGTGTTGTATATATATATATATATATATATATATATATATATATTATAAAACCAAAATGTTCATTCTACTCAAACATATGTCTATAAATATATATACAATCATATGAAAAAGTTTGGGAACCCCTCTCAGCCGGCATTATAATTGACTCTGCTTTCACAAAAAAAAGATAAAAGTGGTATGTCTTTCATTTACCAGGAACAGCTAAGTACTGGGATGTTTTCCAAACAAAGATTTTTTGAAAAGCAGTATTTGGTTGTATGAAATAAAATAAAATGTGAAAAACTGGCTGTGCAAAAATATGCAAGTTGCACTTCTCTTTGACTCTCTGCTGAAGTGAGACAGAATGGGATCATCAAAACTGCTCCCAAAAGATCTGAAAAACAAAGATTATTCATTATCATGGTTTAGGGGAAGGCTACAAGAAGCTTTCCCAAAGGTTTCAATTGTCAATTTCTACTGTAAGGAACGTTGTCAGGGAATGGAAGGACACAGGCACAGTTGCAGTTAAACCCAGGTCTAGCAGACCAAGAAAAGTACAAGAGCGGCATATGCGGCGGATTGTGAGAATGGTTGCACACAACCCACAGATCACCTCCAAAGACCTGCAAGAACATCTGGCTGCAGATTGTGTATCTGTACATGGTTCTACAATTCAGTGCAATTTCCACCTCGTCCCACCCGTAGCCTAATATCACTCTCCC
>NC_137233.1:786623-799123 GCF_949987685.1 Ammodytes marinus | reverse complement strand
TCTGGAGGCAGGTAACAGGCATCATTTTAAGGAGGATAGCTGGCCTCGTTTTAGACAAGTCTTTGTTTATATTGAATTGTGTTTTTTATCGTGTGTGTAACTTGCCTCCTTTTTATCATGGTGTTTTTAAAGCGTGGACACTTTTTAAATGGGACAGACTGGGGCCTGCAGCCTCTCTCTTCTGGC
Organism: Ammodytes marinus; assembly: GCF_949987685.1. Classification (NCBI taxonomy): domain Eukaryota; kingdom Metazoa; phylum Chordata; class Actinopteri; order Uranoscopiformes; family Ammodytidae; genus Ammodytes; species Ammodytes marinus. The sequence goes on along the minus strand of NC_137233.1, from coordinate 798,937 downwards.
TCCTGGAGGAGCCCCTGGTGTGTGGGGCCCGGCTGGACATACAAGACGGCAGCAGCCCTGGCCTCACCCAGCGCCTTCGCTCCACGGGGACGGTCAGGCTGAGGCAGGTGGTGGACGTGGCAGGGCCCGGGCTGCACAACACGCAGGCTGTGGCCTCTCTCCTGGGCCTGAGGTCCAGCCGACACACCAGACACATCCTGAACCAGTGGAGCAGCAGGCTGAGCGCAGAGGAGCACGAGATGCTGAGGGAGTACAGCAGCGGGGCGGAGGTACCGGATGAGGGAGATCCGTTCCCAGAACTCAGTCTGTCCGTGGACCAGAGCGGGCTGGTCAAACCAATGGGCACTTCTAAGTCTATGTTGGATATACAAATGCTTCCAGGGAAAACCTTATACAAATACTGTGTGGCGGCTGTACACAAAGAAAAACTGAGCACCAACAGAGACACAGTGTGGAAAGAGAGGCTGCAGGGCCGGGCCAGTGTGGAGGCTTCTCTCTCTCTCTCCCTCTATCTACGTATCAATCTATCCAAATCTAAAAAAAAGCTCTCTATCTATCTATCTATCTATCTATCTATCTATCTATCTATCTATCCATCCATCTATCTATCTATCTCTCTATCTATCTATCTACGTATCCATCTATCTATCTATCTATCTATCTATCTGATGTCCTTCATGACTGTAGGTGAGAGTAGGAACCGGTAGATCCAGAGCTTTGCCTTCTGGCTCAGCATCACAACTTTCCACATTATCAGCTCTGACCGGGGAAACCTTAAAGGGACAATGTAACATGTTAAGTAATTCGTAAGCTCAAATCAATATCCTCATTCATAAATATGTCCTCATTGGTGTAAAATCACCTCTGCCAATAATCTGAATAATCCTCCTGAGCGGAGAAATACAAATATTAATATTACATTTTGTACATTGAGCAGACAAGTCTTATGGAGCAATCCATGTTTTTGGAATGTCATCAGGTGCATCGTTTAACATTTAGAATTGTTCTTGTCCTTGAAGGCCATTGTAGCTTCTGTTATTATTCTAAAGGGTTGGGGTTACCCAGGGAGCATTGCATTCTAGAACTTTGTAGAACTTTCTTGATGATGTCATATTACACAGTGCCCCTTTAACCCTGGAACACACATTCTTCCTCTACTGCACGTCTGACTGGAGGAACCCTTAGCACACACAAACTGAGACACACACACACACACACACACACACACACACACACTGGAGGAACCCTTAGCTGTCAGGAGGCAGTGAATGGCTGAATGGATGAGCCAATGAAACAACAGTCAAGGGTATATTTACAATTGGAATCAACTCGTCTTTATTGAAGTTACATGTTGGATCATTTAAAACACATTTTTAATATTGTCAACATTTCATTTAAGGATTCGAAACAACTTCATGGCTCTACACACGTCAAGAAAATAAATCAAGCACAATGTAAATGACAAATGTTTTAGAATAATGGCAAAAGGCAAAATAAACAAAAGGTAAATAATGGATACCAAGTCAACCCTGCTAGCACCCCAACTAGTAACACCCCCCCTCCCCTCCCAGAATAGAAAAAAACATAAAAATCAAAACCATCAGATTCTCTAGTTTCTGACTGTCCATGAACGCCCCTCGACAACTCTTGGCATCAGTAAGTAAAACAGCTACAAAGTTAAAATCACTAGTTCATCATAATCTCACAGTCCACATTTCCTTTTTCAAATATTTGCCAAAAATCTATTATTTGCTCGATCAAGATGCTCTAAAGAACATATAATTCTGCGCTTGTTGATTATAATAATAATACATTAGATTTGTAAAGCGCTTTTCTAGTACTCAAAGCGCTTCACAAATAGCCTGGAAATCCAGACATGCTGCTGGCAAATTGTAATTAGCTCAGCCTGTTGGTCTGGACACGATTTATTGGAGCTCATTAACTATGTCAGAAAATTCTGACCTGCCAATCAAATCGTTCTATATGTTTGTGCTGTGATGTGTGGCCACGCAGGCTAGAGAAGCAGTCATTAGCCTTCCTAAATACAGATTGATTGATTGATTGATTGATTGATTGATTGATCTTAAAGCCATGGTTGTGCTGTTACTTAGAGATGCAGGGCTTTCAGATAAAGCCAAAATTAGCCCAAAGTCAGTAAAAATGTGACGGGAGCAAAACAACGCTCAGAAATGGCAGTGTTCAAAACATGATAGATAATAAATCAAACATGTACGATCATCTTTGTCTCTATCTTCTCTGTTGCACTTTTACTCAGAGCTTGACTGGTAATATCTTCAGTTCACCTCTAGTGAAAAAGTATGGAAACATCCTCTCAGTGAAAGTGCGTGTGATGGTGTGTATGTGTGTGTTAGTGTCAGGACCAGAGAACAACAGTTTCCCTCTGTTCCAGTCCAGATTCACTCTGATCCTCTGGAGCTTCTTCTTCACTGGGAGATAAATGGATGCACCTGATGGTGAACAAGTAAAGTATTTACCTTTATAGAACCCTATTCCCCATAGTCCAGACTGTTTGCTTCCCTTCCTCTGGACAGACTCTGCTAACACACCCAGGCTCCAGTGTGCACTGTTTCCAACCAGGACGTCCCAGCTGTGAGTCCCTGAGTTAAAGCCCTCAGAGCTCAGGACAAAGGCGTAATCATCAAACCTCTCTGGATTATCAGGAAGCTGCTGATACACCTCTCCTAGTCTCATACTGGTCAGATCTTCAGACAGGATGAGACTTGGACCAGCAGTGTTTGGGTCCAGAACCAGAGGAGTGTAGGAGACCATGTCCTTCATCTTGTTCCAGATGTTGAAGGTCAGGTTGCCCAGGTGTTTGGCCTCGTCTATCAGAGCTCCTGAGAGCAGCTGTGGATCATCTGGCAGGGGGCGCTGCTGGACTCTGTCCACTGCAGCCTTGTAGTTGAGCAGGAATGAGACGTCTACAGCTTTCAGCTGCTCCTCTGTGGCTCTGACTGTGTCTGAAAGAGCTGCTATCTCTCTGCTCAGAACCTCTATCTTCTCCTTCATCATCTGACTCTTCTGCTCCTCTTCCTCCCTCAGCGCAGCCATCCTGGCCTCCTCTTCCTCTTCTAGAAACTGGTGAAGCTTCTCAAACTGATCCTGAATCTGCGTCTCTGTGTGTCGGGCCTGGTCCTTTATGTGTTTTGCTGTTTTATCAGACTCCACTTTAACTTGTTCAAAGATCTTTAACTTCTCCTTTAAGAGCTCCAGAGTTTCCTCAAGTTCCTTCTTGAGTTGTGGTGCAGCTTCATCGATGGGTCTGAATCTGTGGCCGCTGTGTTTCTCTGAATCTCTGCAGATCAGACAAACTGGCTGCTGATGGTCCAGACAGAAGAGTTTGAGTTTCTCAGAGTGCAGACTGCAGAGATCCTCTGAAGCTTTCTGATCTCTCTCCAGTAAGAAGGCCTCACACAGGTTCTTTAACACCAGATTACAAGGAGGTTCATACTTTGATGTTTTCTTACAAACTGGACACTCCCGTGTTGGTTTCTCTCTCCACCAGTTCTTCAGACATTCTTTACAGAAGCTGTGGCTACACGACAGAACAACAGGATCTCTGAAGACGTCATGACAGACCGGACAGCAGAAATCCTTCTCTGATCTGGAAGCCATTTTGTCTGTGAGAGCAGCTGAAAACACAGCAGAGAGACAGACAGACAGACAGACAGACAGACAGACAGACAGACAGACAGACAGACAGACAGGCAGACAGACAGGGCGTTAACACAGAAGTCAGTTGTTTCTCTCTCTGCTTAGTAACTTCCCCTTTAAGTCTGGAAGTGTTTCAGTGAGTCATTAAAGTAGTTTAGACTGTAGTTCTGATCATAAAGTCCTGTCATAATGATGCAGCACCCCCCCACCCCCATTCAAATGAAGTCCCAACTATCATTACCACTGTAATGAAGTTAAATCTTACTGTGTGTCTGTGTCCGTGTGTGTGTGTCAGGCCTCTGCTGTGTTTCCTCTTATAGGAGCAGATGAGGAACAGACATTCCTCATCTGCTTGTAGGTCAAAGCACAAACATTTCTAAATCACATCATTACTGCAGGACTTTATGATTGACAGCCTATTCCACACTTTTATTTAACTCCTTAAATTATTCTTATTCTTACTTTTGTTTAATTGATGTTGTATTGTGAAGTTGCCTTTGTGTACGAAATGTCTCACACAGACCAACAATGAGCTGATATAAGTGTTAATAAATATAAATCTTACCGTCTGTCAGTGTGTCTCTCCTCTCTCACAGCTGAACAGAAATGAACAGTTTCCTGGTTTGTCTCAGGTGAGGGGTGGAGCTCCTCCTCTGCTGAATGCACAAGGTGAGTTTGATTCCTTTGATTGCTTCAGTCTAAAGTACTGACTCAATGTTGTTGGATATGTTGACCTTCCCTGTGTTCCAAATCTCATACTCTTTCTTTTTACTACACTACATACTAAAGTACAGAAGAGTTTTAGTCTTTTTACTACACTGCATACTAAAGTACAGAAGAGTTTTAAGGCCATGGGAGAGAAAAAAAAAATCAGATAAGGAAGATTTTTTTTTCATTATGTAGGGAAATGTCCAGAATAAAGACGAATACTCCAAATTGCAATTGGAGTTCGTGGGGCATTTATGTATTTTCAGCATACTACAATTGACCTGCATGTATTGGGACTAGGGATGTAACAATATACCGCAAAACGGTCGTTCGCGATATGAAAAGGCCACGAATGTCAACCGTACGTTTTTTCTTGTTATACCTTGTCACGGTATTGAGGCGAGCGTGCATGGTAAATGCGCTCCGTCATTGTGGAGAGTCTGGTAAGCAACGTTGTCATAAACGTAGCACTCAATCTAACACTGTATGGGCCACACCAACATTGGAAACCAAACAATAACACATTGACACAACATCTTATCACTGAAAGTGAACAGTTCATACAAATCATAAATAAGAAAAGTTGTAGCCTACATGTTATTTTGATAAACCAAGATATTAATTCATTTTTACGTGTTGATTTTAATGTTGGAAACTTCTAGTCTGGACCAGAATAAGAAAATAATTCTGGTCAGATCTGGATCCATCAATTCTAAATTCATTATATCAAAGTTAAGGTTTAAGTTGTTCGGCCCGACACAAACCATCCTCTTCATCTCTAACTGCCCCCTTCCATCCTCTTCATCTCTAACTGCCCCCTTCCATCCTCTTCATCTCCAACTGCCCCCTTCCATCCTCTTCATCTCTAACTGCCCCCTTCCATCCTCTTCATCTCTAACTGCCCCCTTCCATCCTCTTCATCTCTAACTGCCCCCTTCCATCCTCTTCATCTCTAACTGCCCCCTTCCATCCTCTTCATCTCTAACTGCCCCCTTCCATCCTCTTCATCTCTAACTGCCCCCTTCCACATACCGATCAAAATTCTGCTCTAGCGTAAAAAAAATATTCTAGTATAAAAACAGATTACACAGACAATACTTCTGTATTATAAATAATATCTCTGATCGGCCTGATGGAATATTCTGATGTTTTGAGATGCTGGATTTTTGATTTTCATGAGCTGTAAGCCGGAATCCTGAAAAGTTAGAACAATAAAATGTCTGAAATATATCACTGTCTGTCTAATACATCTAGAATATATGGAACTTGCACTTCTTGAATTAAACTACATTTAAAAAAAAGCTTTTCCGGGGGCGCCCTTAGCTCAGTTGGTAGGGCGTCCCCCCCCATGGGCCTCGGCCAGCAGCAGACCCGGCTTCGATTCCAGCCCGTGGTCGTTCTCTGCATGTCACTCCCCTCTCTGCCCCATTTCAACTCTACACTATCAATAAAGCATAAAAATGCCCAAAAAAATAAATCTTAAAAAAATAAAAAAATAAAAAGCTTTTCCATGATATTCTAATAAGATTTTCACCTGTATATAATATCTAGATCTGAAGTGCCTTTGACATCAGTTGATAGTTCTGTCCAAACAAAGATACAATAGAAAAAGAACTCGACTGAAAGAACTGACAGCGAGCCTTCCTGCACTATATTTCAATTCAACTTTATTTCAGACAGACATGTCAATATCAGTATATCGAAAACACAATAACAAATGCAAGAAAAAAAAAAGTTTTATTCATTATATTTCAAACATTGTAGAAAAACATGTTTTACTGTCTCAGGACTTTCCTCTTTCACACAACACAGAAACAGGTTTTCCTACAACACAGTGATTCAGCAGACAGACAGATCTCACAGCGCCACATACCGATCAAACATCTGTTATAGTGTAAATAATTATTCTAGTTTAAAATAGATTACTGAATAACAAATAATGAGTATTTTGAAAAAGTTTAAGAAAATTCAGTAACTGTCTCAAAGTATTGACCAAACTTAGACCCAAAAGTTACTTAAAGGTGAAGTAAGCGATATACAGTATTTATGTTAATATACGTGTTAAATCGTTGTATATTCATACAGTGATCACTTACATAATGTGCGCGTTTCATAACTCCGATCTCTCAGTCGCCCGCTATGCATGTAATCGGCAAATAAACTTTTTGAGTATCCCACAAACTAACCTTTAACCTTTAAAAGTCCAACTGAGAAGCAAACAGAAGTGAACCTGATCAATCATTCATATCTAAATATATATCACTGTCCACTGCAGCCTTGTAGTTGAGCAGGAATGAGACGTCTTCAGCTCTCAGCTGCTCCTTTGTGGCTCTGACTGTGTCTGAAAGAGCTGCTATCTCTCTGCTCAGAGCCTCCATCTTCTCCTTCATCATCTGACTCTTCTGCTCCTCTTCCTCCCTCAGTGCAGCCAACCTGGCCTCCTCTTCCTCTTCTAGAAACTGGTGAAGCTTCTTAAACTGATCCTGAATCTGCCTCTCTGTGCGTCGGGCCTGGACCTTAATGTGTTTTGCTGTTTTATCAGACTTTACTTCAACTTGTTCAAAGATCTTTAACTTCTCCTTTAAGAGCTCCAGAGTTTCCCCAAGTTCCTTCTTGAGTTGTGCTGCAGCTTCATCGATGGGTTTCTTTTCTTTCTCTGATCTGGAAGCCATTTCGTCTGTGAGAGCAGCTGAAAACACAGCAGAGAGACAGACAGACAGACAGACAGACAGACAGACAGACAGACAGGGCGTTAACACAGAAGTCAGTTGTTTCTCTCTCTGCTTAGTAACTTCCCCTTTAAGTCTGGAAGTGTTTCAGTGAGTCATTAAAGTAGTTTAGACTGTAGTTCTGATCATAAAGTCCTGTCGTAATGATGCAGCACCCCCTCCCCCTTCCCCCCCCTTCAAATGAAGTCCCAACTATCATTACCACTGTAATGAAGTTAAATCTTACCTTGTGTCCGTGTGTCCGTGTGTCTGTCTGTCTGTCTGTCTGTCTGTCTGTGTGTGTGTGTGTGTGTGTGTGTGTGTGTCAGGCCTCTGCTGTGTTTCCTCTTAAAGGAGCAGATGAGGAACAGACATTCACACTCATTATGTACATTTAGTTTTCTGTGAGCTTAGACTTTAAAAAAAAGGAATCGTAAAACATGACAATGAGAATTACAAGTTAAAAGGAAAGCCGAGAATGAATCAACCGGCTTTAGACACAGGGCCCCAGCTACCAGCAGAGAATAAGCCTATCTGTCTATTACAGTGCACCCCCCCCCCCCCCCCCCCATCTGGAGGAGTCACCCAGGAATGCATCTACTTCTCAGCTATGATGCTTAGTGTTAGTTATGGCCTTGGTCTAAGCCGACTGGTTGTTCCAAGGGTTAGAACTAAACATAGTGAAGCAGCATTCTGTTGTTATGCAACTGGAATATATTTCCGGATGATTTTAGACACAGACTCTGGCTGCTTGTAGGTCAAAGCACAAACATTTCTAAATCACATTGCCTATTCCACACTTTTATTTAGCTCCTTAAATTATTCTTATTCTTACTTTTGTTTAATTGATGTTGTATTGTGAAGTTGCCTTTGTGTACGGAATGTCTCACACAGACCAACAATGAGCTGATATAAGTGTTAATAAATATAAATCTTACCGTCTCTCAGTGTGTCTCTCCTCTCTCACAGCTGAACAGAAATGAACTGTTTCCTGGTTTGTCTCAGGTGAGGGGTGGAGCTCCTCCTCTGCTGAATGCACAGGTGACACCATCCATCCATCCATCCACCCATCCACCCACCCATCCATCCATCCATCCATCCATCTATCAGATCTATCATCCTTACCAGATGCCCTAACCACCTCAACTGGCTCCTTTCTACACAGATATGGTGCACACAATTTAAAAAAAAAACCATAGAGACCATAACTAAACTCAAATGAGACAATATAAACAGAAAATGTACTATACACTGTTATGTAAAGAGAAATGTGTCTTTTATCAATCAGATGTTGAGTGGTGATGACTCTTTAGATTCCTCTCCATCTCAGTCTCAATATAATGATAAAACAGAACCATCTGTTATTTCAGTTTGTCTGTTTACCACTTTGATATAAACTGGAATATTGATAAAGCACTTTTCTAGACAATCAAAGATGCCTTACATACAAAAACACAAAATACTCAAAGACGCTCACATTAAATACAGAAAACAAATACAGAAAAGTTTGGAGTGGGAGTCAGGTGTTGTAGGCTTTCTTGAAAAGGTTTTAAGGTGATTTTTAAATTAGTGAAGTGAATCTGACCCTGCGTTCCGAATTTCATACTATGCTACAATTGGGACATACTTTAACTTATTTATTTCATCATAACATGGCTCCTTGATCAGGCCTCTTGCTTATATATATGTCGCATCCCCGTTGTTTTTATATAGAGGCTCTGTCGATGTGACTTCACTTCAGGTGCGCACTGGATTGTGGGTCAGAATCGCCCAATTAAGAAGAAAATTTCAGCCGGATGTAGTAGACATCTTGGTCTTTCTAACCATCCTAAATCTGTCCACAAGAATCAGGACATCCCAAATCTGTTTTCTACCATACTAAATAGTAGAAAGTATGGGGACTGGAACACAGGTTGAGTTGTGGTTGTTTGGAGGGAGGGAGTTCCAGAGGGTTGGGGCAGCAATGGCAAAGTCTCTGTCTCTAAGGAGCTCTGCTTGGTCCTGGTGATGGGGGTCAGAAGGTTGGCCTCAGAAGATCTTTTTGGGGAGTGGGGGAGGGACTTTTGAGGAGGTCTGTTAGTTTATTGATGGCTTTGTAGGGGCGTCCGTGGTGAAGTGTGTAGGGCGGTCGTCCACTGGGTTACAGGGTCGGTGGTTCAATCCCCCATCTCCCCGCCACATGTCCAAGTGTCCCTGGGCAAAGAGACACTGAACCCTGAATGTCTCCTGATAGTTAGCTTGCACCCTGCGTGATAGCTGCTGCTGCTATCGGTGTATGAATGTGTGTGTGAATGGGTGAATGTGTATAAAACAATGTAAAGCGCTTTGAGTCCATGAAAGACAGGGAAATGTGCTGTATAAGTGGAGTCCATTTTTACAATTTGTAGGTGATGAGAAGGATGAAACATTTGACAGGGAGCTAACAACGCTCAGAAACAGAGTAGACAGTGTTCATAGACTGGGGAGCAGCTGGACTTTGAAACTTGAAACCAGGGTTCAATTCCCGGTCTGGGCAAGTCCAGTGAGGGTAAATGGTAAATGGACTTGACTTATATAGCGCTTTCTAGCCGATTTTCTCAGCCCCAAAGCGCTTTACATTTCTTACCCATTCATACACACACTCATACACAGATGAAAGGCGCTCTCTGAACCATCGGGAGCAATGTGGGGTTCAGTGTCTTGCTCAGGGACACTTCGACATGTAGCGGGTAGGCAGGGAATCGAACCTCCGACCCTGCACTCCAGAGGCGATCTCCCTACCCACTTTGCCACTGCTGCACATGTCCTAAGGGTCCTTAGGACATGTACTACAAAGCTACACACTCAGACCTTCAGTGGTAATATCTTCAGAGGGAGATCATCCAAAGGGTTGAAGAATGGAAACATCTTCTCAGTGAAAGTGTCTGTGAAGGTGTGTATGTGTGTGTTAGTATCTGGACCAGAGAACGACAGTGTTCCTCTGTTCCAGTCCAGATTCACTCTGATCCTCTGGAGCTTCTTCTTCACTCGGTGAAGGACTTCCTGGCCTGATGGTGACTCTGCTAAGTATTCACTTCCATAGAACCCGATTCCCCATAATCCAGACTGTGTGCTTCCCTTCCTCTGGACAGACTCTTCAGACACACCAAGAAACCAGCGTTTACTGTCTCCAACCTGGACCTCCCAGCTGTGAGTCCCTGAGTTAAAGCCCTCAGAGCTCAGGACAGAACCGAAACAATCAAACCTCTCTGGATTATCAGGAAGCTGCGGTCCCTCTCCTCCTCGTTTCACACTGGTCAGATATTTAGACAGGATTAGTTCTGGACCAGCAGTGTTTGGGTCCAGAACCAGAGGAGTGTAGGAGACCATGTCCTTCATCTTGTTCCAGATGTTGAAGGTCAGGTTGCCCAGGTGTTTGGCCTCGTCTATCAGAGCTCCTGAGAGCAGCTGTGGATCATCTGGCAGGGGGCGCTGCTGGACTCTGTCCACTGCAGCCTTGTAGTTGAGCAGGAATGAGACATCTTCAGCTCTCAGCTGCTCCTCTGTGGCTCTGACTGTGTCTGAAAGAGCTGCTATCTCTCTGCTCAAAGCCTCCATCTTCTGACTCTTCTGCTCCTCTTCCTCCCTCAGTGCAGCCATCCTGGCCTCCTCTTCTTCTTCTAAAAATTGGTGAAGCATTCTAAACTGACCCTTAATCTGTGTCTCTGTGTGTCGGGCCTGGACCTTTATGTGTTCTGCTGTTTTATCAGACTCCACTTTAACTTCTTCAAAAACCTTTAACTTCTCCTTTAAGAGCTCCAGAGTTTCCTCAAGTTTCTTCTTGAGTTGTGCTGCAGCTTCATCGATGGGTCTGAATCTGTGGCCGCTGTGTTTCGCTGAATCTCTACAGACGAGACAGATTGTTTGCTGATGGTCCAGACAGAAAAGTTCAAGTTTCCTGAAGTGCAGACTGCAGAGAGCCTCAGCTGATCTGGAAGCCATTTTGTCTGTGAGCTGAAAACACAGACAGACAGAAGTACAGTCAGTCCCGGCTCCCTTCCCTCCTCTAAAGTGAACCGTGAGACGATCCAAATGATCAGTTTTGTGATCCTCTGCACCCCTCCCTCCTCTACTAACTTCCCCTGAATCTTTCTTTAAGTCTCTTTGAGTCCAACTCACCTTCAGTGTGTGGAGTGTCAGCAGGTGGAAGCAGCAGTGTTGTAGCTGAACTCACTCAGAGGAAGTTGTTAGTTTGGCAGGCCGACCACTGTGTGTGTGTGAGAGAGAGAGAGAGAGAGAGAGAGAGAGAGAGAGAGAGAGAGAGAGAGAGAGAGAGAGAGAGAGAGAGAAAGTTGTTAGTTTGGTCTGAAGGGGAATCTGATCATCTGTAATGCACAGGGTATAAATACACGCTCATAGAAAACATACCACACCTCTAAAGCTCAACTGTAAACGATAGTTATGTATGTCAATACGGTCCTATGTATTCTGGATGACCTCCAGAGGCGGTACTTTAGCACTGGATGTTCCATCTCGCGCAGGCAGAGTGATTATACCAACAAAGTCACCTGTGAAACCTGGGTGACCCGAGAATATCTATATATTCCAGAAGTCACCAGAGCATCTGCTTCAACTGGATCTTCTAGCGGAATCTGAGAAGTCTGAGTGAAAGAGAACTCATCTTGAATTCAGAGAACCGTAGTTCCATACATAACTATCGTTCTATTTCATTCCTACTGACCGCCAGAGGCTTTAGCACTGGATGACTTATACCAGAAAGGTCACGAAGAGTTCTCATCAATTAAGGGCTCTAAGCTGTCGACAAGACAGCCGTCATCCCACAGGATGAGAAGCAACAGCATTTACTCTGTAGAGCCGCGCAAACGTACATGATGAAGACCATGTAGCCGCGGAGCAAATATCCTGAAGTGGAACCCGCTTCAAGGCGGCCCATGATGGAGCCATACTCCTGGTAAAGTGGCACTTAAGGGCCAGTGGCACGGGGGAGCACCTGTGCTCTATAAGCATTCCAGACCACATCCACAAGCCAGTGGGAGAGTCTCTGTGTGGACAGGGCAGCCAAATGGGGGTAGACATAAGGCCCTCAGGACTACTAAGTCCCATGATGGAGCCCTCAGGGGTCGAGGTGGCTGAAGCCTCCAGAACACCCACGTAAGGAGCAGGCTCTGCTTCGATCTGCTGCCCCCTGGTGGCAGACTGTGGAGGTGTCTGTCCGGACGAGAACCTGACGGTTCCTCAGAACAG
>NC_137233.1:774123-781623 GCF_949987685.1 Ammodytes marinus | reverse complement strand
ACACACACACACACACACACACACACACACACACATGCACCAACAATGAGCTGATATAAATGTTAGTAAATAAATCTTACCTGTCTGTCCGTGCGTCTCTCCTCTCTCACAGCTGAACAGAAATGAACTGTTACCTGGTTTGTCTCAGGTGAGTCAGGTGAGGGGTGGAGCTCCTCCTCTGCTGAATGCACAAGGTGTGTTTCAGTCCAAAGTTCTGACTTGTTGTTGGAAAAGTTGACTGAGTTTACAGCAGCATGTCACAACACATGACCTATTTTCAAAGGTAATTTAATTGTAGATTGAATGTAGTGGGGGAGTACAAGTATAATTTAGTAAACCAATGGATTAAATATAATCAACAGTAAAGGAAGTGTAGGAGAGAAATGAAACAAATGTTCTGAAGTTTAAATGAATTCAGAATCAATATTTAAGTTACTTTATTAGTCAATGGTTACATTGAAATTAATATTTCGGCATACCCCTCTCAAGTTACCACACGTCGGAGGGGGTCAGAGCACAGGGTCAGCCATAGTACAGCGCCCCTGGAGCAGTTTGGGGTTAAGTGTATTGCTCAAGGACACAATGGTAGAGATGGTGGGCACCGTAAATGTAATACGAGCCACAACTAGTTTTACTAACTAACACCCTCCTGTCCGGTGCCGGGGATCCAACCAGAGACCTCATGATTACTGGGAGGAGGAACCAGAGACCTCATGGTTACTGGGAGGAACCAGAGACCTCATGGTTACTGGGAGGAACCAGAGACCTCATGGTTACTGGGAGGAGGAACCAGAGACCTCATGGTTACTGGGAGGCCACCTTTCCTCTCTAGGCCATCCTACCACCCTACCATTTGGTTTATTGACAGTTACGTTTGCACATACAAATAATAAACTTAAGATTGAGAACTTAAGTAAAGGAGAGAGAGAGAGAGAGAGAGAGAGAGAGAGAGAGAGCGAGAGAGAGAGATAGTGTATCATAAAATTGAAGAGGCAGTGATAATCTCATAAATCCTACAGAGGAGGCAATCGAGAGGTGTGTGGACACTCAGTCGTTTCAGAGTTTTTTTTTAACTTTTTAAGATCCCTTACGATTATGAATTAATTAACAGCTAACTTGGAATATTGTGATTAAATTGACACACTACAAATATGCTGATTTCTTTTAAATATTTTTGATAATAATTTTCATTGAGTGTTTTAACCACCAACATTATCCCTCCTAAACCTTACTCATCAAATAAAAGGCACAACATTGAATTTGGTGAAATTTAAGTGTTTATTGGAATTTTGACAAAATACACAATAAAAAATATTTTGTACTTACATACTCTATATGATTTTTTTTAATCATAAGTGATACATCAGGCAATTATGGAAATGTATTGATCTTTAAAAAAATATATATATAAACAAAAGAAAATATTGTTAACAACACTTCAAAATGTTTGTCTATATCTCAATGTCAACTCTAAATCACAATAATAAAATAATAACAATTAAAATTATTAAACAACATATTCATAAAAATGCATATTGGATCATGGTATGGTCATAATTCAGATTTCATCACAAAATACAAATCAATGGTGATATTTAAATGTATTAAATGTATATCTCCTTTATCATCATTGATACATTTTCAACATGATTTTCCTTTAAAATAAGGAAACAAAAATGGGATAATCAGAAGTTGTGAATATTGATATTAAAGATTCACTGAGGAACTTTCAGTGTGTGTTAATTCTAGCACCCCCCTTTGGACAAAAGCGATAGTGTTTTTACCACGCCAGCTGTTGTTCCTGGGTGAGCGTATCCATGACAAAGCATTAAGAAAAACAATATAAAAATAGCATTCTTTGCACTGATGGTCTCGTTTGCTGTTACATGTCATTTATGATCATCAGAGGAAAAATTAGACTGTTTCAGAAATATTAAAAAATTCCTCACAGCTACTTATTTTAAGTCAGTATTAATAAGAATACAATTCGTAATTCTGTAATGTTTTAAAAATTTGCTTAAATTTCCGTGATAAAAATTGTGATTCATACATGAAGGAAAATCTATAAACATGATGCTGAGGTCTCATGAACTCATAAACAAATATGATAAAACATATAATATATATACTAACCCTAACCCTAACCCATACCATTACGATTAACTGAATGAAAACACATTAACAGACAGATTTAGCACAAATTAGAAAAGTTGGACTAACATATTTTGATAATGTGTTACTCTTTGTACATTTAAAAACGTTGATTTTAATGTTTGGAAACTTCGAGACTGGACTAGAATTTAAAATAAAGTTTTGTTGGACCTGGACAATGATTGGCTGCTTAAACATGCAGTTAGTGAAACATCTGTTATTTTTTTTTGCCTTTTTAGGATTATCAGCTTTTAAATTAGTAGATATAAACTAGTTTTGGAAAAAGTGGAGTGGAATAGAAATTGAGACTGTGTTGGGAAATGTTCTGGCCAAGGGGGAGCCTGATGTAGATTGAGAACAGAAGAGGATCGAGCACTGAGCCCTGACGCAGCCCTTGTTTGGCTGTAACTGAGAGGGAGCTAGAGTTTCTGATTGTGACAAACTGTGTTGCCTGTTGGAGAGGTATGAGTGGAACCAGGGGAGGGCTGCACTGGTGAGGCGGTTGAGCAGGATGGTGTTGGAGACTGTGTCGTGAGCAGCAGAAAGGTTTAGTTTAGTTTAGTTTAGTTTAGTTTAGTTTAGTTTAGTTTAGTTTAGTTTAGTTTAGTTTAGTTTTGTTAAGTTAATTTGTTTATAGTTTCATGGACATTCCCCTTGGATTAACTGTACAGCAATAGGAGCAGCTTTAGCCTATTTAGCTAATTTCCAGTTGTAGGAGGATGAGGATGCTGATGGAGCCTGAGTCAGCAGCAATGAGGAAGTTGTCTGTTTACCACGGCCGTCTCTGTGCTGTGTGGAGTCAACTTTGGCTCGAAAAAAGTCCAGAAACTTGGGGTATCAGGTGAGTGAGGGGGGGAGGGGGTCCATGGGGTGGAGTAGGCGCTTAATGGTTGAAAATAGAAATCTGGGGTGGGTTTCGCTGGCTGCCAAAGAGGGAGGAGAAGCACTGGAATTCTGTATTTGAGAGAGCGATCTTTTAGGGTCATGTTAGTGTCATATTTCGGTCCAACACAAATCATCCAGAATCATCGACTTCAGCTCTATTTGCACCCTTCCAGTGTCACACAGACCTTCAGTGGTAATAACTCCAGAGGCTCACCCGAAGTGAAAAAGAATGGAAACACCCTCTCAGTGAAAGTGTGTTTGAAGGTGTGTATTGGTGTGTTAGTATCAGGATCAGAGAACGACAGCTTTCCTTTGTTACAATCCAGATTCAATCTGATTCTCTGGAACTTCTTCTTCACCCGGAGATCAGTGGATGGAGTAGGTGGAGATGACGCAGAGTATTTACCTTTATAGACTCTTATTCCCCATAATCCAGTCTTTATCTCTCCCCTTCGGAGGACAGAATCTGCTAACACACCCAGTCCCCAGCGTGAATTGTCTCCAACCAGGACGTCCCAGCTTTGAGTTCCTGAGTCAAAGCCCTCAGAGCTCAGGACGGAGAAGTATTCATCAAACCTCTCTGGATTATCAGGAAGCTGCTGTTTTTCTCCTAATGTCAAACTGGTCAGATCTTCAGACAGGATTACTCTTGGATGAGCAGTGTTTGGGTCCAGAACCAGAGGAGTGTAAGAGACCATGTCCTTCATCTTGTTCCAGATGTTGAAGGTCAGGTTGCCCAGGTGTTTGGCCTCGTCTATCAGAGCTCCTGAGAGCAGATGTGGATCATCTGGCAGGGGGCGCTGCTGGACTCTGTCCACTGCAGCCTTGTAGTTGAGCAGGAATGAGACGTCTTCAGCTTTCAGCTGCTCCTCTGTGGCTCTGACTGTGTCTGAAAGAGCTGCTATCTCTCTGCTCAGAGCCTCCATCTTCTCCTTCATCATCTGACTCTTCTGCTCCTCTTCCTCCCTCAGTGCAGCCATCCTGGCCTCCTCTTCCTCTTCTAGAAACTGGTGAAGCTTCTTAAACTGATCCTGAATCTTTGTCTCTGTGCGTCGGGCCTGGACCTTTATGTGTTCTGCTGTTTGATTGGACATCACTTTAACTTGTTCAAACATCTTTAACTTCTCCTTCGAGGGTTTAAGAGTTTCCTCAAGTTTCTTCTTGTATTTTTGTGCAACTTCATCGATGGGTCTGAATTTGTGGCCACTGTGTTTCTTTGAATCTCTGCAGATCAGACAAACCAGTTGCTGATGGTCCAGACAAAAGAGCTCATGTTTTCTAGAGTGCAGACTGCAGAGAGCCTCTGCAGGGGTCTCCAGTAAGAAGGCCTCACACAGGTTCTTTAACACCAGGTTGCAAGCTGGTTCGAAATTTGATCTACTCTTACAAACTGGACACCGATGTTCTGAATTCTCTTTCCACCAGTTCCTCAGACATTCTTTACAGAAGCTGTGGCTACACGACAGAACAACAGGATCTCTGAAGATGTCTTTACAGATCGGACAGCAGAAATCCTCCTCTGATCTGGAAGCCATTTTGTCTGTGAGAGCAGCTGAAAACACAGACAGACAGAAGTACAGTCAGTCCTGTTTCCCTTCCCTCCTCTATCTAGCTGCAATGGATCGACCCCCACGACTCGGACCTCAAGTGAACTTCCCCTGAATCTTTCTTCAAGTCTCTTTGAGTCCAGTTTTCAGTCCAACTCACCTTCAGTGTGTGGAGTGTCAGCAGGTGGAAGCAGCAGAGTTGCAGCTGAACTCACTCAGAGGAAGCTGTTGGTTTGGTCTGAAGGGGAATCTGATTGTCTGGAAGGCACAGAGTGTGTATCAGTCACAGGCTCATAGAAAACATACCACACCTCTAAAGCTCAATTGTAAACGATAGTTATGTAGGTACCAACTAGGATGATCCATCTCGCGCAGGCAGAGTGATTATACCTACAAGTCACGTGACACCTCGGTGCCATGGTGCGACACCGCTATAGTACGGCGACAGTGAAAAACCAGGGCGGGGAAAGGTGTGTTTAGCTGCCGCGCTAGCCGAAGGCCTAAACAACAAACATGCACTTAACTCACCACCCTTGGCCGTCCTATTGACGCTCCCCAGCACAGTGGAGTCTCCTCTGGCTACGGTGTTCAGATTCCCCTTCAAGTCGCAGCCTCTGGTGGACGAAGTGGTGGAACCAATATAAGCACCAACCTTTGGGTCACAAGGCCACAAGGGAGCTACTACAAATCTTTACACAACAAAACTCGTCTGTCATTGACCTGCTGTTTAGTCAGCTACCGCGAGGAGAAATAAGAAACTGATGCTCTGGTGACTTACGGAATATATGGTCACCTGTTGTTCCCCCAGGTAAATCCTCAGCTGTGTGATTAATCATTAAATCTTTATTTTATCGCTATAGATCATTGAGAGCAAAGCCTTATTAACAACACATTATACAGGGTTCCACACTTTTTTACCAAAACATTTTCAAAACTTGTCCATGGCATTTTAGAGAATTTCCATAATCTTATTGAGGAAGCTTAAAGGTGCTCCGAGGAACTATCAGTGTATTAATTCTAGCGCCCCCCTTTGGACTAAAGCAGTAGTGTTTTTACCATGCCAGCTGTTGTTCCTGGGTGAGAACAACCCATGACAAAGGCATTAAGAAAAACTATATAAAAATAGCATTCTTTGCACTGATGGTCTCGTTTGCTGTTACATGTTATTTATGATCATCAGAGGGAAAAATTATTCAGAAATATTCAAAAGTTCCTCGTAGCTCCTTTAAAGTAGGTCGGCCTGTTTCACAATCATATGGCGTGATACTGAGACTGTTACTGCCTCTCTCTTGAGCCACGTCTTATATTCCTCATTCAGATGTCATAAATGAATAAACCGCACTGCAGATAAGAAAGAAAGATTTTGAACCATAGTTATTCAAGGAACTAATTCACATATGGTTAGACATGTTTGGGGATTTTTATGAACATGTTTTAAAGGAATGCTTCGCCCATACGGAACCGGCATTCTATCATTATAAAATCGCTTTTATAATATAATGAATTAGGTTTTTCTTCCCTCAGTCTTCCCTTGGCCCAGCTGTCCTGTTAATCCTAACATTGACACCATAAAACACTCTTTCTGCCTTTTCTCAGGCTAGGATGAACCGATTTCTAAAATGTTTGCACATTAATACTTAGAGTTCAATACACCTTCATATTTCCACCGGTGAAGTAGGTCTTTAAGCATTTTGCGAAAATCTAGTCTAGATTCCAAACTTTTCAAAAACATTGAGTTCATTCCAAACAGACGTGGTTAACAACAGTCTGAACTCTTCAGGGATTTCATTGACGTAGAAATAAAACACTAAACAGAACAGATCGAATGTTACTAGAGAAACACAAACATGAACCAACTAACACACACACACACACACACACGCACGGATGGACGGATGGACACACACACACACACACACACACACACACACACACACCCACACACGGACGGACACACACACACACGGACGGACACACACGGACGGACACACACACACACACACACACACGGATGGACGGACACACACACACGGACGGACACACACACACACACACACACACACACACACACACACACACACACACACACACACACACACACACACACACACACACACACACACACACACACACACACACACACAGACAGACAGACAGACAGACAGACAGACAGACAGACAGACAGACAGACAGACAGACAGACAGACAGACAGACAGACAGACAGACAGACAGACAGACAGACAGACAGACAGACACACAGACAGACAGACAGACAGACAGACACACGCAGTCTGTTTTTAGTCCAACTCACCTTCAGTGTGTGTACGGTGAATCAGATCGTCTGCTTTTTAGTCCGTGTCTCTCGGTGAAGCCTTGTCTGACCTCCTCTGCTGAATGCTGTTGCTTCATATGTTACACAGGGGACAGGCACACACACACACACACACACACACACACACACACACACACACACACACACACACACACACACACACACACACACACACACACACACACACACACACACACACACACAGGGGAGTGTTTCAGTTCAAAGTACGGATTGATTGCTGGATATATTGGTTGATAGTGAGAAATGCTCTGTCTCAACTGCTTAGCTAGGATTCTCTTCATACGTACTTTGAATGAAACTTAGTAGTTTGAATGAAACTGACTGTACTGGACAAGTCAGAATATAAAGAGTACAATCCCGGGAATATTCTGTTAATGAGGGACAACCATGAAATAGGGAAGTAGGTGTAACAAACTGTTTAATGTCTGATATGTGTTGTGAGTTCTGAGCTGTTGTTTCCAAACTGCAGCTCACCTGTTTATTATTTTATTACCTTTTACAGTGAGGTGAACCCAGAAACGCCTAGTTACATAGATAACATGGGATTTATGAGTGTTTATTCT
>NC_137233.1:749123-756623 GCF_949987685.1 Ammodytes marinus | reverse complement strand
AGCTTCTGTTATTATTCTAAAGGGGTGGGGTTACCCAGGGAGCGTTGCATTCTAGAACTTTGTAGAACTTTCTTGATGATGTCATATTACACACTGCACCTTTAAAGGCAGCTCAGTGGTGGTCTTCAGAAATATACAGAAGCAAACAGACACAAATACAAATACATGTTGAGATAATGTCCGTTAAAGATGGTTGTATAGGAGAAATATACAGACGCAAACAGACAAGGTTTAGTCAAATAAACACCTGAATGTACATGTTGGACCTTTGATTTATACTAGTATGAAAGAAGACATGTTATGGAAGATAAATAGACTAAAGTCTCTAAAATGTACCAGTGCTTGCCTGTGGTGTCTGTGTGCGTGTGTGTGTGTGTGTGTGTGTGTGTGTGTGTGTGTGTGTGTGTGTGTGTGTGTGTGTGTGTGTGTGTGTGTGTGTGTGTGTGTGTGTGTGTGTGTGTGTGTGTGTGTGTGTGTGTGTGCTCAAGCAGTGTTATAGTTCAAGATGTCAGGAATAGGAAAACAGCATTTCTAAACAGGTCTCCCACTGGGCCGACTGTGTTATAAACACACACACACACACACACACACACACACACACACACACACACACACACACACACACACACACACACACACATGCACACACACACACACACACACACACACATACACACACAAACACAAACACAAACACACACACACACACACTCACACACACACACACACAGGTACACAGACACACAGACACACACACACACACACACACACACACACACACACACACACACACACACACACACACACACACATACACACACACACAAACCTCCAAGTTTCCAAATCCCCTCAGTAACTATAGCAACATCACACAGCCTTTGATTCCAGCAGCTTTTACAAAACATCCTCCGAACAAGCTTGACCTTTTTCTCTGGTCTGATGGGATTTGTGTGTGTGTGTGTGTGTGTGTGTGTGTGTGTGTGTGTGTGTGTGTGTGTGTGTGTGTGTGTGTGTGTGTGTGTGTGTGTGTGTGTGTTTGCACGCGCACACAGGGCGATGTGATGCGTCTAGTGTGGCTTTAAGTGTGGTCAGCTGCTTTGCATGCTCTCGCTTTCAGATGTCACCGCTGGCTAGCCCTGTGCGAACGGGGGAGCCGAGTGCGTAAGCCTCCCCTTGCCAGTACATAGCCTCTCCATCGTCAAGACCTCTGCTGTGCCTCCTCGTGGCCACACACGGTAACTGGGTGCCTTGCGGCTCCAGGCGAAACCAGCAGAGGATCTCGGAGCAGCAGGAGGCCCCAGAGGTGTGGAACCAGAGGTGGACACCCCTGGAACCACACCATCTCCTGCCCCACTGTCTTGTGGGTGCCCATGGCTGGGAAAAGACTATGGGAGAAAACCCAAAATTAAAAATCTGTGGTGGAGACCCGCACCAGGCGAGCGCCACTATACCGACGACTTGGCAGTCTCCTGCAACACTCCACAGTGACTGGCCGTCTTGGATCTCACCTTGCCTCCAGCCTAACTGTGGCTTGCCAAGATGGTGGGTTGAGGATGGTGCACCCTTTCCCCACCTTAAGCATCCATTGCACAAGTCTCACTTTATGCCCTCCCCCCCCCCCCCACTACTTCTTTCCCTCATCCCCTATTTCCTTCTTTCTTCAAAAGTCCTGCGGCGATGGAAGCAGAGCAGTAGGAGCAGGTCTGGAGAGACCGGAAGCTCTTAGCCCTGCGCTACACGTGAGGCGGCCTTGGATAGATGGTCGCTGGCATGGCTGGGGCTCGAAGACAGCAGCTTCCAGAGGCAGCTTCCAGGGTGACTGGGCGGCCCTATTTAGGATCCGCACCGCCCACCCCACATGGGGAAAGGTCTAGAAAAGGTGACCTAAACATTGTCTGTCTTCATTGCACACGGGTGGGTAGCCGAGCTCACCGTGTCTCCCTTTTTATCGGTCGAAATATTAAAACTAAATCTTCTACCCTAACCCTGGCTACATGGAACGTAAGGACACTACTTGATACCGCCAATCAACCGGAGAGACGCACGGCACTGATTGCCCATGAACTGAATAAATATAACATTGATATAGCAGCCATCACAGAGTCTCGATTCTCTGGTGAAGGGTCACTCACAGAGAGTGGAGAAGGCTACACCTTCTTTTGGAAGGGAGTGCCTGAAGACCAACCACGCATACATGGTGTTGCTTTCGCCATACGAACAGCCCTCATCCAGCACATTCCAACCACCCCCATTGGAAAATCTGAGAGACTCATCCAGTGGCGTATCCCTTTGTCAAAAAACCGTCACTTATCAATTATTAACGCATATGCTCCGACCTTACCTACCAACGAGGCCTCTAAAGATCAGTTTTACGCATTACTCCACACCACCCTGCAAGCCATCCCTCGGGAGGACAAGCTGATCCTCCTTGGCGACTTTAATGCCAGGGTTGGAACAGATCACCACATATGGGAAAAGGTGCTGGGCCGCCATGGAACTGGCAAATGTAATGCTAATGGTCTTAGGCTCCTCAGCCTTTGCTCTACACATGCGCTCACCATCACCAACACTATATTCCAACTTCGTGACATGCATAAAACCACCTGGATGCATCCGCGTTCTAAACAATGGCACCTCATAGACTTTGTAATCACACGTCAGAGTGATCTCAAAGACGTCACGATCACTCGCTCAATGCGAGGTGCAGATGGAGGGACAGATCACCGTCTTGTACGAACGAAGCTGAACCTCAAGTTAAGGCCGCCTATACGACGATGTGCACCACCTGCTCGTCTGAACATACGCGCTCTCCAAGATGAGAAAATCCTCTCTACATTCCAAGCAGCACTGGAAAACGAACTCACCATAGACACAAACAACCTCCACACTACTGCAGACCTCACTAGAACCTGGGACAATGCATGCAGCAACATCCTAACTATATCTCGACGTGTACTAGGCGTCAATAAAAAGAAGAACAGGGACTGGTTTGACGACCAGGCAACAGACATCCACAAGCTCATTGCTGAAAGAAATAAAGCCTTCGCAGCTGCATTGGACAAACCATCTCACGCCAGGCGTAAGAAGCTCGCTGCAATACGCTCAAAGACACAGAATATGATTAGAGACATGAAGAACCAATGGTGGACAAAACTGGCTCAAGAAGTTCAAGGCTATGCAGACTCCGGAAACCAAAAGGAATTTTATAATGCCCTTAAAACCGCTTATGGGCCTTACAAAAATGCCTCCCACCCAGTCAGAAGTGCAGATGGGAACACACTGCACACAGAGAAAACAGAGATCCTCACACGCTGGGCAGAATACTACCAAGATCTTCTGAACAAAAACACGCAAACTGACCCTAACCTGCTCAATGAACTCCCTGCTCTACCATTCATTCAGGAGCTGGACGCTCCCCCTTCCCATGCTGAAGTCAAGAAATCCATTGATAGCCTTAAAAACAACAAGGCAACTGGACCTGATGGCTTACCCGCAGAAATACTTAAGTATGGCGGTGATGCCATCATAAATAACATCCACGCCATCATCACAACCATCTGGGCTAGTAAATGCGTTCCACAACAGTGGAAAGACGCTGACATCACAAACATCTACAAAAAGAAGGGTGACGCGGCTGTGTGTGGAAACAGCCGCGGAATTTCACTGCTCTCTGCAGCGGGCAAAGTCCTTACAAGGCTCATGCTGTTCCGGCTCCTTGTACACATTGCAGAGGATGTTTTACCTGAAACACAATGTGGTTTTAGAAAGCAGAGAAGTACCATTGACATGCTCTTTGTAGCCAGGCAGCTGCAAGAAAAGTGTCGAGAACACCACAAACCACTTTATATGGTCTTTGTCGACTTAACAAAGGCCTTTGATACAGTCAACAGGCCACTTCTCTGGAGCATCCTGGAGAAATTTGGCTGCCCTCCGACCTTCCTTGCAGTTTTAACAGCCCTCCATGATGGGGCTATGGCACGCGTCATCAGTGGAGGTGGGAAATCTGACCCCTTCACAGTAGGTTCGGGTGTCAGGCAGGGCTGCGTTATTGCCCCCATACTCTTTAACCTCTTCCTAGCCGGTGTTATGAAGACTTCCGCCCATTTGCTCTTGCCGGATGCCGGGATCCCCATCAAATATCGCCTCGATGGTAATCTATTCAACCTCAGACGCCTCCAAGCAAAAACCAAAGTGACAAAACAAATCGTCCGTGATCTGCAGTATGCAGATGATGCTGCCTATGTCAGCTGTTCATCTGAACACCTGCAGCACACCCTAAACACCCTAGCCGACACATTCAACCGTGCCGGTCTTACTATCAATACATCCAAAACTGAGGTTTTAATAATGCGGGATCCTCCTCAAGACCCCGTCACATTCCATATAAACAACCAACAACTCAAGACCGTCCCACACTTTCCATATTTAGGCTCCATAATCACAGACACTGGTGACATTACCAACGAAGTCCACAGAAGAATCAGCCTAGCATCTGCCTCCTTTGGAAGACTGAACAGCAGAGTCTTTCATAACAGGGACCTAACAATAAATACCAAAATGTCTGTTTACAAAGCAATATGCTTATCCATACTTATGTATGGCTGTGAGGCGTGGGTTCCATATAGGAAACATCTCAGTAAACTGGAATCATTCCATACAGGCTGCCTTCAGCGAATACTGGGACTGAAGTGGTGGCACAGGATCCCAAAAACTGAACTTTATGAACGCGCTAACATCGAGCCCCTGGAAGTCTTGCTTTTCCATAAACAGCTGCGGTGGGCAGGTCATGTAATCCGCATGCCTCAGGATAGGCTACCCCGAAAGGTCCTATACGGAGAGATCCCAGACAGCAGTAGGTCAGCAGGAGGTCAGCGCAAGAGATACAAAGATCACTTGAAAACTTCTCTTAAGTTGTGTGGCATCCAACCACTAGTGCTGGAGACATTGGCCTCTGACCGACATCAATGGAGTGTATCCTGTCACAAAGGGTCTGTAACCTACGCAACTCAATTAAAAAACAAAGCAGCTGCAAAGCGGGTACTACGTCATCAACCACCCGCTATGCAAGGGGAATTCTGCTGTGATGTATGCAACCGAATTTGCGGATCACGAATAGGACTGCACAGCCACAGACGAACCCATCGGAAGTAGCCAAGAGCCATGGACTTTTGGATTCTTTTGATTCTTCACCCTCAAGGGCATAAATGTGACGTCATCGTCGAAATCGACGGACAACTTAAGAAGTGTGTGTGTGTGTCTCTCTCTCTCTCTCTCTCTCTCTCTCTCTATGTGTGTGTGTCTCTCTGTCTGTGTATGTGTGTGTGTGTGTGTTTGTGTCTGTGTGCATGTGTGTACGTGTATGTGTACTTGAACAACTATTTTTGTGAGAACCAATTTGAGTTTTAGACCTTAAGAGTGAGGACATTTAGTCCGGTTCTCACTTTGGGACAGGCCTTTAAAGGGCTGTTTGAGGGTTAACACTAGGTTTTAAGGACAGGCCGTTAAAGGGCTGTTTGAGGGTTAACACTAGGTTTTAAGGACAGGCCTTTAAAGGGCTGTTTGAGGGTTAACACTAGGTTTTGAGGACAGGCCTTTAAAGGGCTGTTTGAGGGTTAACACTAGGTTTTAAGGACAGGCCTTTAAAGGGCTGTTTGAGGGTTAACACTAGGTTTTAAGGACAGGCCTTTAAAGGGCTGTTTGAGGGTTAACACTAGGTTTTAAGGTTCAGGTATGAATTAGGTTTATGTTAGGGTTAGTGTAAGGGTTGGGGTTAGGCATTTAGTTTGGATGGTTAGGGTTAGGGTAAGGGGCTAGGGAATGCATTATGTCAATGAATGTCCTCACGAGTATAGCGGTGCAAACGTGTGTGTGTGTGTGTCTGTGTGTGTGAGTGTGTGTGTGTGTGTGTGTGTGTGTGTGTGTGTGTGTGTGTGTGTGTGTGTGTGTGTGTGTGTGAGATATTAACGTGGTGGTTAAATTGGGTGAAGCAAACTGGATTAAAATAGAAAAAGCAATTTAACAAATGAGTCTGTGAAAACATTTTATTTTATTACCTTCATTTAAGACTGATCTTGCAGAGCGGGCCTTTAAAGGTGCAGTGAGTAATATTGGAATGTTTCGGTGGCATCTAGTGGTGAGATTGTAGATGTCAACGCTCCCTTGCTAACCCCTCTCTTTGTGGAGAATTTACTATCTATCTATCTATCTATCTATCTATCTATCTATCTATCTATCTATCTATCTATCTATCTATCTATCTATCTGTCTGTCTGTCTGTCTGTCTGTCTGTCTGTCTGTCTGTCTGTCTGTCTGTCTGTCTCTCTATCTATCTATCTATCTATCTATCTATCTATCTATCTATCTATCTATCTATCTATCTATCTATCTATCTATCTATCTATCTATCTATCTATCTATCTATCTATCTATCTGCCTATTTCTCTGTCTGTCTGTCTGTCTGTCTATCTTTGGGAGAATTTACAGAAGCTACGGTGGCCTTCAAGGACAAGAAGCTAGTTACTAAAGATGGCATCATCCACCACTGCCTCAAGTCTTTCCACAATATCAAGTAAGACTAGAATATGTTTGTAAACCAAACTGTGGGCCCTGCTGCTGTAAACAACAACAGTAACTTTTCAGGAAGCTTTCTAACTTCAAACAGTGTTCCAGGGATCACATTCTCCTGTGAGGAAAGTTTGTTTATTCAGTTATGAGAATATACCTTAGAAAATGTTTCACTTCTCTGACACACACAAAGTTACACACTGCGCCTTTAATGAATATAACAAAGTGTGTGTGTATGTTTGTCTGTCTGTCTGTCTGTCTTGTGCTGAATAGAATCATGTCACCTGATATTATCACCCTTCTTTGCTCTTTATTATTGATCATAAACCTTCACCCTTCAGGAGTCTCATTCACACACACACACACACACACACACACACACACACACACACACACACACACACACACACACACACACACACACACACACACACACACACACACACACACACACACACACACACACACACAGTCTTTCAGGAGTCTCATTCTACGATCACAAACGGTGAAATGTCACAAGGTTTGTAACTTTCCACCCGATAGCTTTTTATTTTAAATTTTCAAGCCGTAGATGTAGATCACACACACACACACACACACACACACACAGTCTCTCTCTCACACACACACACACACACACACACAGTCTCTCACACACACACACACAGTCTCTCTCTCACACACACACACACACACACACACACACACACAGTCTCACACACACATACACACATATTCTCTCTCTCACACACACACACACACACACACACACAGACTTCTTGTTTAATGAGGAGGAACACTTTCAATCTCAAGTTTTAACGTTTAGTTTGTGAAGCGGAACTTTGACATTTATGATTCAGCAAAATGTTTAGTCAGCGAGGAGGAGAACTTTAGATTGTTGGTGTGAATGCTGAAAGCCGAGAAATTTAATTCAAA
>NC_137233.1:636623-724123 GCF_949987685.1 Ammodytes marinus | reverse complement strand
CAAACAAAAATTAAGCATAAATAAAATACATTTTTCGTTGAGTCTGTTTTGTACCAGAGTCGAAACTTTTTACTTTTGTATTATGTGTCATTTTTTCTACTAACATTACCTCACTGTCTGCATTGCCCCGTGTGTGGATAGAGGGCCAGGTTAAGATGGGACAGTCCACTTTAGGGGTGTCTGTAATCGTTGGCTGGTGAATGTTTTTGCCTTTTATTACTTTATCTGCAATTTTATATCTTATAAAACTCCCCTAAATTAGTATCAGTTACCAGAGAGCTTTTTTAGATTAACATCAAAACATTCTATTATAAAGCGGGCTGACCTAAAAGCTCCCTGTTGAAGAATCCTCCTCAATCCTTCTTTTCATTCTTTGCATTCTCTTCCTTTTGAGACTTTTTGCATTTTTGCAACTTCTTGCATTCTTTGTAATCTTTGTTCTTTTCATTCTTTACATTATTTGTATTATTTCTTGATGTTTTTGTGACTTTTTGCCTCATGCCCTGATAGTGTAGTCGTTAGTGCCACAGACTTGAGCATGGGTGATCTGAGTTCAAAACCCAGTTAAAACAATATTTGAATTTTGACTCGTCTATTTTTTTCTCACAGTGGAAATACGCTGTGATATTAATAAGCCCAACTACTAAGGACATTAATAGTTTATCACCATTTATAACAAACGTTAGTGGATGTGTCAACAAGCCCATCAACTTATTGCATAACTAGAGCCTACTCTTTAACCTCATGTTTCTAATAATTCTCATTTTATTGTTTCACAGATTTGATGGACTTTCTCTAAACTCCACGTGAAGGCAAAGTCTGTCTGTCTGTCTGTCTGTCTGCCTGCCTGCCTTGTCTGTCTGTCTGTCTGTCTGTCTGTCTGTCTGTCTGTCTGTCTGTCTGTCTATCCATCTGTCTGGCCCTCTAAACTAATGGTGAACACTTTTTCCCCTCCCCTTGTCTTAATGCCACGTATCATTTCTCTGAGGCTCAGCTTTGCCTTTATGGCTTTACAGCAGCAACAATATTAATGATTAATAGAGCTGTAGTGAAGTCTCTTCCCAGACACCAATCCTCCTCAGTACGGACACGTCTGCACCGGGGCAACAACTCAGGTAACGTATGAGAGGGAAAATTAATTCACTTGTGACGGTTGATTTTGAGCTTTACTCGGGGAACCCACGGCGTCTTAAAAGCATCAGAAAAGCATTTAACTTAATATTATCAAACATAATGCTTTAAAACGAATTATTACATTTCCTTTAGAAAGACTCAAAAATGTTTTGATTGACATTTTGTAGGAGAGAATTAATACGGAAAGCATCGTTATGTGACGAATAAGCATTTTTTAATTTAGTTATTAAGAGTTTATACACACTTCACAAAGCTATTGTTATAGTACATCACTGTGAGTTTATTAATGTCAGTTTATAATAAATGGTCTTTGTTTAAAGTAACTTTAAAATGCATCAGAATTTTGCCGTGACATTGGCATTAAATAAAAGTGGCATTACATTTTTTTTTCTTGTTTACTAAACATATAGCTTACAGTAGTCACTCTGTAATAACCCTCCTTCATGTTAGTTATAATATCTAGTTTGTTGACGACTCCTGTGTGTGTGTAACCCTCTGGACATGATTTCCAAAGCGCTTTTCCTCATTTTCACCTTTTATTTGGCCTGATGTTAAAGGCCTACTTCACCGGTTTGAATATGAAGGTGTATTCATTTCTGATATCCTATGTAGTATAAATGTGCAAAAAAAAAAAAAAATCGGTTAATCCTAGCCTGAGAAAAGGCAGAAAGAGTATTTTTTTTAACCCTATATTTCTCCTTCTCGTGACATCACAGAAAGAGAAATATAGGGTTAAAAAAAACGTACTTTGTAAATATTACTGTGATGTCACAGTAAAAGACATCACAGTAATATTTACAAAGTACGTTTTTTTTTTAACCCTATATTTAAACCTAGGATGAACCGATTTAATTTTTTTCGCACATTTATACTACATAGGATCTCAGAATTCAATACACCTTCATATTCAAACCGGTGAAGTAGGCCTTTAATGTCAGTTTATAATAAATGGTCTTTGTTTAAAGTACCTTTAAAATGCATCAGAATTTCCATTTTATCCTTCTAACTTTTGCCGTGACATTGGCATTAAATAAAAGTGGCATTACATTTTTTTTTTCTTGTTTACTAAACATATAGCTTACAGTAGTCACTCTGTAATAACCCTCCTTCATGTTAGTTATAATATCTAGTTTGTTGACGACTTCTGTGTGTGTGTAACCCTCTGGACATGATTTCCAAAGCGCTTTTCCTTATTTTCACCTTTTATTTGGCCATTTAAAGTGCTTTACAGGTAGCCTAGCATTCCCAGACCTGCCACTATGCGCTGGCAAATTAAATTTGACGGCAATCTCTATCTTTCATTAGCAAGTAAGTGGAATGTTCTGTTTTGCCGACCGACCACGGCAAAAGTTTAATTTAACAGTTTAACAGCTGTTCGCTAAACGAACGGGGCTTAATACGTCACCTAGTGCATCGCTCTGTTTGGTTGTAGTGCTATCCAACTGCGTGCAGTGGCATTTGAAATGCACGAGTAGGAGCCGCCCCTTGAGTTGGAAATTACTATTGATCGTGGCCAGACCCTCTATCGTTCTATCAGGGTCTGGATTTCCAGGCTACTTTACAGCATAAAATACTAAAATAATCAAGATTAAAATACATCAAGTATAGAATAAAAATTAGAAAAGCGAAAAAAAAGGAAAAAATATAGGAATAACAAATATAAATAACATTAAAATTACAGGTCAAAAGGGAAACAGAAAAGTCTTCAGATTTGATTAAAAAGAACTGAGAGTTGCAGTACTTAAAGAGTGGAAATGGGGAGAGCGCGAGGGGATGCGACAAGTGCCAGAGCCAATCGAGTTTATTAGTAGGATGTAGATCCTGTTGACAGTGTGAGGGTTTACTGCTGCCCAGTGAACTTCCCTATCAATGGACCATTGTTCAGCAAACCTGACGCGATCCTGCTGCATCCTGGGTGTTAATGCTTAGATTAGATAAGGCAACTTTAAACAAACAGTTTTTTACTACTGTAGCGTTAACCAGATGTTGCATGTCCGTGTGTGTTTATGGCGTTTCTAGATAGCAGGCTCAAACTTAACAATGTCCACTCGTTTTTATGCTTGATTTATTGACACTGTACTAGGGTGGTCAAAAAGATTGATACTTACATACTAGTCCAGGGGTGGCCAACCAGTCAGAGACTAAGAGCCACATTTTTTACTGTGTTACTGCAAAGAGCCACGTCGTACACACGGGTACACATGAACATCCCCCCCATCCCTACCTCATACACGCACGCACACACACACACTCACACACACACACACACACACACACACACACACACACACACACACACACACACACACACACACACACACACACACACACACACACACACACACACACACACACACACACACACACACACACACACACACACACACACACACACACACACACACAGACCTCTGCTCAGTCAGATTTACTGTAAATGTCACAACCAAAATGATAATGCAGTAACGGCCTTAACTATGTTTCACCCGTTTCAGTTGAATTTTGTATTATTATTATTTTTTAAATAAATAATGCTTGTGCATGCTACCAGGCCCAGGGGCACAAGGGCTCAAGGGGGCCCTAAGCTAAGGTACTGATAACTTTACATGTCTTATAGTCAAATAGCTCAGTCACTCATGTCAATAAAAGGTTCCAAAAAGGAATAGCCTAAATATAAGGAAATAAATCATCATGGGCCCCTCAACTAGTAGGGGAGAAATACAAAAGCAATTGTAAAGCAACAGCATTATTAGCTCTGTCTTAGGGGCTTCATGAGGGGCCTCTAAGGCCCCCACACATACAGGAATAAACTTCCTATGTGTAAATTCTATACTGTTCATAAAAAGTAGCTATCCACCCTTTATCTGTTGAAATGGGTCTCTCCATCATATAACATGGGTCTGCAGACCAATCTACTGTTTTTGCAGTTGCAGAGTAAAGGATGCTGCCTGCTTAGGGAAAATCAGAAAAATAATGTTCCTTCTGCAGCTCAAGATTTGATTTAGCCTCTAAATTTTCCTCTCTAAGTGCATCAGATTGATGCATTTTACTTTAAAACGGTACACATTTTCTTCCAGTGTGCAATGCCCCCTGACCCCCCAACAAGGACCAGGGTCCCTCCCACAGTGTCCCAAAATCATCTGGGAAACACTGACTTTCTTAATATGTTTTTTGCCAATAATTGTATGTATCTGTGCGGAAAAGTCAGTGTAACTGACTGGATAGGTAGGAGTGGGGGGGCCCTTTGAGAGTCTTGGTCCAGGGGCCTATTATCTCATAATCCGTCTAAGAACCAACTGGATTCCACAATCTTTTTAATTTTCGCATTATTTATTAAAAAAAAAAAAAAAAAAAAACGGGGGGCCCCGCACTAGGACTTGAAACGGGCCCCCAGATCGTTAAGGCCACCCCTGTGATAATGACAGAACTGGACTCCTACACTACTGAGACGACAGGCCAGTCATTTTCAACAATGAACATTGTGTGCACTGCCTCACACACAAACTCTCAATTCAACCAAGTCCACAAACAAAAATATAACAATTTACAATAGCGTTTTTCTCTTACTATGCATGTTGCTTAGTGGGCCTTACTTTTAGCATGGAGTGAGCTGAAGTGGCGCTGAAAATTTGAAGCCTTGAAATGCGCTAATGACGCCTGGCATATAAGGCAGAATGGCTTGGTATAACGTTCAACAAAAAATATAAACTCTCCCACTCTGTTTCGGAGCGAACTTCACACAAATTGTTTACTCACGGAAAACCTCCCTCCAAGCTGAGCGGGCAGTTTTAGGTTGCGTCCACACCAAACATTTGCGAATGTTATGTTGCGTCCTCAATTAAACATTTGCGAACAGGCATACACATACACATTAACAAAATAAAAAATGAAATAATAAACAACATGTAAAACGAACGTAAGAGCCGCATGAAACGTTTGCGAACATGCACACACATAGGCCCACACAAAAAAAAAGTATAGAAAAAAAAAATTATAATTATAATCACAAAATTTGATATGAACTGAAGAGCCGCACGAAGCAAGGCAAAGAGCCGCAGGTTGGCCACCCCTGTACTAATCGATAGCAGCAGTGCTGTCACTCTGCTGCCACCATGTGGTCAACATGTGCATAACAAAACAGTAAAGAAAACAAACAACTAAGAAAATGATAAATTACTCTCAGAACTTGGGGGCATTAGTGCCGATCAACAACAATCCCCTCTGATTGCTGTGAAACAGGTTTTCTCTGTAAAATTATAATTACTTTTCAAATATGTTGTTGAAACATTTGATCAAATAAATAAATTTAAAACGGACACATCTCAACATGGTTCATGGTTCTGTCTCCAACAGTGTGGTGATTGAAGATGTTCTACCGGATCATGAGTGTGATGCTGCTGCTGCTCGTGGCTGCCTGTTCAGCTCAGACCAGCGGTGAGTCCACACACTGGTTCCACTCTCTGTCAAGGGGCTTCACAAGCTGTTATATCTGTCCATCTCAAAATATTATTTTCCTTAAATCCTAAATTAAGAAAGTGAAGAGCTATAAAAATAAATGTAAATGTAAATATTGTCCTTTGTATTTAAAGTGGGTGTGTCCTCGGGCTCCGTAGCAACCAGCTGTGATGCCTGTCACCACCGGGCTCGATGCGTCCATGACAACAGTGTCCATGACAACAGTGTTGAGACTGTGGCTGTGTCCTGTCGCTGTGACGACGGTTGGGTCGGAGACGGCTTCACCTGCTACGACCCAACCTCCTGTAACCAAGGTAACTGCAGGAACTGAAAAGCATTAAAAACATTGAATTTAATATTCTCATAATAAGGCCTCGAATTTCAGTAACAAAGTATTGAACTTCCTTTACAAAGATCTGATGTTCAGATTAATTCTTTAGATACTTGGAGAGGGGTCATTATGTGACAAATAAGCACTTTAAGATTTTGTTATTAAGAGTATGAACACACTTCACAAAGCTATTGTTATAGTATATCAATGTGAGTATTTTATTAAATGTTTTTTTATTAAAAGTAGCTTTAAAATGCGTATAGGAATTCCATTTTATTCTTCCTACCTTTCCCAGTGCCTTGATCACGTTAGCATCCAATTTAATTTTTTAGTGCTATTAAAAAGGTGTTAAAAAGTCTTAAGGCCAGGACACACCGAGCCGACTACCGACCGTCGCCCGCAAATGGAGTCTGCCGATTCAGGCAAAAAAGTGCCAAGAACACACCGAACCGACTACTGACTTCCTGTACACTCTGCGCTTGCGCGGGACGTAATGTCTCCATAACAGCAGGCAGCGCTTATCTGTATTGTGGCCCAAAAAAATACGGAAGCCGGAAATGATGGGACAGCTCTCTAGACCATAAACATAGATATAAATACGTGTTTACAGTGCTGCTTGAAAGTTTGTGAACCCCTTGAGCCTTTTGGAATTTTATTTATTTTAACCATTATTAATAATTTTTTATCAATACCAGTATTTTTTTATATGAAATAACAGATGTTTGTTTATCAATACAACATTTTTCTTTTCCAGCAATCAATTGTTAAAACAGATAAAACAAATGATTTGCCAACTGTTGTATGTGCAAAAGTCTGTGAACCCTGAGCTGCATTGCTTAAATCGAGCAAGGTAAACACAATCAGATGGGCCAAATTGAGTGATGAAATGGACCAATGTAATAAGAGATCTTTAGGGAAGAAATTGGGCGCCACTAGATAAAACAAAGATAAAACCAGGTCAGTTTAGGCTCACCAAAGTGACCCATACAGGTCAGACATGCTAAAAGGGAAACAAATCTCAGAAGATAGATCTCAGGAATAGAGTTGTGATGTCTCACATTTGTCTGGGGACAGCTATAAATTAAGTAAAAAAAAGTTTGAGCTCCATCGGTCCACCGTGAGGCAAATCATCTACAAATGGAGAGCTTCAAGAGTGACTGGACATCTGCCTAGAAGTGGACTTCCTTCAAAAATATCATTAGGCACCACAAGAAAATTGATTTTTCAGTTAAAAGCCAACCCACACATTACATCTAGTGATTTGCAGACCTCTCTTGCAGCATCTGGGACAGATGTGGTTCCACAATAAGAAGAAAACTCAGTCAACATGGCTTTCAAGGGAGGGTTGCTGAAGAAGCCTCTTCTCTCAACAAAGAACATAGCTGCTTGTCACAACTTTGCCAGAGAGCACCTGGAGATACCTGAAGTCTTATTCTGTGTACAGATTAGTCCCACATTTAACTGTTTGGTCATAACCAAAACCGCCTTGTTCGGGCAAAAACACAACTCTGCCTACCACCAAGAGAACCTTCTCCCAAGTGAAGAATAGTGGTGGCAAATGGTCTGCAAATCTCCAGATGTAATGTTTGGGTTGGCTTTTACCAGAAAAATCCCTTTTCTTGTGGCGCTTGAGGATATTTTTGATGGAAGTCCACTTCTAGGCAGATGTTAGGTCTTAAAGCTCTCCATCTATGGACCATAAAGAGCACCATTTTTAGCAGAGAGTGTCGAGCATGATGTCGAGCAGTCAAGAAGGGTTGATGCATGTGAGTACTCGCTGAACAAACAAAGTTGTCAGCCGTTTGTGCTACCCGCCTCACTTCCGGGCTTCACTGATTCGCTAGCCCTCCACCAATCAAATTGCTCCAACTGAAAGATTGAACATGTTGAATCGGCTGAAAAGAAGGCCGACGACATCTACGACGGCCGACGTCATGGCACACACCAAACAGATTCGTGTCCCCGCCCCTCCAGACTCTCCGACCATGTCCGATGGCCGATTATCGGGCCGCTGTGTCCTGGCCTTTAAATGTAACTTGTATTCCCTGTGTAACGAAGGCTGCTGTAGCCAGGGCTACCGCTGGTCGGCTCTGCAGGGCTGCGTGGACATCGACGAGTGTTCTCTGCCTCAGACTCCATGTGGGCCCGGGGAACGCTGCCAGAACACCAAAGGCTCCTTCTCCTGCCTGGTAATATATTATTATCATTATAATAACCTTTATCTAACCAATAGGTCCATGCTGGTGACCACCGATTTATAACAGCGCGTTTTTAAAAACTTTTTAACAATTCTTTATTGGTCTAAGTCTTACCAGTGTATCTTGAATGCATTCTTTCAAATACATTTTGAAGGATTCCACTGTTGAGAAATATGCAACGAGCTCTGACATTGTATGCTTAGGTTGTGTGTGGTAGCTCAAACTAAAAGTACTTTGGTGATATTCTGTGATTTTGGGTTTACAGGGGCTTTAAGAAATTTCTCACAGAAGACCAGTTTGTGATTATGTCTCTCTTGTATGTCTCCATGTAGGTTGATCTACCACAGCGCACCGCGGTCCAATCCAGCTCCGTGACCTTCTCCTGCGGCGGCAGACAGTGCCCTTCTGGTCAGGACTGCCTCCTGGTGGACGGCACATCTCGCTGCATGGACCCGTGTGATCACTACACGCCGCTAGACGACGCCTGGAGAGCCACAGACTACAGGTTCACGAACAGGCCGCCTTTTCACTGCGACCGATACTCAGTCTACCCGGGCACACCCTATGACTGGCAGGGCTGGTACCGTCTGTTTCTCGGTAACAGCAGCGTTCAGATGCCAGAGAGTTGCATTGAGAGATCCAGGTGTGGAACTACTGTTCCACTGTGGCTGCAGACGCCCCACCCACAGCTCTCTGCAGGCATCATCCAGGCCCAGGTCTGTGGCAGCCATAGAGGAGGCTGCTGCGAGATCAAGTCCAACCCAATCCATGTGAAAGCCTGCGCAGGAAACTACTACGTCTACAAGTTCATAAAGCCCACTCTCTGCACTGCAGCATACTGTGCAGGTGAGCAACAAGTTCCTTCTAGTCAGTCACACTGTTGTATCAAAATTGAGCCGAAAGATAAGTTTAAGATCCAGAGGCTTCAGCTGCTGAAGCACAAAGTTATGAGTCTAGTTCTTCAGCGAATGGAATCCTTATCAGTCATCCTAATGACAATAAAGACTATCTTATCTTATCTTATCTTATCTTATCTTATTGTATCAGGAGATGATCATGTCTTCAGGATAATTCAGACCTTTGGTTCCATCATATTCTCTAGTGGACTCATTTGTTTTGTGCTCCTCATCAGATGTCAACACTAAAACACCTGTGTGTAACACCTGCACTGCAGCTCAGACCTGTGTGATCAATGGCACCGTCTGGAGGTGTGAGGGTGAGTCTGAGTTAATATGAAAACATCCTCCATTCCACATGATTTACCGTGATGGTTTTGACACAAAAAGAGTTTGGTGTATATTTTAACATTTCTAATATTTGTCTTTCCTTGTAGAAACTTCCACAAGCGATTTGACTACTTCACCAGCAGGTCAGATTGTTATGTTCTGGTTTGTGTAAAATCTGTTTACATGTTGTTGAAGCTCAAAATACTGTTATACCCACAATGCCTTGTTTCACTGTATATAAACAGTCAGAGCAGATGAAACATGAAACATCCACCGATCCACACGATTTACCTTGATGATTTTGACACAAAAAGCAATAAGGGTACACTGATTATCTGTTAGTTGATGCTTAATTGAGGCTTAATAAGCATTTACTAAGCATTACCTAACTGTTAATACATGTTTGGTAAATGCTTAATGAACAAACTAAACATTAACTAACTTGTGCTTAGTTTATGCTTAACTAAGCATTAGTTAACAGAGCATTACTAACGCAATGCTTAATCGGCATTAACTAAACATAATTAGCATTAACTAATGTATCCTTATTGTCAATTGTTACCAAAAGAGTTAAGTGTATATTTAATTCACCATTTCTAATATTTGTCTTTCCTTGTAGAAACGTCCACAACAGAGATGACTACTTCACCAACAGGTCAGATTGTTATGTTCTGGTTTGTGTAAAATCTGTCTACATGTTGTTGAAGCTCAAAATACTGTTATACCCACAATGCCTTGTTTCACTGTATATAAACAGTCAGAATCATGAAACATGAGACATCCACCGATCCACATGATTTACCTTGATGGTTTTGACACAAAAAGCAATAAGGGTACACTGATTATCTGTTAGTTAATGCTTAATTGAGGCTTAATAAGCATTTACTAAGCATTACCTAACTGTTAATACATGTTTGGTAAATGCTTAATGAACAAACTAAACATTAACTAACTTGTGCTTAGTTTATGCTTAACTAAGCATTAGTTAAAGCTGGGGTTCAGAGTTTGCGAGAACGGCTGTTTTCCCAACGCTCTACCTGCTGTAGTTCCTCCCACCGAACGACAGCTATGCGCGTTCATGTGAATTCAGTTACATTGACAGGAGACAAACAGATTCCGAGGTGATTAAACATTAGTAATGATAACTACATAAGTACATATTGAGCATCTACATCTTACTCACAGACATACCACAGCGCACCACGGCCCGAACCAGCTCCGTGACCTTCTCCTGCGGTGGCAGACAGTGCCCTTCTGGTCAGGACTGCCTCCTGGTGGACGGCACATCTCGCTGCATGGACCCGTGTGATCACTACACGCCGCTAGACGACGCCTGGAGAGCCACAGACAACAGGGACACGGGCAAGCCGCCTTATCACTGCGACGCCTGGTCAGTCTACCAGGTCACACCCTATGTCTGGCAGGGCTGGTACCGTCTGTTCCTTGGTAACAGCAGCGTTCAGATGCCAGAGAGATGCATTGAGTATAGCATGTGTGGAACTCAGATTACACTGTGGCTGCAGACGCCCCACCCACAGCTCTCTGCAGGCATCATCCAGGCCCAGGTCTGTGGCAGCTGGAGCGGAGGCTGCTGCCAGGTCAAGGAAAACCCAATCCATGTGAAAGCCTGCCCAGGAAACTACTACGTCTACAAGATCATAAAGCCCGATAGCTGCCGTACAGCATACTGTGCAGGTGAGCAACAAGTTCCTTCTATGCGTCACACTGTGGTATCAAAGTTGAGCCAAAAGATAAGTTTAAGATCCAGAGGCTTCAGCTGCTGAAGCACAAAGTTATGAGTCTATTTCTTCAGACTGACAGTGACTGGAATCCTTATTGTATCAGGAGATGATCATGTCTTTAGGATAATTCAGACCTTTGGTTCCATCATATTCTCTAGTGGACTCATTTGTCTTGTGCTCCTCATCAGATGTCAACACTAAAACACCTGTGTGTAACACCTGCACTGCAGCTCAGACCTGTGTGAGCAATGGCACCGTCTGGAGGTGTGAAGGTCAGTCTGAGTTAATATGAAAACATCCTTCATTCCACATGATTTACTTTGATGGTTTTGACACAAAAAGAGTTTGGTGTATATTTTAACATTTCAAATATTTTTCTTTCCTGGTAGAAACGTCCACAACAGAGATGACTCCTTCACCAACAGGTCAGATTGTTATGTTCTGGTTTGTGTAAAATCTGTCTACATGTTGTTGAAGCTCAACATACTGTTATACCCACAATGCCTTGTTTCACTGTATATAAACAGTCAGATCAGATGAAACATGAAACATCCACCGATCCACATGATTTATCTTGATGATTTTGACACAAAAAGCAATAAGGGTACACTGATTATCTGTTAGTTAATGCTTAATTGAGGCTTAATAAGCATTTACTAAGCATTACCTAACTGTTAATACATGTTTGGTAAATGCTTAATGAACAAACTAAACAATAACTAACTTGTGCTTAGTTTATGCTTAACTAAGCATTAGTTAACAGAGCATTACTAACACAATGCTTAATCGGCATTAACTAACCATAATTAGCATTAATTAATGTATTCTTATTGTCAATTGTTACCAAAAAGAGTTAAGTGTATATTTAATTGACCATTTCTAATATTTTTATTTCCTGGTAGAAACGTCCACAAGAGAGTCGACTACTTCACCAACAGGTCAGATTGTTATGTTCTGGTTTGTGTAAAATCTGTCTACATGTTGTTGAAGCTCAAAATACTTTTATACCCACAATGCCTTGTTCCCGCTGTAGATGAACCCAGTTTTCTGGAGTCGGAGCTGGTGTGTGGAAGTGAGCAGATGCTTCTGAAGGTCCCGAAGATGATCCTGGAGGAACAAGGGCTGAATGGTTCCTCTGCTCACCTGATCGACCCGCGCTGCCACCAGCAGCTGGACGGCCAGGAGACCTTCTCCTACCTGGTGGATCGGAGGAAGGTCTGTGGAAATGTGGTCAAGGTCAGTGAGAATCAATTAGGAAAAAAGTGTCATACTAAGTAAAGATAAGTAAAATGTTTGTTTTTTTGCAATAATAGTGAATAATTAGGTTCAAATTAAAGTTAAGTTTAGCAAGTGTCTTGATCAGACTCCCTATTGCGCCACCCACCCTCAGTGAATGAAATTGCACACAAGCGTTATGAGGGATGAAAATGACTATTTCTAGGTTTTCCAGACGACATGGGATAGTGAATGGGCCCTAGCAAGCTTCCCCACCTTCTGTGAACTGCTATTGGAGATATCCCTGATAAACATACATCAGCTTCAACAAATGTCAAACCATTGTGTCCACTCACTGTTGTTTCCAGAACAACGGGACCCACGTCACCTACTCCAACATTGTGTTCGTGTTCCCCTCCGATCGGTCCAACGCATCGATCTCTGTCCCGACGATTTTCCCGTTCTCCTGCGTCTTCCCACTGGATGACATCACCAGCCTGGACGCCGCCATCAGATTCCAGCCGCCGTGAGTTCACCTCCTTCACTGCATCACAATGATGTTTGGTGTTTTGTCCCCCCAACGGAGCCTTCAAGGCAGCCTGCGGTTTAGGTTAGGGTGGAGGTAATGGTAAGGTCAAGGTCACTTTTATTTATATAGCACCTTATAAGAACCTAAATTCACCAAAGTGCTTTACATAAAATACATAAATTAAAATACAACAGCACACATTAAAAAACACTTACAGCAATGACACAAAACAATTAATTAAAACGTAAAAGCCTGTGAAAAAAGGTGAGTTTTAAGAGTGGACTTGAACTATTCAAGACTATTTGTAAGGAATAGGACCTTCCATCAAGCCATCACAATGACGTTCAAGCCTGATCTCTCAGCTTCACATTAATATGTCTCTCTTGAGATCAGAGCTCAGGCGTCAGAGCTCTCGTCGGGCGAATACACAAGCCTCCACAACGGGGATTGTCTTGTTCCCATGTACAAGACATCTTCGGCCAGTCTGTTTTCTCTGTAAAAGGGGAAAAACTATGGAACCTCTTGCCAACTAGTCTAGAACTAGAGACCAACAGTAACACTTTTAACACAGAACTTAAACAATGGCTCAAATCAAATCAACAGTGCTCAACACAAATAATTTATAACTGGTTTATTGTCTGATCATGCTGCCTTTGCTTTCCTCTATGTATTTGACTATCATTATATTGCTGCTCTGTAATCTATTGTATATATATATTTCTTTTCAGGGCCAGTGGAGTTGGTATAGTGAGTTCAGGCGACCCCACCAGAGCCTCCATGACTCTGTACACGAGGCCAGACTTCAGCGAGGCGTTCCCGGCCGGCCCCGTCCGCCTGCCGCTCGGCTCCGCTCTGCACGTCGCTGTGTCCGTGAACAACACCGAATACGACGGCTTCGGGCTGCTGCTGGAAACCTGCTACGTCACACACTCTCCCAACGCCAGCGACCCACGCAAACACCTCCTGATCGAGAACAGGTGAGGAACACAGTCACAAGTCAAAGTCGCTTTATCGTCAATTTCTTCAATATGTGCCAGACATACAGAGGAATCAAAATTGTTTTTCTCTCCGACCCACTGTCTGTGTGTGTGTGTGTGTGTGTGTGTGTGTGTGTGTGTGTGTGTGTGTGTGTGTGATGCAATAATAAAAGGATGAAATTAGATCAAATAAATAAGTTATATTTACAATAATTTAAATCTAAATAAGAAAAACGTTATTAAAAAAGTTAATACATTGATGTGTGCAATATGCAGTAAACTGAAGAAATTTAAAGTTTACATTATGAAGGGCCACAAACTGCTTTCTCTGTTACATGCATAATCTGAATGGTGACTTTGGGTGTTCTGTAAGGCCCCTATGAAACAAAAAAATATGTATTATTAGGGGGCCAAGCCCGAGCAGGCTGGGACCGCTGTATGCAAAGCAACGCGGTTCCCAAGCCCTGCGGGGCAGGGAACCCTATTGTTTTTGTAAGGATTATTAGGGGGCCAAGCCCGAGCAGGCTGGGACCGCGTTTTGCACAGCAACGCGGTTCCCAAGCCCTGCGGGGCAGGGAACCCTATTGTTTTTGTAAGGATTATTATTATTATTATTATTATTATTATTTGTCGCCGCTAGAACTGCGTGCACAGCCCAAACCGTAAAGGGTGCAGACATGCCAATTGCATGACTAGATCCAGGTCCGTGAAATCTCAGCATACAAAGAAATTCAGACATGCCGGCCACTAGGTGGCGCTACAACGAAGGAAAACGCGTTTGGGGTCATAACTCCCACACCGAACGTCCCACAGTCAAAAACCTTATATCCACAGATTCACTGGAGTCAGCTGCATCATTTGGCATAGGCCACGCCCATTTGCGATATTACAGATTTTTCGCAAAATCGCGAAAACTGCAAAACTGACTTTTCGCTACTCCTCCCACAATTTTTGGACAATTGACACCAAAGTTTGCACAGAACATCTACCGACCCACACGGAAAAGATTTGGTAACACTTTAGTTCGATAGTCCACAGTTGACACTCAACAAGCCATCAGTTGATACGCAGTTGCATGTCAACAGTGAATGAGTTTACATATCTCAACAGATAAGTAACATGAATTCAACTAACTGTAAGTTAACTATAAGTTGCACTATTAGTAGATGATTAGTTGATATTCAACAAAGCTTGTTCAACAGATAAAAAAACAAGGATTCAACTAACTGTCTGTTAACTATAGGTTGCACTATTAGTAGATGTTTAGTTGATATTCAACAGTGAGTAAGTTGATACATATTTAGAATGCATTCAACTGTCAGTAAACTATAAGTTGCATGTTTAGTAGATGTTGTTTTGTACACGTAGCATGCATTCAACTAACTGTCAGTTAACTATTAGTTGCATTATTAGTAGATGGTTAGTTGATATTTAACAGTGAGTTAGTTGATACTTAACAAAGCTTGTCATCAAATATGTAACATGCATTCAACTAAGTGTTAGTTAACTATACGATCATTTTATTTTGTTAATTTATTTTTACAAATACAGTCTGCAACAGACATTGTACTTTTTATTACATGTTCTTTACAAATATTCAACTATCAGTTGAGTGTCAACTTCTAGTAAGTTGACTATCAACTGCTGTTATCAACCAATTCTCAACTTACGTTTCATATGGATCAACTTTCCCCCACTCACAAGGAACACATCTAATGAATGAACATTCAACCCTCTGTTGATCATATATGTTCATTGTAAAATAAAGATGAGAATGTTTTATCAATCAATAGGCACCCTGTGTAGGTGACTACCTGTTGATTGTCATATGACTGTCGACAAACTATCAGTCAATATTCAACTTAGCATAAGTAGACAGGTCTTGGGACTGTCAAATTAAAGTGAAAACAGTTTAGTGTCTACACACTATTAACAGAGCAAAACAGAGAAAATAGTTGATTCTCAACAAACTATCAGTCGACGTTCAACTAAGCATTAGTAGAGAGGTCTTAGGACTGTCAAATTAAAGTGAAAACAGTTTAGTGTCTGTAGACACTCTACAAACTAGTAACAGTAGAAAATAGAGACAAGTTTTGCTCAACTGATGAGTAACACTGGATGACCCCAAAGTAAAGTTAAAAAATATATAGGCAGCATATCTGAACAGGAAAGAACATTTATTTGAAGTAAATTTAACTTTTTTCAGTAGTTACACAACATGTAGGTACACAGCAAGTACCATCAATACCTCTAAAAAAGACAATAAAACTAATGCATGTATTTATTTAGGTGTCACTTAGGCAATTGTTTAACGACAGATCGTCCAAAAATTGACATTCAAAAAGCTCAGTAAAGTGTACCATAACACCCAGTACCACTAGTTATGATACTGAGCAAACATATGTAATATATAACATCAGTTCTCATGAAACGCTTTGTTATGGTAAGAAAAAGATATATAATTTTGTTATGGACCAGAATATCTGAAGCTCCTAGTAGCTCGGGAGAAAATGGATTAACAGCAATGGTGAAACAAGACACACTGATTCAGCAGTTAGGTTTGACAAGTAAATGTAAAATACTTATTTTCTACTCTCTCTTCCTTGAAGTGTATGTCATTGTTGATTCTCAGTAAAACATAAAAAAAACACAACAGTGCAATTTTTTTCATTATGGACTCAAGATAAAACAACTTAATTATCACTCTCCTGTGACCAACCACTAGTTTAACCTGGTCCTGCCACTGTTATTTGAATGAGCACATTTGAATAATTTTTCGCTCTCTTTAGATCCAGTTGTTGGGTTACTAGCCACTCCAGGCCTGCTGTACTCCTCTTCAATTGAAGCAGTCGGGCTGAAGAATCCAGGAATCTTGTCCTATCACCCAGTTGATGAACATAGAAAGAAATGATCTGAGAATTACCACAAAATAGTTCAAATGCATTTTGATTTCCTTTATCTAAATCATTATAGCATTGTGGTTCCACATTAAAACACATAATGCTTTATATTGCTTTAATAAAATATATTTGGTACCCTAATCAAATAAAATTCTCACTGAACCTTGTACAGATTGAAATTATTTTTTAATTAAAGAAACATGTAATCTCTATGACCATTCTAC
This sequence comes from Ammodytes marinus, assembly GCF_949987685.1. Taxonomy (NCBI): domain Eukaryota; kingdom Metazoa; phylum Chordata; class Actinopteri; order Uranoscopiformes; family Ammodytidae; genus Ammodytes; species Ammodytes marinus. Next base: position 707,195 of record NC_137233.1, on the reverse strand, counting down.
ACAACACCACATGCATAGACTCAGTTTTTGCTCACTTTAGACTGAAATAGCAATGTGCACTTTGAATGTGGAACATGCAAACATTTATTCAAATACAGTTTAGTGTCTATAAACACACTTTATTTAGACAGATACTTGTGAAGCTAGGCAGCGCTAGGCTCATGCTAACGTTGCTAATATAGCTAGCGCGCTAGGCGCGGCGCTAATGCTAACGTGGCTATGCTAGCGGGAGGCCGCGTCGCTAATATATATGACATTATTCTTACATACACAAAAAGATATCTCACAAATACCTCAGTTAACTCACCAATTATTCCCTTTGGCTAATGGCAGCATACTTGTGACCACCACGGGTCTTCAGTGTGAGATGGATTGGTTGGTCAAGCGGTCTTTAGCATATAGCTGCTGCTTTTACTGACCAGACACACAACCTTCTCTTTAGCTGCCAGTAAAGAACGAGACCTCTCGCTTAAACAGCCCTTACCAACCAAGCTGGGGGAGTTCAAGTGCTTGAAAAAAGTGGGAAATCGTAATGTCGATACAGTTAAAAATTAAATATGTTTCCTAAATAAAGTCTCTCCAAACATATTTTCACCTTCCCAAAGTTTAAAATACACATTGATAGATCAATATATATTTTTTTCATATAATTTCTGCTCACAATATTATCAATAATGTCCTACAGGTTATAGTTGTTATTTATCAGTAACCACTATACGTTCTCATTGTATTGCACACCACTCTATGTAGGCCTATTTAGGTCCTCTAATCTTGAGAGGTTTATAAAGCCATTGCTGATATTAACAATTATATAAAAAAACATAGATACATCTATAAATATGTATTTAAACTTTGGGAAGGTGATAATATGTTTGGAGTCTGGATTTTCGAATATGATTGACATTACGATTACCCACCTTTTTCAAGCACTTGAACTGCCCCAGCGTGGTTAGGGCTTTTTCGAGACAGAGAGGGCTCGTTTTACTGACCTGGGCAGCTAAAAAATGGATGTGTGCCTGGACAGTAAAGCTATGTGCTAAAAGCCAGCTTGACCAACCAATCCATCTCACACTGAAGACCCGTGGTGGTCACAAGTATGCTGCCATTGGCCAAAGGGAATAATTGGTGAGTTAACTGAGGTATTTGTGAGATATCTTTTTGTGTATGTAAGAATAATGTCATATATATTAGCGACGCGGCCTCCCGCTAGCATAGCCACGTTAGCATTAGCGCCGCGCCTAGCGCACTAGCTATATTAGCAACGTTAGCATGAGCCTAGCGCTGCCTAGCTTCACAAGTATCTGTCTAAATAAAGTGTGTTTATAGACACTAAACTGTATTTGAATAAATGTGTGCATGTTCCACATTCAAAGTGCACATTGCTATTTCAGTCTAAAGTGAGCAAAAACTGAGTCTATGCATGTGGTGTTGTGTAGAATGGTCATAGAGATTACATGTTTCTTTAATTAAAAAATAATTTCAATCTGTACAAGGTTCAGTGAGAATTTTATTTGATTAGGGTACCAAATATATTTTATTAAAGCAATATAAAGCATTATGTGTTTTAATGTGGAACCACAATGCTATAATGATTTAGATAAAGGAAATCAAAATGCATTTGAACTATTTTGTGGTAATTCTCAGATCATTTCTTTCTATGTTCATCAACTGGGTGATAGGACAAGATTCCTGGATTCTTCAGCCCGACTGCTTCAATTGAAGAGGAGTACAGCAGGCCTGGAGTGGCTAGTAACCCAACAACTGGATCTAAAGAGAGCGAAAAATTATTCAAATGTGCTCATTCAAATAACAGTGGCAGGACCAGGTTAAACTAGTGGTTGGTCACAGGAGAGTGATAATTAAGTTGTTTTATCTTGAGTCCATAATGAAAAAAATTGCACTGTTGTGTTTTTTTTATGTTTTACTGAGAATCAACAATGACATACACTTCAAGGAAGAGAGAGTAGAAAATAAGTATTTTACATTTACTTGTCAAACCTAACTGCTGAATCAGTGTGTCTTGTTTCACCATTGCTGTTAATCCATTTTCTCCCGAGCTACTAGGAGCTTCAGATATTCTGGTCCATAACAAAATTATATATCTTTTTCTTACCATAACAAAGCGTTTCATGAGAACTGATGTTATATATTACATATGTTTGCTCAGTATCATAACTAGTGGTACTGGGTGTTATGGTACACTTTACTGAGCTTTTTGAATGTCAATTTTTGGACGATCTGTCGTTAAACAATTGCCTAAGTGACACCTAAATAAATACATGCATTAGTTTTATTGTCTTTTTTAGAGGTATTGATGGTACTTGCTGTGTACCTACATGTTGTGTAACTACTGAAAAAAGTTAAATTTACTTCAAATAAATGTTCTTTCCTGTTCAGATATGCTGCCTATATATTTTTTAACTTTACTTTGGGGTCATCCAGTGTTACTCATCAGTTGAGCAAAACTTGTCTCTATTTTCTACTGTTACTAGTTTGTAGAGTGTCTACAGACACTAAACTGTTTTCACTTTAATTTGACAGTCCTAAGACCTCTCTACTAATGCTTAGTTGAACGTCGACTGATAGTTTGTTGAGAATCAACTATTTTCTCTGTTTTGCTCTGTTAATAGTGTGTAGACACTAAACTGTTTTCACTTTAATTTGACAGTCCCAAGACCTGTCTACTTATGCTAAGTTGAATATTGACTGATAGTTTGTCGACAGTCATATGACAATCAACAGGTAGTCACCTACACAGGGTGCCTATTGATTGATAAAACATTCTCATCTTTATTTTACAATGAACATATATGATCAACAGAGGGTTGAATGTTCATTCATGAGATGTGTTCCTTGTGAGTGGGGGAAAGTTGATCCATATGAAACGTAAGTTGAGAATTGGTTGATAACAGCAGTTGATAGTCAACTTACTAGAAGTTGACACTCAACTGATAGTTGAATATTTGTAAAGAACATGTAATAAAAAGTACAATGTCTGTTGCAGACTGTATTTGTAAAAATAAATTAACAAAATAAAATGATCGTATAGTTAACTAACACTTAGTTGAATGCATGTTACATATTTGATGACAAGCTTTGTTAAGTATCAACTAACTCACTGTTAAATATCAACTAACCATCTACTAATAATGCAACTAATAGTTAACTGACAGTTAGTTGAATGCATGCTACGTGTACAAAACAACATCTACTAAACATGCAACTTATAGTTTACTGACAGTTGAATGCATTCTAAATATGTATCAACTTACTCACTGTTGAATATCAACTAAACATCTACTAATAGTGCAACCTATAGTTAACAGACAGTTAGTTGAATCCTTGTTTTTTTATCTGTTGAACAAGCTTTGTTGAATATCAACTAATCATCTACTAATAGTGCAACTTATAGTTAACTTACAGTTAGTTGAATTCATGTTACTTATCTGTTGAGATATGTAAACTCATTCACTGTTGACATGCAACTGCGTATCAACTGATGGCTTGTTGAGTGTCAACTGTGGACTATCGAACTAAAGTGTTACCAATGATTTTTTTGAAAGAATTTTGATCCGACCATCGATAACGAAACAGTAGCGTTTTAAATATTTGTTGATTAGCTACGTTTTACGTAGAAATTCATAAATCCGAAATCATAAGTCGGATCAAGTCCAAATTTTAGACATATGTTGGGGCTACCCTTAATTGCGTTCAATAAAAAAATTGGACATTTTCGCCATAAGGGGGCGCCATAAATTAGGAAATTTTATATCTCCTAATTGGCCAGAGGAATTTTCTTAAAACTCACGGGAAACCATCAAGGGGCATACCCAAGTCTATATGAAAAATATGGCCAAGAAATAGTAATGTTAAAGGGACTTTTTAATAAAATTAGATTTTTTTTTTTCCGTCAAAGAAAAAAGGCGGGAATGTTAGCATGTCCATTGACATTACATTGTGCAATTAGCTCCGGCGGCCATTTTGTCAAGGCTGACAATCTACTTTTGCTCATAACTCACCAATCACACATCGCACATTAAAAAACTTGACATGCACTTGTTCTGTGAATTGAGCTGCATCGTTCCACCGTGGCAGTTTCGCAAAATTCATCCATAAACAGCGATACCTATACAACTCCCGCACCGAACATCCCACGGTCAAAAACTTTACATCCACAGGTTCTGCGGAGTGAGCGGCAGGCACGGCGCTTGACGACGAGTTGCGTCGGAGGCTTGGCCCCCGGTCAAAACTGCTTGCAGTTCTAGTTATTCTTATTTGTCGCCGCTAGAACTGCGTCCACAGCCCAAACCGTAAAGGGTGCAGACATGCCAATTGCATGACTAGATCCAGGTCCGTGAAATCTCAGCATACAACAAAATTCAGACATGCCGGCCACTAGGTGGCGCTACAACAAAGGAAAACGCGTTTGGGGTCATAACTCCCACACCGAACGTCCCACAGTCAAAAACTTTATATCCACAGATGCACTGGAGTCAGCTGCATCATTTGGCATAGGCCACGCCCATTTGCGATATTATAGATTTTTCGCAAAATCGCGAAAAATGCAAAACTTATTTTTCGCTACTCCTCCCACAATTTTTGGACAATTGACACCAAAGTTTGCACAGAACATCTACCGACCCACACGGTAAGAAATCATTCGAAAGAATTGTGATCCGACCATCGATAACGAAACGGTAGCGTTTTAAATATTTGTTGATTAGCTACGTTTTACGAAAAAATTAATAAATCCAAAATCATAAGTCGGATCAAGTCCAAATTTTAGACATATGTTGGGGCTACCCTTAATTAAGTTCAATAAAAAATTTGGAGAATTTCGCCACAAGGGGGCGCCATAAATTAGGAAATTTTATATCTCCTAATTGGCCAGAGGAATTTTCTTAAAACTCCAGGGAAACCATCAAGGGGCATACCCGAGTCTATATAAAAAATATGGCCAAGAAATATTAATGTGTAAGGGACTTTTTAATAAAAATTTAAAAAAAAAATTCCGTCAAAGAAAAAAGGCGGGAATGTTAGCATGTCCATTGACATTACATTGTGCAATTAGCTCCGGCGGCCATTTTGTCAAGGCTGACAATCTGCTTTTGCTCATAACTCGCCAACCACACATCGCACATTAAAAAACTTGACATCCACTTGTTCTGTGAATTGAGCTGCATCGTTCCACCGTGGCACTTTCGCGAAATTCATCCGTAAACAGCGATACCTATACAACTCCCGCACCGAACATCCCACGGTCAAAAACTTTACATCCGCAGATTCTGCGGAGTGAGCGGCCGGCGCGGCGGTTGACGACGAGTCGCGTCGGAGGCTTGGCCCCCGGTAAAAACTGCTTGCAGTTCTAGTTAGGGGGCCAAGCCCGAGCAGGAGCTGGGACCGCGTTTTGCACAGCAACGCGGTTCCCAAGCCCTGCGGGGCAGGGAACCCTATTGTTTTTGTAAGGATTATTAGTTATTATTAGAATTTGAGGTCCTGTGTGAATGGCTCCTCCCTCCAGGACTCTCTCCAGGGCCAGTGTGTGTGTGTGTGTGTGTGTGTGTGTGTGTGTGTGTGTGTGTGTGTGTGTGTGTGTGTGTGTGTGTGTGTGTGTGTGTGTGTGTGTGTGTGTGTGTGTGTGTGTGTATGTGTGTGTGTGTGTGTGTGTGTGCGTGCGTGTGTTTGTGTTATTAGTATTATTATCATTATTATAATATGAGACTGTGTGATTGGCTTGGAATTTTCTTTGGCCTCTTCAAGCTTTATTAGACAGTACAGAGTTGAAATGAGGGGACGGAGAGAGAGAGAGAGAGAGAGAGGGAGGGGGGGGGAAATTATATTATTCTTAGAATTTGAGCTCCTGTGTGATTGTCTCCTCCCTCCAGGTGTGCTGTTGACCGTCGTCATGTGCAGGTGCTAGAGAGCGGTGCTTCTCTGCGAGCTCGTTTCTCTGCTCTGCTGTTCCTGTACCACGGGACCTATGAGGACGTTTACCTGCACTGCAGCATCAGCATGTGTGACCGCAGCAGCGCCCCCTGCAGCCCCGTGAGTGAAGTGAACGTTTAGGCAATGATTGTATTCATTTGTGATTTACTACTATTATTCTCTCGGTCAGTCAGTCAATCATTCACACACACACACACACTCACTCACTCACTCACTCACTCACTCACTCACTCACTCACTCACTCACTCACTCACTCACTCACTCACTCACTCACTCACACAGACACACACACACACACACACACACACACACACACTCACTCACTCACTCACTCACTCACTCACTCACTCACTCACTCACTCACTCACTCACTCACTCACTCACTCACTCTCACACACACACACATACAAGCCAATGTTGCCAACAGTGGACTATCAATTTTAACCGCCAAGTGTTGACTCCTATTTAAAAATCATTAAAAAAATTTAAAAAACGCAATACAATATTTACTTTTAAGGAATTCTGTCATGATAATACTTTACATGTGCTTTTAATCTTCTGTTTGAAGAAGTTGCTAAGAGGGGACTTGAATCCTTGGGTGATATCTACATATGAGGGGACTCCATTCACTGCATCAATGGAGCTGTCTGTGCCTATTGTTTCACTCAATGAGTGTTTGCTTGCTGCAGTTATCTCCTTCGTTTCTTTTTAAGATAGATTAAATAACTTTAACTTTAACACTAACTACACATTTCCCTGTGATACAAATATTATGAACATAATCATGGCCACTAGTTGCAAATAAATATCATATAAGAAGTAACCTGCACTGATATCAGGGACTTAGCAACAACAGTTTCCTTATCCAAGCTTTAATGGAATGTGTTCTCAATGTTACATTTTAAAGATGTATTAAACCACTACAGTTTAATAAAAAGTGTTACGACACGTAGGTGCACTGTTAGATAAGTGCACAAGTGCACACACACACACACACACACTGATTTGAGTGCACCTGTCCTGTCCTCATAAACACAGAGCAGACAGTGGAACACGTTTTCAATAAATGTAAATTCTTATCAAACATGGTATTCTTAAAATATGATCTTTGTGAATAAATAAAAAAATAAACTATACAAACTTCTTCTTGGTTTTTAGAACTGTTCCAGGCGCCAGGCTCGGTCTGCAGCCTCCTCCAATCAGCTGGCTGTTGCTGTCGGACCAATCAGCTGTGAGTATTTCCCGTTGATAAAACACATTATTTTTTTTGCCCTGCGTTCCAAATCACATAGGCTGCATTCCAATCCCCATACTATCTACTATTAAGTATTGCAGATGAACATGTTAACTAGATTATTTATATGGTCAGATGTAGTATGTAGAATAGAAAAGAGAAAGAGTATGAGATTTGGAACGCAGGGATACTCTTTATCTTTTCTATTCCGCATACTACAACAATAGGATGCTGTTTTCAACACTAAAAATCCTGGCCAGATGCAGTAGACATCCGGGTATTTTTAAGCCTACTTAATCTGACCACAATATTTGGGACATCCTAAAACTTTCTTCTACCATACTATATAGTAGATAGTATAGGGATTGGAACGCAGCCTTGGTCTTTAGGCTCTGATCAATAAACGTTTCTCTGTTTGTGTCTTCAGGGTTTTGAGGAGCAGAAGACGACGTCTCAGCTTTTTACTTTTTTCATTTTAATCATTAACAGAAAATCAACACTTATTTGATTTGATTGTCTGTATTTCGAACATGCAATAAAAAAAAATTAAAAAAACGAGTTTGAATATTAATAGATGAATAAATAAAAAACAAACAAAAAGCAAAAAAAAGAAATAGAATTAAAAGAAACAGACACTTTCTACATGCTCGAAAGGGGGTAGGAGGAAGTTAAAAAACTTATCTAGTCCTACCCCTTAATCAATGTAACCAATTAATATCACTAACCAGATATAATCACTAGCTGAGTTCACATGGACACTTACTTCAATGAATGTCAGTTAACCTTTATGTATACTTGAGAGATCAACTGAGGGGTGACTGACCCTCATTTGAAATGATGTCGAGTCAAACAAATGCAAATCAAAAACAATACTTACACAAAATACACAACAAGTTAAGTTAAGTTATCTTTATTTGTCAGTTGTACACGAGGCACATTGAAATTTGTCTTTTCGCATATCCCCTCTCAAGTTACCACACTTCGGAGGGGGTCAGAGCGCAGGGTCAGCCGCAGTACAGCGCCCCTGGAGCAGTTTTGGGGTTAAGTGTCTTGCTCAAGGAGACAATGGTAGAGATGGTGGGCACCGTAGACACAATACCAGCCTCTGCAAGTTTTACGACTCACACCCTCCTGTCCGGTGCCGGGGATCGAACCAACGACCTCATGGTTACTGGTCGGCCACCTTACCTCTAGGCCATCCTAACACAAAGCAAGCTTGTGGCCAATCAAACCCCAACAAGCCGATAAAGAGACATGTCATTGGGTTGCAGAGCTGTGATTTGAACCTTTTTAACAAACTGATCAAAAGAAAACTTGTTCCATGTAAATGATTAAAGCTTCTGGCTATGAAATCGAATCAAATCAGTTTTATTTGTATAGCCCAAAATCACAAATACATTTGTCTCAGTGGGCTTTACATTTCATACAGTATGATACAATATGATACAATATGACACCCTGCCCTTACACCCTTAGCTCGGCTGAGAAAAAACTCCCAGTAAAAACCCTTTACCAGGATTAAAAAAAAAATTGAAGAAATCTCAGGGAGAGTCGACAGAGTAAGGGATCCCTCTCCATGGACATACTGCAATAGATGTCATAAGTAGAGAAAAATCACGAAGGAATTTGATCATTGACCAGGTGTTTACATGGTAATACTAAAGTAAAGTGTGAATAGTGTGGATGCAGGAAGACTTCAGATGCTGCCAGAGGATCCACACCGTCTCTATGCTCACTAGCTGGACCTCGTCGGATACAACATTTTAAATTCAAACTATTTGATATTTTAGTCTCATTGAAGGGATTGTCATGGAAATCAGGAACAATTCAGTCTTTAAAACAAACACAAACAAAAATAAATAAATAAATAAATTTCAACAGTCGGGTCTCACAGAAGCAAATGATGGCAGAACCACTTTGCACGTGTCAAACTGATGGAATGCTTTGGGCTTTTTTTTTTTATATATATATATAATTTTTTGGGCATTTTTAAGCTTTATTAGACAGTACAGAGTTGAAATGGGGAGACAGAGAGAGAGAGAGAGAGAGAGAGAGGGGGGGGGATGACCTGCAGTAAAGGTCCACGGGCCGGATTTGAACCCGTGACCACTGCAACGAAGGCCGGAGCCGATATGGTACACGCTCTATCCACTACACCACCGGAGCTTTGGGCATTTTAACATCTGATCCATTCATTGTATTGAGCGTCCATGTAAACAGTAAAGTCTGAATCTGTAAACTGAATTAATTCATTCTGTTTGAAGAAATATTATCCATGTTATTAATCAATCAATCCTTATAAACAGTGTGTATTCCTTTGTGATTTGTACTATTATCTCACACACACACACACACACGCTCGCACACACACACACACACACACTCACTCACTCACTCACTCACTCACTCACTCACTCACTCACTCACTCACTCACTCACTCACTCATACACAAATATTATCCATGTTAACTAATCAATCATTCGTATAAACAGTGTGAAATCAACAAAACTTGAAACTGATCATTTTAATCTTTTTGTGATGATTAAACAACAATGAAATATATATATATAAACTTTCCATTGAGTCTGTTTCGTACCTGAGTCAAAACTTTTACTTTTGTATTATGTATTAAGCATGTACGTATGTATGATTTAAGCATGTACTGTATGTATGTATTATGCAGAGCAGTGCGGTTCTCAAGCCCCGCTGGGCATTGAACCCTATTGATTTTGTAAATTAAAGCTACAGTGTGTAAATATAGCAGTCTTTAGCAGAATCTAGTGGTGAGATTGTAGAGTGCAGAGTCTTCACCTTTAACATTATTGTGCCTGCCTCTGTGTGTGTGTGTGTGTATAAATTTGTGTGTGTGTGTGTGTGTGTGTGTGTGTGTGTGTGTGTGTGTGTGTGTGTGTGTGTGTATATATTTGTGTGTGTGTGTGTGTGTGTGTGACACTACAAGGAAGTTATGTAAACAAATTCCTGAGTGTGTGTGGCTCAGCAGGTTTTTATACAAACAGGGCGACATGACATTTAAAAAAAAACAAAGAAAACTTCTAATGTGTGAGAAAGTTGCCCACACCTTCAGTCTTGGCATGATTTAACTCAGCTCAAATACAGTGTGTGTGTGTGTGTGTGTGTGTGTGTGTGTGTGTGTGTGTTTTCTAGCGCCCCCCTTTGGACAAAAGCAGGTAGTGTTTTTACCACGCCAGCTGTTGTTCCTGGGTGAGCGTATACCCATGACAAAGGCATTAAGAAAAACTATATAAAAATAGCATTCTTTGCACTGATGGTCTGGTTTGCTGTTACATGTAATTTATGATCATCAGAGGAAAAATTAGACTGTTTCAGAAATATTTATTTATTTATTTGTGTGTGTGTGTTTGTGTGTGTGTGTGTGTGTGTGTGTGTGTGTGTGTGTGTGTGTGTGTGTGTGTGTGTGTGTGTGTGTGTGTCTTCATCTTGTTTTGGTGGGTTTCCTGTTTTATTTTGGTATCTCTGTCTTGATTCTCCCCATGTCCTGTCAAGTTACTGCTCCCTCCCTAATGTGTTTCACGTGTGTGTGTGTGTGTGTGTGTGTGTGTGTGTGTGTGTGTGTGTGTGTGTGTGTGTGTGTGTGTGTGTGTGTGTGTGACACTTCAAGGAAGTTCTGTAGAAAAATTCCTGAGTGTGTGTGGCTGAGCAGGTTTTTCTACAAACAGACATGACCACATGACATATACAATTGGTCGGCTCCCTGCAACACAGATGTGAAGCAGTTCTCAGAAACAGAGGTTATACAACTTAATATTAGTTCAGTGATTCATAGGAAAGCTAAATCTTCATGCATGTTTCAGTTGATACAATAAATGTTTGAGTTGTAAAGAAAAATGCAGACACTGCTATTTGTTTGAACAGTCTAATATTCCTTTTTCTTCACTTTCTGTAAAGATGAAGAAACATTTGACAAATGTTTCTTCATTTTTGGAGTTGGAATAGAATGTGCAATGTCCCCAATGCATTTCTGTGTATAGAAATAAAAGCTATGATAAGGATTTTGATCTTTACTCAATTTTTTAAACACACTGCTCTTATTTTGAACACAACTGTATGTAGAATAGAATTAAGACAAAGTATGAGATTTGGAACGCAGGGTGAGTCTTCAGGTTCTGATCAGTAAATGTTTCTCTGTTTGTGTCTTCAGGGTTTTGAGGAGCAGAAGACGACGCAGCTTTTTGGTGTGAAATCCACAAAACTTAAAGCTGGTTATTTCTTATTTTTGTGATGATCAAACAAAAATTAAGCATAAATAAAATACATTTTTCGTTGAGTCTGTTTTGTACCAGAGTCGAAACTTTTTACTTTTGTATTATGTGTCATTTTTTCTACTAACATTACCTCACTGTCTGCATTGCCCCGTGTGTGGATAGAGGGCCAGGTTAAGATGGGACAGTCCACTTTAGGGGTGTCTGTAATCGTTGGCTGGTGAATGTTTTTGCCTTTTATTACTTTATCTGCAATTTTATATCTTATAAAACTCCCCTAAATTAGTATCAGTTACCGGAGAGCTTTTTTAGATTAACATCAAAACATTCTATTATAAAGCGGGCTGACCTAAAAGCTCCCTGTTAAAGAATCCTCCTCAATCCTTCTTTTCATTCTTTGCATTCTCTTCCTTTTGAGACTTTTTGCATTTTTGCAACTTCTTGCATTCTTTGTAATCTTTGTTCTTTTCATTCTTTACATTATTTGTATTATTTCTTGATGTTTTTGTGACTTTTTGCCTCATGCCCTGATAGTGTAGTGGTTAGTGCCACAGACTTGAGCATGGGTGACCTGAGTTCAAAACCCAGTTAAAACAATATTTGAATTTTGACTCGTCTATTTTTTTCTCACAGTGGAAATACGCTGTGATATTAATAAGCCCAACTACTAAGGACATTAATAGTTTATCACCATTTATAACAAACTTTAGTGGATGTGTCAACGAGCCCATTAACTTATTGCATAACTAGAGCCTACTCTTTAACCTCATGTTTCTAATAATTCTCATTTTATTGTTTCACAGATTTGATGGACTTTCTCTAAACTCCACGTGAAGGCAAAGTCTGTCTGTCTGTCTGTCTGTCTGCCTGCCTGCCTTGTCTGTCTGTCTGTCTGTCTGTCTGTCTGTCTGTCTGTCTGTCTGTCTGTCTGTCTGTCTGTCTGTCTGTCTGTCTGCCTGTCTGTCTGTCTGTCTGTCTGTCTCTCTGTCTGTCTGTCTGTCTGTCTGCCTGCCTGCCTGCCTGCCTGCCTGTCTGCCTGTCTGCCTGCCTGTCTGTCTATCCATCTGTCTGGCCCTCTAAACTAATGGTGAACACTTTTTCCCCTCCCCTTGTCTTAATGCCACGTATCATTTCTCTGAGGCTCAGCTTTGCCTTTATGGCTTTACAGCAGCAATATTAATGATTAATAGAGCTGTAGTGAAGTCTCTTCCCAGACACCAATCCTCCTCAGTACGGACACGTCTGCACCGGGGCAACAACTCAGGTAACGTATGAGAGGGAAAATTAATTCACTTGTGAGGGTTGATTTTGAGCTTTACTCGGGGAACCCACGGCGTCTTAAAAGCATCAGAAAAGCATTTAACTTAATATTATCAAACATAATGCTTTAAAACAAAGTATTACATTTCCTTTAGAAAGACTCAAAAATGTTTTGATTGACATTTTGTAGGAGAAAATTAATACGGAAAGCATCGTTATGTGACGAATAAGCATTTTTTAATTCAGTTATTAAGAGTTTATACACACTTCACAAAGCTATTGTTATAGTATATCACTGTGAGTTTATTAATGTCAGTTTATAATAAATGGTCTTTGTTTAAAGTACCTTTAAAATGCATCAGAATTTTGCCGTGACATTGGCATTAAATAAAAGTGGCATTACATTTTTTTTTCTTGTTTACTAAACATATAGCTTACAGTAGTCACTCTGTAATAACCCTCCTTCATGTTAGTTATAATATCTAGTTTGTTGACAACTTCTGTGTGTGTGTAACCCTCTGGACATGATTTCCAAAGCGCTTTTCCTTATTTTCACTTTTTATTTGGCCATTTAAAGTGCTTTACAGGTAGCCTAGCATTCCCAGACCTGCCACTATGCGCTGGCAAATTAAATTTGACGGCAATCTCTATCTTTCATTAGCAAGTAAGTGGAATGTTCTGTTTTGCCGACCGACCACGGCAAAAGTTTAATTTAACAGTTTAACAGCTGTTCGCTAAACGAACGGGGCTTAATACGTCACCTAGTGCATCGCTCTGATTGGTTGTAGTGCTATCCAACTGCATGCAGTGGCATTTGAAATGCAAGAGTAGGAGCCGCCCCTTGAGTTGGAAATTACTATTGATCGTGGCCAGACCCTCTATCGTTCTATCAGGGTCTGGATTTCCAGGCTACTTTACAGGGGCATAAAATACTAAAGTAATCAAGATTAAAATACATCAAGTATAGAATAAAAATTAGAAAAGCGAAAAAAAGGAAAAAAATAGGAAAACAAATATAAATAACATTAAAATTACAGGTCAAAAGGGAAACAGAAAAGTCTTCAGATTTGATTAAAAAGAACTGAGAGTTGCAGTACTTAAAGAGTGGAAATGGGGAGAGCGCGAGGGGATGCGACAAGTGCCAGAGCCAATCAAGTTTATTAGTAGGATGTAGATCCTGTTGACAGTAGCTGAGGGTTTACTGCTGCCCAGTGAACTTCCCTATGAATGGACCATTGTTCACCAAACCTGACGCGATCCTGCTGCATCCTGGGTGTTAATTATTAGATTAGATAAGGCAACTTTAAACAAACAGTTTTTTACTACTGTAGCGTTAACCAGATGTTGCATGTCCGGGTGTGTTTATGGCGTTTCTAGATAGCAGGCTCAAGCTTAACAATGTCCACTCGTGTTTTATGCTTGATTTATTGACACTGTACTGGGGTGGTCGAAAAGATCGATACTTACATACTGATCCAGGGGTGGCCAACCAGTCAGAGACTAAGAGCCACATTTTTTACTGTGTTACTGCAAAGAGCCACATCGTACACACGGGTACACATGAACATCCCCCCATCCCTTCCTCATACACGCACACACACACACACACACACACACACACACACACACACACACACACACACACACACACACACACACACACACACACACACACACACACACACACAGACCTCTGCTCAGTCAGATTTACTGTAAATGTCACAACCAAAATGATAATGCAGTAACGGCCTTAACTATGTTTCACCCGTTTCAGTTGAATTTTGTATTATTATTATTTTTTAAATAAATAATGCTTGTGCATGCTACCAGGCCCAGGGGCACAAGGGCTCAAGGGGGCCCTAAGCTAAGGTACTGATAACTTTACATGTCTTATAGTCAAAGAGCTCAGTCACTCATGTCAATAAAAGGTTCCAAAAAGGAATAGCCTAAATATAAGGAAATAAATCATCATGGGCCCCTCAACTAGTAGGGGAGAAATACAAAAGCAATTGTAAAGCAACAGCATTATTAGCTCTGTCTTAGGGGCTTCATGAGGGGCCTCTAAGGCCCCCACACATACAAGAATAAACTTTCTATGTGTAAATTCTATACTGTTCATAAAAAGTAGCTATCCACCCTTTATCTGTTGAAATGGGTCTCTCCATCATATAACACGGGTCTGCAGACCAATCTACTGTTTTTGCAGTTGCAGAGTAAAGGATGCTGCCTGCTTAAGAAAAATCAGAAAAATAATGTTCATTCTGCAGCTCAAGATTTGATTTAGCCTCTAAATTTTCCTCTCTAAGTGCATCAGATTGATGCATTTTACTTTAAAACGGTACACATTTTCTTCCAGTGTGCAATGCCCCCTGACCCCCCAACAAGGACCAGGGTCCCTCCCACAGTGTCCCAAAATCATCTGGGAAACACTGACTTTCTTAATATGTTTTTTGCCAATAATTGTATGTATCTGTGCGGAAAAGTCAGTGTACCTGACTGGATAGGTAGGAGTGGGGGGGCCCTTTGAGAGTCTTGGTCCAAGGGCCTATTATCTCATAATCCGTCTAAGAACCAACTGTATTCCACAATCTTTTTAATTTTCGCATTATTTATAAAAAATAAAAAAAACGGGGGGCCCACACTAGGACTTGAAACGGGCCCCCAGATCGTTAAGGCCGCCCCTGTGATAATGACAGAACTGGACTCCTACAGTACTAAGACGACAGGCCAGTCATTTTCAACAATGAACATTGTGTGCACTGCCTCACACACAAACTCTCAGTTCAACCAAGTCCACAAACAAAAATATAACAATTTAAAATAGCGTTTTTCTCTTACTATGCATGTTGCTTTGTGGGACTTACTTTTAGCATGGAGAGAGCTGAAGTGGCGCTGAAGATTTGAAGCCTTGAAATGCACTAATGACGCCTGGCATATAAGGCAGAATGGCTTGGTATAACGTTCAACAAAAAATATAAACTCTCCCACTCTGTTTCGGAGCGAACAAATTGTTTACTCACAGAAAACCTCCCTCCAAGCTGAGCGGGCAGTTTTATGTTGCGTCCGCACCAAACGTTTGCGAACGTTATGTTGCGTCCTCAATTAAAGATTTGCGAACAGGCATACACATATATATTAACAAAATAAAAAATGAAATAATAAACAACATGTAAAACGAACGTAAGAGCCGCATGAAACGTTTGCGAACATGCACACACATAGGCCCACACAAAAAAAAAGTATAGAAAAAAAAAATTATAATTATAATCACAAAATTTGATATGAACTGAAGAGCCGCACGAAGCAAGGCAAAGAGCCGCATGTGGCTCGCGAGCCGCAGGTTGGCCACCCCTGTACTAATCGATAGCAGCAGTGCTGTCACTCTGGTCAACATGTGCATAACAAAACAGTAAAGAAAACAAACAAAGAAAATGATAAATTACTCTTAGAACTTGGGGGCATTAGTTGCTGGTTGCTGTGAAACAGGTTTTCTCTGTAAAATTATAATTACTTTTCAAATATGTTGCTGAAACATTTGATCAAATAAAGAAATTTAAAACGGACATGTCTCAACATGGTTCATGGTTCTGTCTCCAACAGTGAGGTGATTGAAGATGTTCTACCGGATCATGAGTGTGATGCTGCTGCTCGTGGCTGCCTGTTCAGCTCAGACCAGCGGTGAGTCCACACACTGGTTCCACTCTCTGTCAAGGCTTTCACAAGCTGTTATATCTGTCCATCTCAAAATATTATTTTCCTTAAATCCTAAATTAAGAAAGTGAAGAGCTATAAAAATAAATGTAAATGTAAATATTGTCCTTTGTATTTAAAGTGGGTGTGTCCTCGGGCTCCGTAGCAACCAGCTGTGATGCCTGTCACCACCGGGCTCGATGCGTCCATGACAACAGTGTCCATGACAACAGTGTTGAGACTGTGGCTGTGTCCTGTCGCTGTGACGACGGTTGGGTCGGAGACGGCTTCACCTGCTACGACCCAACCTCCTGTAACCAAGGTAACTGCAGGGACTGAAAAGCATTAAACAAGCGTTGAGAATGTGTGTGTGTGAGAGAAAGTCTCTTAATGTGTGTGTGTGTGTGTGTGTGTGTGTGTGTGTGTGTGTGTGTGTGTGTGTGTGTGTGTGTGTGTGTGTGTGTGTGTGTGTGTGTGTGTGTGTGTGTGTGTGTGTGTGTGTGTGTGTGTGTGTGTGTGTGTGTGTGTGTGCAGACATTGAATTTAATATTCTCAAAGTAAGGCCTCGAATTTCACCAACAAAGTATTGGACTTCCTTTCCAAAGATCTGACATGTTTAGATACTTGGAGAGGGGTCGCTCTGTGATGAATAAGCACTTTCTGATTTAGTTATCAACAGTATGAACACACTTCACAAAGCTATCGTTATATTATCAATGTGAGTTTAGAACAAATGTTCTTTATTAAAAGTACCTTTAAAAATGCTTTAGAATTTCCATAATATCCTTCCTACCTTGGCATTAAAAAGGTGTTAAAAGTCTTAAATGTAGCTTGTATTCCCTGTGTACTGAAGGCTGCTGCAGCCAGGGCTACCGCTGGTCGGCTCTGCAGGGCTGCGTGGACATCGACGAGTGTTCTCTGCCTCAGACTCCATGTGGGCCGGGGGAACGCTGCCAGAACACCAAAGGCTCCTTCTCCTGCCTGGTAATATATTATTATCATTATAATAACCTTTATTTAACCAATAGGTCCATGCTGGTGACCACCGATTTATAACAGCGCGTTTTTTAAAAACTTTTTAACAATTCTTTATTGGAGTGGCGATTTTAGGGCCGGTCCTAAAACAAACATTACAATGGATACTAACATGATTTGGGGATTTGGGATTAAAGCACATGCCATTCATTCAGGTTTGCGATGGCCATCCCACTCTAGGTATGTGTCCCACCCTGGCCACCCCACTCTAGGTCTGTGTCCCACCTTGGCCATCCCACTCTAGGTATGTGTCCCACCCTGGCCACCCCACTCTAGGTCTGTGTCCCACTTTGGCCATCCCAGTCAAAATGTCCTGGAAACGCCACTGCTTTATTGTAAAAGAAGATGTAGACTATAAAGTAGGGCTGTCAACCGTTTAATAGTAAATAATCGCAAATAATCGCTTTTTTCTATTATTTTGCATTTCACAATAATATTATATTAACAATATAAGGAAAGTCTTACCAGTGTATCTTGAATGCATTCTTTCAAATACATTTTGAAGGATTCCACTGTTGAGAAATATGCAACGAGCTCTGACATTGTGTGGTAGCTCAAACTAAAAGTACTTTGGTGATATTCTGTGATTTTGGGTTTACAGGGGCTTTATGACATGTCTCCCAGAAGACCAGTTTGTGATTATGTCTCTCTTGTATGTCTCCATGAAGGTTGATCTACCACAGCGCACCGCGGGCCGAACCAGCTCCGTGACCTTCTCCTGCGGCGGCAGACAGTGCCCTTCTGGTCAGGACTGCCTCCTGGTGGACGGCACATCTCGCTGCATGGACCCGTGTGATCACTACACGCCGCTAGACGACGCCTGGAGAGCTACAGACGTCAGGTTCACGGGCAGGCCGCCTCATCACTGCGACCAATACTCAGTCTACCGGGTCACACCCTATGACTGGCAGGGCTGGTACCGTCTGTTCCTCGGCAACAGCAGCGTTCAGATGCCAGAGAGATGCATTCAGAAAGACATGTGTGGAACTAATGCTCCACTGTGGCTGCAGACGCCCCACCCGCAGCTCTCTGCAGGCATCATCCAGGCCCAGGTCTGTGGCAGCTATAGTGGAAGCTGCTGCCAGTTCAAGCAAAAGCCAATCCATGTGAAAGCCTGCGCAGGAAACTACTACGTCTACAAGATCATAACGCCCACTCTCTGCGATATGGCATACTGTGCAGGTGAGCAACAAGTTCCTTCTAGTCAGTCACACTGTGGTATCAAAGTTGAGCCAAAAGATAAGTTTAAGATCCAGAGGCTTCAGCTGCTGAAGCACAAAGTTATGAGTCTAGTTCTTCAGACTGACAGTGAATGGAATCCTTATTGTATCAGGAGATGATCATGTCTTCAGGATAATTCAGACCTTTGGTTCCATCATATTCTCTAGTGGACTCATTTGTCTTGTGCTCCTCATCAGATGTCAACACTAAAACACCTGTGTGTAACACCTGCACTGCAGCTCAGACCTGTGTGATCAATGGCACCGTCTGGAGGTGTGAAGGTCAGTCTGAGTTAATATGAAAACATCCTCCATTCCACATGATTTACTTTGATGGTTTTGACACAAAAAGAGTTTGGTGTATATTTTAACATTTCAAATATTTTTCTTTCCTGGTAGAAACTTCCACAAGCGATTTGACTACTTCACCAGCAGGTCAGATTGTTATGTTCTGGTTTGTGTAAAATCTGTCTACATGTTGTTGAAGCTCAAAATACTTTTATACCCACAATGCCTTGTTTCACTGTATATAAACAGTCAGAGCAGATGAAACATGAAACATCCACCGATCCACATGATTTACCTTGATGATTTTGACACAAAAAGTAATAAGGGTACAGTAATTATCTGTTAGTTAATGCTTAATTGAGGCTTAATAAGCATTTACTAAGCATTACCTAACTGTTAATACATGTTTGGTAAATGCTTAATGAACAAACTAAACATTAACTAATTTGTGCTTAGTTTATGCTTAACTAAGCATTAGTTAACAGAGCATTACTAACAATTAATGCTTAATCGGCATTAACTAAACATAATTAGCATTAATTAATGCATTCTTATTGTCAATTGTTACCAAAAAGAGTTAAGTGTATATTTAATTGACCATTTCTAATATTTTTCCTTCCTGGTAGAAACGTCCACAAGAGAGTTGACTCCTTCACCAACAGGTCAGATTGTTATGTTCTGGTTTGTGTAAAATCTGTCTACATGTTGTTGAAGCTCAAAATACTTTTATACCCACAATGCCTTGTTCCCGCTGTAGATGAACCCAGTTTTCTGGAGTCGGAGCTGGTGTGTGGACGGGAGCAGATGCTTCTGAAGGTCCCAAAGATGATCCTGGAGGAACAAGGGCTGAATGGTTCCTCTGCTCACCTGATCGACCCGCGCTGCCACGAGCAGCTGGACGGCCAGGAGACCTTCTCCTACCTGGTGGATCGGAGGAAGGTCTGTGGAAATGTGGTCAAGGTGAGAGAGAATCAATTAGGAAAAAAGTGTCATACTATTTTAGGTTTTCAAGTAAAAATAAGTAAAATGTTTGTTTTTTTGCAATAATAGTGAATATTTAGGTTCAAATTAAAGTTAAGTTTAGCAAGTGTCTTGATCAGACTCCCTATTGCCCCCTCCATCCCTAGGTGAATGATATTGCACACAAGCGTTATGAGGGATGACAATGACTGTTTTTAGGTTTTCCAGACGACATGGGATAGTGAATGGGCCCTAGCAAGCTTCCCCACCTTCTGTGAAATGCTATTGGAGATAGCCCTGATAAACATACATCAGCTTCAACAATGTCAAACCATTGTGTCCACTTGTTGTTGTTTCCAGAACAACGGGACCCACGTCACCTACTCCAACATTGTGTTCGTGTTCCCCTCCGGTCCGTCCAACGCATCGATCTTTGTCCCGACGATTTTCCCGTTCTCCTGCGTCTTCCCACTGGATGACATCACCAGCCTGGACGCCGCCATCAGATTCCAGCCGCCGTGAGTTCACCTCCTTCACCGCATCACAATGATGTTTGGTGTTTTGTCCCCCCAACGGAGCCTTCAAGGCAGCCTGCGGTTTAGGTTAGGGTGGAGGTAATGGTAAGGAATAGGACCTTCCATCAAGCCATCACAATGATGTTCAAGCCTGATCTCTCAGCTTCACATTAATATGTCTCTCTTAAGATCAGATCTGAGGGGCGACTGTGGCTCAGTTGGTAGAGCGAGTTGGCCGATGATCAAAGGGTTGGAGGTTCGATCCCCGCCCTGCCACCTGTGTCATAGTTGTTGTGTCCTTGGGCAAGACACTTCACCCACCTTGCCTCGTGTGAATGTCGATAGTCAGCCTGCTATCGGTGTATGAATGTGTGTGTGAATAGTAACGTGGGAAAGGAAAACAGGTCTCCCTTGCAAAAGAGTCTTCGGTCTCAATGGGATTTACCTGTAGAAATAAAGGTTAAAATAAAAAGAAAAAAAAAATCTCAGACGTCAGAGCTCTCATCAGGCAAATGCACAAGCCTCCACAATGGGGATTGTCTTTCCCATGTACAGGACATCTTTCGCTCAGTCTGTTTTCTCTGTAAAAGGGGCAAAACTATGGAACCTCTTGCTCACTAGTCTAAAACTAGAGACTAACAGCAACATTTTTAACACAGAACTTAAACAATGGCTCAAATCAAATCAACAGTGCTCAACACAAATAATTTATAACTGGTTTATTATCTGATCGTGCTGCCTTTGCTTTACTCTATGTATTTGACTATCATTATATTGCTGCTCTGTAATCTATTGTGTATATATATTTCTTTTCAGGGCCAGTGGAGTTGGTGTAGTGAGTTCAGGCGACCCCACCAGAGCCTCCATGACTCTGTACACGAGGCCAGACTTCAGCGAGGCGTTCCCGGCCGGCCCCGTCCGCCTGCCGCTTGGCTCCGCTCTGCACGTCGCTGTGTCCGTGAACAACACCGAATACGACGGCTTCGGGCTGCTGCTGGAAACCTGCTACGTCACACACTCTCCCAACGCCAGCGACCCACGCAAACACCTCCTGATCCAGAACAGGTGAGGAAAATATATTTTTTTGGCCTCTTCAAGCTTTATTAGACAGTACAGAGTTGAAATGGGGAGACGGGTGGAAATGGGGCGACTGTGGCTCAGGTGGTTAAGCGGGTTGGCCAACGATCCAAGGGTTGGCGGTTCGATCCCCGCCCGGCCACCTGTGTCATGGTTGTTGTGTCCTTGGGCAAGACACTTCACCCACCTTCACCATGCCTGGTGTGAATGTGTATGATTGCTGTATGTTTGAGGTGGTGGTCGGAGGGGCCGATGGCGCTGAATGGCAGCCTCGCTTCCGTCAGTCTGCCCCAGGGCAGCTGTGGCTACTATCGTAGTTTACCACCACCGGTATGACTGTGTGTGAATGAATGGAACCTGGAACCCTGTAAAGCGCTTTGAGTGCCTTGAAAAGCGCTATATAAATCCGATCCATCATCATTATATTATTATTATAATTTGAGCTGCTGTGTGATTGTCCCCTCCCTCCAGGTGTGCTGTTGACCGTCGTCATGTGCAGGTGCTAGAGAGCGGTGCTTCTCTGCGAGCTCGTTTCTCTGCTCTGCTGTTCCTGTACCACGGGACCTATGAGGACGTTTACCTGCACTGCAGCATCAGCATGTGTGACCGCAGCAGCGCCCCCTGCAGCCCCGTGAGTGAAGTGAACCTTTAGGCAATGATTGTATTCATTTGTGATTTACTACTATTATTCACTCAGTCAGTCAGTCAGTCAGTCACTCAATCATTCACACTCACTCACTCACTCACTCACTCACTCACTCACTCACTCACTCACTCACTCACTCACTCACTCACTCACTCACTCACTCACTCACTCACTCACTCACTCACTCACACACACACACACACACACACACACACACACACACACACACACACACACACACACACACACACACACACACACACACACACACACACACACACACACACACACACACACACACTCACTCACTCACTCACTCACTCACTCACTCACTCACTCACTCACTCACTCACTCACTCACTCACTCACTCACTCACTCACTCACTCACTCACTCACTCACTCACTCACTCACTCACTCACTCACTCACTCACTCACTCACTCACACACACACACACACACACACACATACAAGCCAATGTTGCCAACAGTGGACTATCAATTTTAACCGCCAAGTGTTGACTCCTATTTAAAAATCATTAAAAAATAAAAAAAAACGCAATAGAATATTTACTTTTAAGGAATTCTGTCATGATAATACTTTAAATGTGCTTTTAATCTTCTTTTTGAAGAAGTTGCTAAGAGGGGACTTGAATCCTTGGGTGACATCTACATATGAGGGGACTCCATTCACTGCATCAATGGAGCTGTCTGTGCCTATTGTTTCACTCTATGACTGTTTGCTTGCTGCAGTTACCTCCCTTTGTTTCTTTTTAAGATAGATTAAATAACTTTAACTTTAACACTAACTAAACATTTCCCTGTGATACAAATATTATGAACATAATCATGGCCACATGTTGCAAATAAATATCATATAAGAAGTAACTTGCACTAATATCAGGGACTTAGCAACAACATTTCCCTTATCCAAGCTTTAATGGAATGTGTTCTCAATGTTACATTTAAAAAATGTATTAAACCACTACAGTTTAATAAAAAGTGTTACGACACCTAGGTGCACTGTTAGACAGGTGCACACGCGCACACACACACACACACACACACACACACACACACACACACACACACACACACACACACACACACACACACACACACACACACACACACACACACTGATTTGAGTGCACCTGTCCTGTCCTCATAAACACAGAGCAGACAGTGGAACACGTTTTCAATAAATATAAATTCTTATCAAACATGGTATTCTTAAAATATGATCTTTGTGAATAAACAAAAAAACATAAACTATGACAAACTTCTTCTTGGTTTTTAGAACTGTTCCAGGCGCCAGGCTCGGTCTGCAGCCTCCTCCAATCAGCTGGCTGTTGCTGTCGGACCAATCAGCTGTGAGTATTTCCATCTATTTTTGTAAACATGCCCTGCCTTCCAAATCACATAGGCTGCATTCCAATCCCCATACTATCTACTATTAAAGACCTACTTCACCGGTTGGAATATGAAGGTGTATTGAACTCGGAGATCCTATGAAGTATAAATGTGCATTTTTTTTTTTAAATCGGATCATCCTAGCCTGAGAAAAGGCAGAAAGAGTGTTTTATGGTATCACCGTCTAACCCTACAGTTCTCTTTCTGTGACATAGGATCTCCGAGTTCAATACACCTTCATATTCCAACCGGTGAAGTAGGCCTTTAAGTATTGCAGATGTACATGTTAACTAGATTATTGATATGGTCAGATGTAGTATGTAGAATAGAAAAGAGAAAGAGGAGGAGATTTGGAACGCAGGGATACTCTTTATCTTTTCTATTCTGCATACTACAAATAGGATGCTGTTTTCAACACTAAAACTCAGATGCAAACTCAGATGCAGTAGACATCCGGGTATTTTTAAGCCTACTTAATCTGACCACAATATTTGGGACATCCTAAAACTTTCTTCTACCGTACTATATAGTAGATAGTATAGGGATTGTAAAGCAGCATTGGTCTTTAGGCTCTGATCAATAAATGTTTCTCTGTTTGTGTCTTCAGGGTTTTGAGGAGCAGAAGACGACGTCACAGCTTTTTGACTTTTTTCATTTTAATCATTAACAGAAAATCAACGCTGATCAATGTAACCAATTAATATCACTGACCAGATATAATCACTAGCTGAGTTCACATGGACACTTACTTCAATTAATTTCAGTTAACCTTTATGTATACTTGAGAGATCAACTGAGGGGTGACTGACCCTCATTTGAAATGATGTCGAGTCAAACAAATGCAAAGCAAAAACAATACAAACACAAAATACACAACAAGCTGATAAAGAGACGTTTCATTGGGTTGCAGAGCTGTGATTTGAACCTTTTTAACAAACTGATCAAAATAAACGATTAAAGCTCGGCTGAGAAAAAACTCCCAGTAAAAAACCCTTTACCGGGATTAAGAAATTTGAAGAAATCTCAGGGAGAGTTGACAGAGTAAGGGATCCCTCTCCGAGCACGGACATACTGCAATAGATGTCATAAGTAGAGAAAAATCACGAAGGAATTTGATCATTGACCAGATGTTTACATGGTAATACTAAAGTAAAGTGTGAATAGTGTGGATGCAGGAAGACTTCAGATGCTGCCAGAGGATCCACACCGTCTCTATGCTCACTAGCTGGACCTCGTCGGACACAACATTTTAAATTCAAACTATTTGATATTTTAGTCTCATTGAAGGGATTGTCATGAAAATCAGGAACAATTCAGTTTTTAAAACAAACACAAAAAAAAAAAAATTTCAACAGTCGGGTCTCACAGAAGCAAATGATGGCAGAACCACTTTGCACGGGTCAAACTGATGGAATGCTTTGGGCTTTTTTTTTTTATATATATATATAATTTTTGGGGCATTTTTAAGCTTTATTAGACAGTACAGAGTTGAAATGGGGAGACAGAGAGAGACAGACAGAGAGAGAGAGAGGGGGGGATGACCTGCAGTAAAGGTCCACGGGCCGGATTTGAACCCGTGACCACTGCAACGAAGGCCGGAGCCGATATGGTACACGCTCTATCCACTACACCACCGGAGCTTTGGGCATTTTAACATCTGATCCATTCATTGTATTGAGCGTCCATGTAAACAGTAAAGTCTGAATCTGCAAACTGAATTAATTCATTCGGTTTGAAGAAATATTATCCATGTTATTAATCAATCAATCCTTATAAACAGTGTGTATTCCTTTGTGATTTGTACTATTATCTCACATTCACTCACACGCACGCACGTACGCTTGCACGCTCGCTCCCTCGCACACACACACACACACACACACACTCACTCACTCACTCACTCACTCACTCACTCACTCACTCACTCACTCACTCACTCACTCACTCAAATATTATCCATGTTAACTAATCAATCATTCGTATAAACAATGTAAAATCAACAAAACTTGAAGCTGATTATTTTAATTTTTTTTGTGATGATTAAACAACAATAAAATATATATATTACACTTTCCATTGAGTCTGTTTCGTACCTGAGTCAAAACTTTTA
This sequence comes from Ammodytes marinus, assembly GCF_949987685.1. Lineage (NCBI taxonomy): Eukaryota > Metazoa > Chordata > Actinopteri > Uranoscopiformes > Ammodytidae > Ammodytes > Ammodytes marinus. The sequence continues at coordinate 681,559 of NC_137233.1, read as the reverse complement.
CTTTTGTATTATGTATTAAGCATGTACGTATGTATGATTTAAGCATGTACTGTATGTATGTATTATGCAGAGCAGTGCGGTTCTCAAGCCCCGCTGGGCATTGAACCCTATTGATTTTGTAAATTAAAGCTACAGTGTGTAAATATAGCAGTCTTTAGCAGAATCTAGTGGTGAGATTGTAGAGTGCAGAGTCTTCACCTTTAACATTATTGTGCCTGCCTCTGTGTATTTGTGTGTGTGTGTGTGTGTGTGTGTGTGTGTATATTTGTGTGTGTGTGTGTGTGTGTATATAACAGGGCGACATGACATTAAAAAAAAACAAAGAAAACTTCTAATGTGTGAGAAAGTTCCCCACACCTTTAGTCTTGGCATGATTTAACTCAGTTCAAATACAGTGTGTGTGTGTGTGTGTGTGTGTGTGTGTGTGTGTGTGTGTGTGTTTTCCAGTGCCCCCTTTGAACAAAAAGCAGTAGTGTTTTTACCACGCCAGCTGTTGTTCCTGGGTGAGCGTATACCCATGACAAAGGCATTAAGAAAAACTATATAAAAATAGCATTCTTTGCACTGATGGTCTCGTTTGCTGTTACATGTAATTTATGATCATCAGAGGAAAAATTAGACTGTTTCAGAAATATTTATTTATTTATTTGTGTGTGTGTGTGTGTGTGTGTGTGTGTGTGTGTGTGTGTGTGTGTGTGTGTGCGTGTGTGTGTGTGTGTGTGTGTGTGTGCGTGTGTGTGTGTCTTCATCTTGTTTTGGTGTGTTTCCTGTTTTATTTTGGTATCTCTGTCTTGATTCTCCCCATGTCCTGTCAAGTTACTGCTCCCTTCCCTAATGTGTTTCACGTGTGTGTGTGTGTGTGTGTGTGTGTGTGTGTGTGTGTGTGTGTGTGTGTGTGTGTGTGTGTGTGTGTGTGTGTGTGTGTGACACTTCAAGGAAGTTCTGTAGAAAAATTCCTGAGTGTGTGTGGCTGAGCAGGTTTTTCTACAAACAGACATGACCACATGACATATACAATTGGTCGGCTCCCTGCAACACAGATGTGAAGCAGTTCTCAGAAACAGAGGTTATACAACTAAATATTAGTTCAGTGATTCATAGGAAAGCTAAATCTTCATGCATGTTTCAGTTGATACAGTAAATGTTTGAGTTGTAAAGAAAAATGCAGACACTGCTATTTCTTTGAACAGTCTGATATTACTTTTTATTCTGCTAACTTTCTGTAAAGATGAAGAAACATTTGACAAAAGTTTCTTCATTTTTGGAGTTGGAATAGAATGTGCAATGTCCCCAATGCATTTCTGTGTATAGAAATAAAAGCTATGATAAGGATTTTGATCTTTACTCAATTTTTTAAACACACTGCTATTATTTTGAACAAAACTGTATGTAGAATAGAATTAAGACAAAGTATGAGATTTGGAACGCAGGGTGAGTCTTCAGGTTCTGATCAGTAAATGTTTCTCTGTTTGTGTCTTCAGGGTTTTGAGGAGCAGAAGACGTCGCAGCTTTTTGGTGTGAAATCCACAAAACTTAAAGCTGGTTATTTCTTATTTTTGTGATGATCAAACAAAAATTAAGCATAAATAAAATACATTTTTCGTTGAGTCTGTTTTGTACCAGAGTCGAAACTTTTTACTTTTGTATTATGTGTCATTTTTTCTACTAACATTACCTCTCTGTCTGCATTGCCCCGTGTGTGGATAGAGGGCCAGGTTAAGATGGGACAGTCCACTTTAGGGGTGTCTGTAATCGTTGGCTGGTGAATGTTTTTGCCTTTTATTACTTTATCTGCAATTTTATATCTTATAAAACTCCCCTAAATTAGTATCAGTTACCAGAGAGCTTTTTTAGATTAACATCAAAAGATTCTATTATAAAGCGGGCTGACCTAAAAGCTCCCTGTTGAAGAATCCTCCTCAATCCTTCTTTTCATTCTTCGCATTCTTTGCATTCTCTTCCTTTTGAGACTTTTTGCATTTTTGCAACTTCTTGCAATCTTTGTAATCTTTGTTCTTTTCATTCTTTACATTATTTGTATTCTTTGTTGATGTTTTTGTGACTTTTTGCCTCATGCCCTGATAGTGTAGTGGTTAGTGCCACAGACTTGAGCATGGGTGATCTGAGTTCAAAACCCAGTTAAAACAATATTTGAATTTTGACTCGTCTATTTTTTTCTCACAGTGGAAATACGCTGTGATATTAATAAGCCCAACTACTAAGGACATTAATAGTTTATCACCATTTATAACAAACGTTAGTGGATGTGTCAACAAGCCCATCAACTTATTGCATAACTAGAGCCTACTCTTTAACCTCATGTTTCTTTTTTTCATTTCATTTCATTTCATTTATTATTAAGGCTCACGGCCATAGCACATGGCATGGAGCACACAGTTCAAATTAAATCATTACAAAACAAAACAATGGTGTACGGCAAGAAAACAAAAACAAACAAAAACATTACTTAAACAATGGCAATACATGTCTCAGAAATGTTTCTAATAATTCTCATTTTATTGTTTCACAGATTTGATGGACTTTCTCTAAACTCCACGTGAAGGCAAAGTCTGTCTGTCTGTCTGTCTGTCTGTCTGTCTGTCTGTCTGTCTGTCTGTCTGTCTGTCTGTCTGTCTGTCTGTCTCTCTGTCTGTCTGTCTGTCTGCCTGCCTGCCTGCCTGCCTGCCTGCCTGCCTGCCTGCCTTGTCTGTCTGTCTGTCTGTCTGTCTGTCTATCCATCTGTCTGGCCCTCTAAACTAATGGTGAACACTTTTTCCCCTCCCCTTGTCTTAATGCCACGTATCATTTCTCTGAGGCTCAGCTTTGCCTTTATGGCTTTACAGCAGCAACAATATTAATGATTAATAGAGCTGTAGTGAAGTCTCTTCCAGACACCAATCCTCCTCAGTACGGACACGTCTGCACCGGGGCAACAACTCAGGTAACGTATGAGAGGGGAAATTAATTCACTTGTGACGGTTGATTTTGAGCTTTACTCGGGGAACCCACGGCGTCTTAAAAGCATCAGAAAAGCATTTAACTTAATATTATCAAACATAATGCTTTAAAACGAATTATTACATTTCCTTTAGAAAGACTCAAAAATGTTTTGATTGACATTTTGTAGGAGAGAATTAATACGGAAAGCATCGTTATGTGACGAATAAGCATTTTTTAATTTAGTTATTAAGAGTTTAAACACACTTCACAAAGCTATTGTTATAGTATATCACTGTGAGTTTATTAATGTCAGTTTATAATAAATGGTCTTTGTTTAAAGTAACTTTAAAATGCATCAGAATTTTGCCGTGACATTGGCATTAAATAAAAGTGGCATTACATTTTTTTTTCTTGTTTACTAAACATATAGCTTACAGTAGTCACTCTGTAATAACCCTCCTTCATGTTAGTTATAATATCTAGTTTGTTGACGACTCCTGTGTGTGTGTAACCCTCTGGACATGATTTCCAAAGCGCTTTTCCTCATTTTCACCTTTTATTTGGCCTGATGTTAAAGGCCTACTTCACCGGTTTGAATATGAAGGTGTATTCATTTCTGATATCCTATGTAGTATAAATGTGCAAAAAAAAATTAAATCGGTTCATCCTAGCCTGAGAAAAGGCAGAAAGAGTGTTTTTTTTAACCCTATATTTCTCCTTCTCGTGACATCACAGAAAGAGAAATATAGGGTTAAAAAGAACGTACTTTGTAAATATTACTGTGATGTCACAGTAAAAGACATCACAGTAATATTTACAAAGTACGTTTTTTTTTTAACCCTATATTTAACCCTAGGATGAACCGATTTAATTTTTTTTCGCACATTTATACTACATAGGATCTCAGAATTCAATACACCTTTATATTCAAACCGGTGAAGTAGGTCTTTAATGTCAGTTTATAATAAATGGTCTTTGTTTAAAGTACCTTTAAAATGCATCAGAATTTCCATTTTATCCTTCTAACTTTTGCCGTGACATTGGCATTAAATAAAAGTGGCACTACATTTTTTTTTCTTGTTTACTAAACATATAGCTTACAGTAGTCACTCTGTAATAACCCTCCTTCATGTTAGTTATAATATCTAGTTTGTTGACGACATCTGTGTGTGTGTAACCCTCTGGACATGATTTCCAAAGCGCTTTTCCTTATTTTCACCTTTCATTTGGCCATTTAAAGTGCTTTACAGGTAGCCTGGCATTCCCAGACCTGCCACTATGCGCTGGCAAATTAAATTTGACGGCAATCTCTATCTTTCATTAGCAAGTAAGTGGAATGTTCTGTTTTGCCGACCGACCACGGCAAAAGTTTAATTTAACAGTTTAACAGCTGTTCGCTAAACGAACGGGGCTTAATACGTCACCTAGTGCATCGCTCTGATTGGTTGTAGTGCTATCCAACTGCATGCAGTGGCATTTGAAATGCAAGAGTAGGAGCCGCCCCTTGAGTTGGAAATGACTATTGATCGTGGCCAGACCCTCTATCGTTCAAGATATCAGGGTCTGGATTTCCAGGCTACTTTACAGGGGCATAAAATACTAAAGTAATCAAGATTAAAATACATCAAGTATAGAATAAAAATTAGAAAAGCGAAAAAAAAGGAAAACATATAGGAATAACAAATATAAATAACATTAAAATTACAGGTCAAAAGGGATTTCTTCAGATTTGATTAAAAAGAGCTGAGAGTTGCAGTACTTAAAGAGTGGAAATGGGGAGAGCGCGAGGGGATGCGACAAGTGCCAGAGCCAATCTGGTTTATTAGTAGGATGTAGATCCTGTTGACAGTGTGAGGGTTTACTGCTGCCCAGTGAACTGTCCTATGAATGGACCATTGTTCAGCAAACCTGACGCGATCCTGCTGCATCCTGGGTGTTAATGCTTAGATTAGATAAGGCAACTTTAAACAAACAGTTTTTTACTACTGTAGCGTTAACCAGATGTTGCATGTCCGGGTGTGTTTATGACGCTTCTAGATCGCAGGCTCAAACTTAACAATGTCCACTCGTGTTTTATGCTTGATTTATTGACACTGTACTAGGGTGGTCAAAAAGATCGATACTTACATACTAATCCAGGGGTGGCCAACCAGTCAGAGACTAAGAGCCACATTTTTTACTGTGTTACTGCAAAGAGCCACATCGTACACACGGGTACACATGAACATCCCCCCATCCCTTCCTCATACACGCACGCACACACACACACACACACACACACACACACACACACACACACACACACACACACACACACACACACACACACACACACACACACACACACACACACACACACACACACACACACACACACACACACACACACACACACACACACAGACCTCTGCTCAGTCAGATTTACTGTAAATGTCACAACCAAAATGATAATGCAGTAACGGCCTTAACTATGTTTCACCCGTTTCAGTTGAATTTTGTATTATTATTATTTTTTAAATAAATAATGCTTGTGCATGCTACCAGGCCCAGGGGCACAAGGGCTTAAGGGGGCCCTAAGCTAAGGTACTGATAACTTTACATGTCTTATAGTCAAAGAGCTCAGTCACTCATGTCAATAAAAGGTTCCAAAAAGGAATAGCCTAAATATAAGGAAATAAATCATCATGGGCCCCTCAACTAGTAGGGGAGAAATACAAAAGCAATTGTAAAGCAACAGCATTATTAGCTCTGTCTTAGGGGCTTCATGAGGGGCCTCTAAGGCCCCCACACATACAAGAATAAACTTTCTATGTGTAAATTCTATACTGTTCATAAAAAGTAGCTATCCACCCTTTATCTGTGGAAATGGGTCTCTCCATCATATAACACGGGTCTGCAGACCAATCTACTGTTTTTGCAGTTGCAGAGTAAAGGATGCTGCCTGCTTAAGAAAAATCAGAAAAATAATGTTCATTCTGCAGCTCAAGATTTGATTTAGCCTCTAAATTTTCCTTATAAGTGCATCAGATTGATGCATTTTACTTTAAAACGGTACACATTTTCTTCCAGTGCGCAATGCCCCCTGACCCCCCAACAAGGACCAGGGTCCCTCCCACAGTGTCCCAAAATCATCTGAGAAACACTGACTTTCTTAATATGTTTTTTGCCAATAATTGTATGTATCTGTGCGGAAAAGTCAGTGTACCTGACTGGATCGGTAGGAGTGGGGGGGCCCTTTGAGAGTCTTGATCCAGGGGCCTATTATCTCATAATCCGTCTAAGAACCAACTGGATTCCACAATCTTTTTAATTTTCGCATTGTTTATTAAAAAAAAAAAAAAAAAAAAAAAAAACGGGGGGCCCCACACTAGGACTTGAAACGGGCCCCCAGATCGTTAAGGCCGCCCCTGTGATAATGACAGAACTGGACTCCTACAGTACTAAGACGACAGGCCAGTCATTTTCAACAATGAACATTGTGTGCACTGCCTCACACACAAACTCTCAGTTCAACCAAGTCCACAAACAAAAATATAACAATTTACAATAGCGTTTTTCTCTTACTATGCATGTTGCTTAGTGGGACTTACTTTTAGCATGGAGTGAGCTGAAGTGGCGCTGAAGATTTGAAGCCTTGAAATGCGCTAATGACGCCTGGCATATAAGGCAGAATGGCTTGGCATAACGTTCAACAAAACATATAAACTCTCCCACTCTGTTTCGTAGCGAACTTGACACAAATTGTTTACTCACGGAAAACCTCCCTCCAAGCTGAGCGGGCAGTTTTAGGTTGCGTCCACACCAAACGTTTGCGAACGTTATGTTGCGTCATCAATTAAACATTTGCGAACAGGCATACACATACACATTAACAAAATAAAAAATGAAATAATAAACAACATGTAAAACGAACGTAAGAGCCGCATGAAACGTTTGCGAACATGCACACACATAGGCCCACACAAAAAAAAAGTATAGAAAAAAAAAATTATAATTATAATCACAAAATTTGATATGAACTGAAGAGCCGCACGAAGCAAGGCAAAGAGCCGCATGTGGCTCGCGAGCCGCAGGTTGGCCACCCCTGTACTAATCGATAGCAGCAGTGCTGTCACTCTGGTCAACATGTGCATAACAAAACAGTAAAGAAAACAAACAAAGAAAATGATAAATTACTCTTAGAACTTGGGGGCATTAGTTGCTGGTTGCTGTGAAACAGGTTTTCTCGGTAAAATTATAATTACTTTTCAAATATGTTGCTGAAACATTTGATCAAATAAAGAAATTTAAAACGCACATGTGTCAACATGGTTCATGGTTCTGTCTCCAACAGTGAGGTGATTGAAGATGTTCTACCGGATCATGAGTGTGATGCTGCTGCTGCTCGTGGCTGCCTGTTCAGCTCAGACCAGCGGTGAGTCCACACACTGGTTCCACTCTCTGAGAAGGCTTCACAAGCTGTTATATCTGAGCCTCTCTGTGAAGGCTTCACAAGCTGTTATATCTGAGCTTCTCAAGCTTCAGAAAGTCACAGTGAAAACCAAGGCCAGTGTCATTAGAAGAACATTGTCAGCTATTGCTAACCTATATGATTCTATAAATGGCTCTAAAACTTCCCTTATCTTTTGTATTTAAAGTGGGTGTGTCCTCGGGCTCCGTAGCAACCAGCTGTGATGCCTGTCACCACCGGGCTCGATGCGTCCATGACAACAGTGTCCATGACAACAGTGTTGAGACTGTGGCTGTGTCCTGTCGCTGTGACGACGGTTGGGTCGGAGACGGCTTCACCTGCTACGACCCAACCTCCTGTAACCAAGGTAACTGCAGGGACTGAAAAGCATTAAACAAGCGTTGAGAATGTGTGTGTGTGAGAGAAAGTCTCTTAATATGTGTGTGTGTGTGTGTGTGTGTGTGTGTGTGTGTCTGTGTGTGTGCGTGTGTGTGTGTGTGTGTGTGTGTGTGTGTGTGTGTGTGTGTGTGTGTGTGTGTGTGTGTGTGTGTGTGTGTGTGTGTGTGTGTGTGTGTGTGTGTGTGTGCAGACATTGAATTTAATATTCTCAAAGTAAGGCCTCGAATTTCACCAACAAAGTATTGGACTTCCTTTCCAAAGATCTGACATGTTTAGATACTTGGAGAGGGCTCGCTATGTGATGAATAAGCACTTTCTGATTTAGTTATCAACAGTATGAACACACTTCACAAAGCTATCGTTATATTATCAATGTGAGTTTAGAACAAATGTTCTTTATTAAAAGTACCTTTAAAAATGCTTTAGAATTTCCATAATATCCTTCCTACCTTGGCATTAAAAAGGTGTTAAAAGTCTTAAATGTAGCTTGTATTCCCTGTGTACTGAAGGCTGCTGCAGCCAGGGCTACCGCTGGTCGGCTCTGCAGGGCTGCGTGGACATCGACGAGTGTTCTCTGCCTCAGACTCCATGTGGGCCCGGGGAACGCTGCCAGAACACCAAAGGCTCCTTCTCCTGCCTGGTAATATATTATTATCATTATAATAACCTTTATTTAACCAATAGGTCCATGCTGGTGACCACCGATTTATAACAGCGCGTTTTTTAAAAACTTTTTAACAATTCTTTATTGGAGTGGCGATTTTAGGGCCGGTCCTAAAACAAACATTACAATGGATACTAACATGATTTGGGGATTTGGGATTAAAGCACATGCCATTCATTCAGGTTTGCGATGGCCATCCCACTCTAGGTATGTGTCCCACCCTGGCCACCCCACTCTAGGTCTGTGTCCCACCTTGGCCATCCCACTCTAGGTATGTGTCCCACCCTGGCCACCCCACTCTAGGTCTGTGTCCCACTTTGGCCATCCCAGTCAAAATGTCCTGGAAACGCCACTGCTTTATTGTAAAAGAAGATGTAGACTATAAAGTAGGGCTGTCAACCGTTTAATAGTAAATAATCGCAAATAATCGCTTTTTTCTATTATTTTGCATTTCACAATAATATTATATTAACAATATAAGGAAAGTCTTACCAGTGTATCTTGAATGCATTCTTTCAAATACATTTTGAAGGATTCCACTGTTGAGAAATATGCAACGAGCTCTGACATTGTGTGGTAGCTCAAACTAAAAGTACTTTGGTGATATTCTGTGATTTTGGGTTTACAGGGGCTTTATGACATGTCTCCCAGAAGACCAGTTTGTGATTATGTCTCTCTTGTATGTCTCCATGAAGGTTGATCTACCACAGCGCACCGCGGGCCGAACCAGCTCCGTGACCTTCTCCTGCGGCGGCAGACAGTGCCCTTCTGGTCAGGACTGCCTCCTGGTGGACGGCACATCTCGCTGCATGGACCCGTGTGATCACTACACGCCGCTAGACGACGCCTGGAGAGCCACAGACGTCAGGGCGCCGCCTTATCACTGCGACCAATACTCAGTCTACCCGGTCACACCCTATGACTGGCAGGGCTGGTACCGTCTGTTCCTCGGTAACAGCAGCGTTCAGATGCCAGAGAGATGCATTCAGATGGAGATGTGTGGAACTCATATTACACTGTGGCTGCAGACGCCCCACCCGCAGCTCTCTGCAGGCATCATCCAGGCCCAGGTCTGTGGCAGCTGGAACAGTGACTGCTGCGAGTTCAAGGAAAAGCCAATCCATGTGAAAGCCTGCGCAGGAAACTACTACGTCTACAAGATCACAAAGCCCACTCTCTGCCATATGGCATACTGTGCAGGTGAGCAACAAGTTCCTTCTAGTCAGTCACACTGTTGTATCAAAGTTGAGCCAAAAGATAAGTTTAAGATCCAGAGGCTTCAGCTGCTGAAGCACAAAGTTATGAGTCTAGTTCTTCAGACTGACAGTGAATGGAATCCTTATTGTATCAGGAGATGATCATGTCTTCAGGATAATTCTGACTTTTGGTTCCATCATATTCTCTAGTGGACTCATTTGTCTTGTGCTCCTCATCAGATGTCAACACTAAAACACCTGTGTGTAACACCTGCACTGCAGCTCAGACCTGTGTGATCAATGGCACCGTCTGGAGGTGTGAGGGTGAGTCTGAGTTAATATGAAAACATCCTCCATTCCACATGATTTACCTTGATGGTTTTGACACGAAAAGAGTTTGGTGTATATTTTAACATTTATAATATTTTTCTTTCCTGGTAGAAACTCCCACAAGAGCTCCGACTACTTCACCAACAGGTCAGATTGTTTTGTTCTGGTTTGTGTAAAATCTGTCTACATGTTGTTGAAGCTCAACATACTTTTATACCCACAATGCCTTGTTTCACTGTATATAAACAGTCAGAGCAGATGAAACATGAAACATCCACCGATCCACATGATTTACCTTGATGATTTTGACACAAAAAGCAATAAGGGTACACTAATTATCTGTTACTTAATGCTTAATTGAGGCTTAATAAGCATTTACTAAGCATTACCTAACTGTTAATACATGTTTGGTAAATGCTTAATAAACAAACTAAACATTAACTAAGTTGTGCTTAGTTTATGCTTAACTAAGCATGAGTTAACAGAGCATTACTAACAATTAATGCTTAATCGGCATTAACTAACCATAATTAGCATTAATTAATGTATTCTTATTGTCAATTGTTACCAAAAAGAGTTAAGTGTAGGGGAGAACGGGGTAATTTGTCACACGGGTAGGTTGTCACAATCGTTATATCTCGGAACCAGAAGGCGCTGTCTGTTAAATTTTGGTATGTAAATATCCAGAATTGGGATCAGAGGTCACCTACATAGTCTTCCTTGGAGTTAGACTGCTGCATTTGAGGTGAGAGGACTGTTTTATTATTATTATGGCTCTGATCATATCTGTAGAAAAGTATTGACTTTTTGTCTTTCATTTTAATTTCATGATGACACCTCAACTGTGTGGTTCAATTTACCAGACAATTGTTTAATCTAAAATACATAAATATCCAGTAATGAGCCCAAAACCTGTGTGTGTGTGTGTGTGTCTGTGTGTGTGTGTGTGTGTGTGTGTGTGTGTGTGTGTGTGTGTGTGTGTGTGTGTGTGTGTGTGTGTGTGTGTGTGTGTGTGTGTGTGTGTCTGTGTGTGTGTGTGTCTGTGTGTGTGTATGTCTGTGTGTGTGTGTGTGTGTGTGTCTGTGTGTGTGTGTGTGTGTGTGTGTGTGTGTGTGTGTGTGTGTGTGTGTGTGTGTGTGTGTGTGTGTGTGTGTGTCTGTGTCTGTGTGTGTGTGTGTGTGTGTGTGTGTGTGTGGGGCGCTGTACTATGTCTGACCCTGCGCTCTGACCCCCTCTGGAGTGTGGGATCTTGAGAGGGGAGATGAGAAAAGATTCATTTCAATGTAACCAATGTCTAACAACTTATAGATTTTCATGATTGAAACTACACACGGTTCTTGCAACATATTCACATTGTTCTCCCATCCTACCTCTCTCTCCCTCCCTCCCTCCCTCCCTCTCTCTCTCTGTCTCTCCCATCCTACCTCTCTCTCTCCCTCCCTCCCTCCCTCTCTCTGTCTCTCCCTCCCTCTCTCTGTCTCTCCCTCCCTCCCTCCCTCTCTCTCTCTCCCTCCCTCCCTCTCTCTCTCCCTCCCTCCCTCTCTCCCTCCCTCTCTCTCTCTGTCTCTCCCTCCCTCTCTCTCTCTCTCCCTCCCTCCCTCCCTCCCTCCCTCCCTCTCTCTTTCTGTCTCTCCCTCCCTCTCTCTGTCTCTCCCTCCCTCCCTCCCTCTCTCTCTCTCCCTCCCTCTCTCTCTCTCTCCCTCCCTCCCTCCCTCCCTTCCTCTCTCTCTCTGTCTCTCTGTCTCTCCCTCCCTCTCTCTCTTTCTCCCTCCCTCCCTTTCTCTCCCTCTGTCTCTGTCTCTCTATCTCTCTCTCTGTCTCTTTCAGTCAGTAAAGTGACTTTCTCAACATCTCTGGTGACTGAAGGGGAGACCATCGTAGGACCCTTTGACAAACACACAACTTTGGTGTTCAAACATGTCTTTACAAACATAGGAGATGCCTACAACTCAAAGACAGGTAACACACACACACACACACACACACACACACACACACACACACACACAGACAGGTAACTGGAGTTTTACCAATTAATTTCATTCTTTAGCCTTCCTTAAAGGAATACTTCACCCATACGGAACCAGCGTTGTATTATTATAAAATCACTATTATAATATCAGTGATCCTTGAGAAGTGGGACAAAACAGGGTGCAATGTTGAAACAATACAAACCGTATGTTTAGGCAAATTAAATGACATGTAAGTATCCAACATATACTAAGCTACTGAGCTAAGCTTTGACACAACCTCCCAGCTTTAGTTTTTTTACCGTCATTGGCCTATCACCACCGTCAGATGTAATTCCTGTCTGACGGTGTTGACATATTTAACGTTTCTTAAACATAACAAATGGAATTTATCTATTAGCCATTTGGTTTTTCTATTGATGTTAGGTGCTAGCATGAACTGCTTCAGGATAATAAAATGATCAAAACATTTCAAATAACTTCTTCAGAAATTGTAAGTCGGTGTTGACATATTATGGTTGTGACACAGGACTTTCAAGATTCGGAATGTAAAATATTCTAAAACTACAACAGTTATCCGAGCCTGTCTGACTCTAATGTACTCTGCAGAGGTAGAATGTGACAAGAGGTCCTTCATAGTGACAGAGTTGACATCTGACGGTGGTGATAGGCCAATGACGGTAAAAAAAACTAAAGCTGGGAGGTTGTGTCAAAGCTTAGCTTAGTACAGTGCTTCTCAAATGGTGGGGCGCGCCCCCCTGGGGGTGCGCCGTGAGTTGTCAGTGGGGGGGCGCGGGCTGCCTTGATTTCCAACTGACAAAACATTTTTTTTTTTGTGTGCTAGCAAGCGCGATGTGTGCATGTGTATGGTCATATCCGTGCGAAAGGCCGCAATTTGTAGTAAATAAATGTCCACATGTGTCTCCAAGTGTCTCTGTAGGCTATTTAAAAAGAAATCAAGCAAGTAGACTAATAATAACATTAATTAATTATTGGTTATTGCATCACAGAAGGCCTATTGGCCTAAAATAATAATAAAAACACCACCTTAACTATGTTTACAGTTTAAAAATGTTTTGAATGAAATGCAAACCTCAGTGAATCATTTGCTCTTGTTTCTCTGTCTGGAGATTCACACAGACTGAGCAGTCTTAAACTGAACTTTGAATTTTTTTGCTGCTCTAATTTGATAATAAGGTGATTGTATGCAGAATGCTCGTGCCAGAAACTCATACAGTGGTTTTGTACAGATAAATAAATGAATAAATAAATAAATATTAGCAGGTTCTCAATAGTAGCCTATTTCAATTTAGGGGGGGCGCGAAAAAAATTCTGTCCCCTAGGGGGGGCATGACAGAAAATAATTGAGAACCACTGGCTTAGTATATGTTGGATACATACATGTAATTTAATTTGTTCATTTGAACATAGGGTTTGTATTTTTTCAACCTAGCACCCTGTTTTGTCCCACTTCTCAAGAATCACTGATATATCTTCCATATTGTGTATTAAAATGACTAAAACAAATGTCCCAACAGGTGTCTTCACTGCACCGGTGAAAGGGGTCTACCACTTCGAATGGCACATCAACAGACATGCAAACGGGGCTAGTTCAGTAGTGTCTTTGATGAAGGGCTCTGAGGTCATTTCTTCGGCCCTTGAGAACCAGGCATCCGGTTATCAATCCTCTTCCCAAGCCAGCAGCCTGGTTCTGGGTGCTGGGGAGGCTGTGTATCTGCGTCTGTGGCAGGGCGACATGGTACATGATAACTCCGATCACATCACCACCTTCAGCGGGGACCTGCTTTACACCGTGTAAAACAGAAGCATTTTGTTCCTCTGTGAAATCCATCCATGCTTTTAGTTTTCTTTAACACTACTGCACTTAAACCTTATACTCCTAATCACTGCAGTGCTGTGAAGTTAACTGAGCTGAATGAGAGAGAGAGAGAGGGGGGGGGAGAGAGAGAGAGAGAGGGAGGGAGAGAGAGAGAGAGAGAGGGAGGGAGAGAGGGAGGGAGAGAGAGAGGAGCAATGCAACCTGAAAACTAAAATGTAAGAAATGTGATTCCTTTCTTGTCATTAAACATAATTGCAGCATTATCTCTGGATGTCTTTATTTTGAATTTTTTTTAAAGAACACAAACACACAACTGAAAAAGTGAACACACAAACAAAAGACAAAATTAAATAAACAACCAACATGGCGTACTCTACTTTACTTTTTCTTTCTCACAGTGGAAATACACTGTGATATTAATAAGCCCAACTACTAAGGACATTAATAGTTGATCACCATTTCTAACAAACTTTAGTGGATGTGTCAACAACTATAGCCTACTCTTTAACCTCATGTTTCTAATCATTCTCATTTTATTGTTTCACAGATTTGGTGGACTTTCTCTAAACTCCACGTGAAGGCAAAGTCTGTCTGTCTGTCTGCCTGTCTGTCTGTCTGTCTGTCTGTCTGTCTGCCTGCCTGCCTGCCTGCCTGTCTGCCTGCCTGCCTGTCTGTCTGCCTGCCTGCCTGCCTGCCTGCCTGCTTGCCTGCGTGCCTGTCTGTCTGCCTGTCTGTCTGTCTGTCTGTCTGTCTGTCTGTCTGTCTGTCTGTCTGTCTGCCTGCCTGCCTGCCTGCCTGCCTGCCTGCCTGCCTGCCTGCCTGCCTGCCTGCCTGCCTGCCTGTCTGCCTGCCTTTCTGTCTGTCTATCCATCTGTCTGGCCCTCTAAACTAATGGTGAACACTTTTTCCCCTCCCCTTGTCTTAATGCCACGTATCATTTCTCTGAGGCTCAGTTTTGCCTTTATGGCTTTACAGCAGCAATATTAATGATTAATAGAGCTGTAGTGAAGTCTCTTCCCAGACACCAATCCTCCTCAGTACGGACACGTCTGCACCGGGGCAACAACTCAGGTAACGTATGAGAGGGAAAATTAATTCACTTGTGACGGTTGATTTTGAGCTTTACTCGGGGAACCCACGGCGTCTTAAAAGCATCAGAAAAGCATTTAACTTAATATTATCAAACATAATGCTTTAAAACGAATTATTACATTTCCTTTAGAAAGACTCAAAAATGTTTTGATTGACATTTTGTAGGAGAAAATTAATACGGAAAGCATCGTTATGTGACGAATAAGCATTTTTTAATTTAGTTATTAAGAGTTTATACACACTTCACAAAGCTATTGTTATAGTATATCACTGTGAGTTTATTAATGTCAGTTTATAATAAATGGTCTTTGTTTAAAGTAACTTTAAAATGCATCAGAATTTTGCCGTGACATTGGCATTAAATAAAAGTGGCATTACCTTTTTTTTTCTTGTTTACTAAACATATAGCTTACAGTAGTCACTCTGTAATAACCCTCCTTCATGTTAGTTATAATATCTAGTTTGTTGACGACTCCTGTGTGTGTGTAACCCTCTGGACATGATTTCCAAAGCGCTTTTCCTCATTTTCACCTTTTATTTGGCCTGATGTTAAAGGCCTACTTCACCGGTTTGAATATGAAGGTGTATTCATTTCTGATATCCTATGTAGTATAAATGTGCAAAAAAAAATTAAATCGGTTCATCCTAGCCTGAGAAAAGGCAGAAAGAGTGTTTTTTTTAACCCTATATTTCTCCTTCTCGTGACATCACAGAAAGAGAAATATAGGGTTAAAAAAAACATACTTTGTAAATATTACTGTGATGTCACAGTAAAAGACATCACAGTAATATTTACAAAGTACGTTTTTTTTTTAACCCTATATTTAAACCTAGGATGAACCGATTTAATTTTTTTCGCACATTTATACTACATAGGATCTCAGAATTCAATACACCTTCATATTCAAACCGGTGAAGTAGGCCTTTAATGTCAGTTTATAATAAATGGTCTTTGTTTAAAGTACCTTTAAAATGCATCAGAATTTCCATTTTATCCTTCTAACTTTTGCCGTGACATTGGCATTAAATAAAAGTGGCACTACATTTTTTTTTCTTGTTTACTAAACATATAGCTTACAGTAGTCACTCTGTAATAACCCTCCTTCATGTTAGTTATAATATCTAGTTTGTTGACGACTTCTGTGTTGGACACCCTCTGGACATGATTTCCAAAGCGGTTTTCCGTATTTTCACCTTTTATTTGAAGGCAAGGCAAGTTTATTTCTATAGCACAATTCAGACACAAGGCCATTCAAAGTGCTTTACAGGGACATGACATACATCAAGATTAAAATACATCAAGTATAGAATAGACATTAGAAAAGCGGAAAAAAAATTAAAAGAATAGAAATAAAAAAATGTAATTAAATAAAAATGACAGGTTATAAGGGAAACAGAAAAGTCTTCAGATTTGAAGAATAGACATTAGAAAAGCAAAATAATGTAAATACCAAAAAAAAAAATATTATAAAAGTCTTCAGATTTGATTAAAAAGAACTGAGAGTTGCAGTACTTAAAGAGTGGAAATGGGGAGAGCGCGAGGGGATGCGACAAGTGCCAGAGCCAATCGAGTTTATTAGTAGGATGTAGATCCTGTTGACAGTGTGAGGGTTTACTGCTGCCCAGTGAACTTTCCTATCAATGGACCATTGTTCAGCAAACCTGACGCGATCCTGCTGCATCCTGGGTGTTAATGCTTAGATTAGATAAGGCAACTTTAAACAAACAGGTTTTTACTACTGTAGCGTTAACCAGATGTTGCATGTCCGGGTGTGTTTATGGCGTTTCTAGATAGCACGCTCAAACTTAACAATGTCCACTCGTGTTTTATGCTTGATTTATTGACACTGTACTGGGTGGTCAAACAGATTGATACTTACATACTAGTCCAGGGATGTGTTACTGTGTTACTGCAAAGAGCCACATCGTACACACGGGTACACATGAACATCCCCCCATCCCTTCCTCATACACGCACACACACACACACACACACACACACACACACACACACACACACACACACACACACACACACACACACACACACACACACACACACAGACCTCTGCTCAGTCAGATTTACTGTAAATGTCACAACCAAAATGATAATGCAGTAACGGCCTTAACTATGTTTCACCCGTTTCAGTTGAATTTTGTATTATTATTATTTTTTAAATAAATAATGCTTGTGCATGCTACCAGGCCCAGGGGCACAAGGGCTCAAGGGGGCCCTAAGCTAAGGTACTGATAACTTTACATGTCTTATAGTCAAAGAGCTCAGTCACTCATGTCAATAAAAGGTTCCAAAAAGGAATAGCCTAAATATAAGGAAATAAATCATCATGGGCCCCTCAACTAGTAGGGGAGAAATACAAAAGCAATTGTAAAGCAACAGCATTATTAGCTCTGTCTTAGGGGCTTCATGAGGGGCCTCTAAGGCCCCCACACATACAGGAATAAACTTCCTATGTGTAAATTCTATACTGTTCATAAAAAGTAGCTATCCACCCTTTATCTGTTGAAATGGGTCTCTCCATCATATAACATGGGTCTGCAGACCAATCTTCTGTTTTTGCAGTTGCAGAGTAAAGGATGCTGCCTGCTTAAGAAAAATCAGAAAAATAATGTTCCTTCTGCAGCTCAAGATTTGATTTAGCCTCTAAATGTTACTTTGAAACGGTACACATTTTCTTCCAGTGTGCAATGCCCCCTGACCCCCCAACAAGGACCAGGGTCCCTCCCACAGTGTCCCAAAATCATCCAGGGGCCTATTATCTCATAATCCGTCTAAGAACCAACTGGATTCCACAATCTTTTTAATTTTCGCATAATTTATTAAAAAAAAAAAAAAAAAAACGGGGGGCCCCGCACTAGGACTTGAAACGGGCCCCCAGATCGTTAAGGCCGCCCCTGTGATAATGACAGAACTGGACTCCTACAGTACTAAGACGACAGGCCAGTCATTTTCAACAATGAACATTGTGTGCACTGCCTCACACACAAACTCTCAATTCAGCCAAGTCCACAAACAAAAATATAACAATTTACAATAGCGTTTTTCTCTTACTATGCATGTTGCTTAGTGGGACTTACTTTTAGCATGGAGTGAGCTGAAGTGGCGCTGAAGATTTGAAGCCTTGAAATGCGCTAATGACGCCTGGCATATAAGGCAGAATGGCTTGGTATAACGTTCAACAAAAAATATAAACTCTCCCACTCTGTTTCGGAGCGAACTTGACACAAATTGTTTACTCACGGAAAACCTCCCTCCAAGCTGAGCGGGCAGTTTTAGGTTGCGTCCACACCAAACGTTTGCGAACGTTATGTTGCGTCCTCAATTAAAGATTTGCGAACAGGCATACACATTAACAAAATAAAAAATGAAATAATAAACAACATGTAAAACGAACGTAAGAGCCGCATGAAACGTTTGCGAACATGCACACACATAGGCCCACACAAAAAAAAAAGTATAGAAAAAAAAAATTATAATTATAATCACAAAATTTGATATGAACTGAAGAGCCGCACGAAGCAAGGCAAAGAGCCGCAGGTTGGCCACCCCTGTACTAATCGATAGCAGCATTGCTGTCACTCTGGTCAACATGGGGCGGCAGTGGCGAAGTGGGTAGGGAGTTCGCCTCTGGTGTGCAGGGTTGGAGGTTCGATCCCCCGTCTCCCCGCCACATGTCGAAGTGTCCCTGGGCAAGACACTGAACCCCGAATTGCTCCCGATAGTTAGCTTAGTTAGCTTAGCACCCTAGTGCTAAGCCTACCCTGCGTGGTAGCTGCTGCTATCGGTGTATGAATGTGTGTGTGACTGGGTGAATGTGTACAAAAAAACAATGTAAAGCGCTTTGAGTCTGTGATAAACGGAGATATAGCGCTATACAAGTCCATTTACCAACATGTGCATAACAAAACAGTAAAGAAAACAAACAAAGAAAATGATAAATTACTCTCAGAACTTGGGGGCATTAGTTGCTGGTTGCTGTGAAACAGGTTTTCTCTGTCAAATAAAGAAATTTAAAACGGACACATCTCAACATGGTTCATGGTTCTGTCTCCAACAGTGTGGTGATTGAAGATGTTCTACCGGATCATGAGTGTGATGCTGCTGCTCGTGGCTGCCTGTTCAGCTCAGACCAGCGGTGAGTCCACACACTGGTTCCACTCTCTGTCAAGGGCTTTCACAAGCTGTTATATCTGAGCCTCTCTGTGAAGGCTTCACAAGCTGTTATATCTGTCCGTCTCAAAATATTATTTTCCTTAAATCCTAAATTAAGAAAGTGAAGAGCTATAAAAATAAATGTAAATGTAAATATTGTCCTTTTGTATTTAAAGTGGGTGTGTCCTCGGGCTCCGTAGCAACCAGCTGTGATGCCTGTCACCACCGGGCTCGATGCGTCCATGACAACAGTGTCCATGACAACAGTGTTGAGACTGTGGCTGTGTCCTGTCGCTGTGACGACGGTTGGGTCGGAGACGGCTTCACCTGCTACGACCCAACCTCCTGTAACCAAGGTAACTGCAGGGACTGAAAAGCATTAAACAAGCGTTGAGAATGTGTGTGTGTGAGAGAAAGTGTCTTAATATGTGTGTGTGTGTGTATGTGTGTGTGTGTGTGTGTGTGTGTGTGTGTGTGTGTGTGTGTGTGTGTGTGTGTGTGTGTGTGTGTGTGTGTGTGTGTGTGTGTGTGTGTGTGTGTGTGTGCAGACATTGAATTTAATATTCTCAAAGTAAGGCCTCGAATTTCACCAACAAAGTATTGGACTTCCTTTCCAAAGATCTGACATGTTTAGATACTTGGAGAGGGCTCGCTATGTGATGAATAAGCACTTTCTGATTTAGTTATCAACAGTATGAACACACTTCACAAAGCTATCGTTATATTATCAATGTGAGTTTAGAACAAATGTTCTTCATTAAAAGTACCTTTAAAAATGCTTTAGAATTTCCATAATATCCTTCCTACCTTGGCATTAAAAAGGTGTTAAAAGTCTTAAATGTAGCTTGTATTCCCTGTGTACTGAAGGCTGCTGCAGCCAGGGCTACCGCTGGTCGGCTCTGCAGGGCTGCGTGGACATCGACGAGTGTTCTCTGCCTCAGACTCCATGTGGGCCCGGGGAACGCTGCCAGAACACCAAAGGCTCCTTCTCCTGCCTGGTAAAATATTATTATCATTATAATAACCTTTATTTAACCAATCGGTCCATGCTGGTGACCACCGATTTATAACAGCGCGTTTTTAAAAACTTTTTAACAATTCTTTATTGGAGTGGCGATTTTAGGGCCGGTCCTAAAACAAACATTACAATGGATACTAACATGATTTGGGGATTTGGGATTAAAGCACATGCCATTCATTCAGGTTTGTGATGGCCACCCCACTCTAGGTCTGTGTCCCACCCTGGCCACCCCACTCTAGGTCTGTGTCCCACCTTGGCCATCCCAGTCACAATGTCCTGGAAACGCCACTGCTTTATTGTAAAAGAAAATGTAGACAATAAAGTAGGGCTGTCAACCGTTTAATAGTAAATAATCGCAAATAATCGCTTTTTTCTATTATTTTGCATTTCACAATAATGTTTATCTCCATATTAACAATATAAGGAAAGTCTTACCAGTGTATCTTGAATGCATTCTTTCAAATACATTTTGAAGGATTCCACTGTTGAGAAATATGCAACGAGCTCTGACATTGTATGCTTAGGTTGTGTGTGGTAGCTCAAACTAAAAGTACTTTGGTGATATTCTGTGATTTTGGGTTTACAGGGGCTTTATGACATGTCTCCCAGAAGACCAGTTTGTGATTATGTCTCTCTTGTATGTCTCCATGAAGGTTGATCTACCACAGCGCACCGCGAACCAAACCAGCAACGTGACCTTCTCCTGCGGGGGCAGACCGTGCCCTTCTGGTCAGGACTGCCTCCTGGTGGACGGCACATCTCGCTGCATGGACCCGTGTGATCACTACACGCCGCTAGACGACGCCTGGAGAGCCACAGACCACAGGGGAGGATCGCCTTGGCACTGCGACCAATACTCAGTCTACGGGGTCACACCCTATGTCTGGCAGGGCTGGTACCGTCTGTTCCTCGGTAACAGCAGCGTTCAGATGCCAGAGAGATGCACTCAGAGAGACATGTGTGGAACTTCTGTTACACTGTGGCTGCAGACGCCCCACCCACAGCTCTCTGCAGGCATCATCCAGGCCCAGGTCTGTGGCAGCCATAGAGGAGGCTGCTGCCAGTACAAGTCCAACCCAATCCATGTGAAAGCCTGCGCAGGAAACTACTACGTCTACAAGTTCATAAGGCCCACTCACTGCTATTACGCATACTGTGCAGGTGAGCAACAAGTTCCTTCTAGTCAGTCACACTGTGGTATCAAAGTTGAGCCAAAAGATAAGTTTAAGATCCAGAGGCTTCAGTTGCTGAAGCACAAAGTTATGAGTCTAGTTCTTCAGACTGACAGTGACTGGAATCCTTATTGTATCAGGAGATGATCATGTCTTCAGGATAATTCAGACCTTTGGTTCCATCATATTCTCTAGTGGACTCATTTGTCTTGTGCTCCTCATCAGATGTCAACACTAAAACACCTGTGTGTAACACCTGCACTGGAGCTCAGACCTGTGTGAGCAATGGCACCGTCTGGAGGTGTGAAGGTCAGTCTGAGTTAATATGAAAACATCCTCCATTCCACATGATTTACCTTGATGGTTTTGACACAAAAAGAGTTTGGTGTATATTTTAACATTTCTAATATTTTTCTGTCCTGGTAGAAACGTCCACAAGCGATTTGACTACTTCACCAACAGGTCAGATTGTTATGTTCTGGTTTGTGTAAAATCTGTCTACATGTTGTTGAAGCTCAAAATACTGTTATACCCACAATGCCTTGTTTCACTGTATATAAACAGTCAGAGCAGATGAAACAGGAAACATCCACCGATCCACATGATTTACCTTGATGATTTTGACACAAAAAGTTATGTTAGTTAATGCTTAATTGAGGCTTAATAAGCATTTACTAAGCATTACCTAACTGTTAATACATGTTTGGTAAATGCTTAATGAACAAACTAAACATTAACTAACTTGTGCTTAGTTTATGCTTAACTAAGCATTAGTTAAAGCTGGGGTTGAGAGTTTGCGAGAAAACAGCCGGTGGGATTCCAACGGCTGTTTTCCCAACGCTCTACCTGCTGTAGTTCCTCCCTCCGAACGACAGCTATGCGCGTTCATGTGAATTCAGTTACATTGACAGGAGACAAACAGATTCCGAGGTGATTAAACATTAGTAATGATAACTACATAAGTACATATTGAGCATCCACATCTTACTCACAGACAGACCATGTATGTTAGCTTAAAATCATTGTAAGTGTGCTGGTAGGCCTAAGAAAAGTAGCTGTAGCAGCCAGGCAAGATAGCAAACTAATTGTAACTGTAACAGAGCGGAGAGGTGTGTATCTCCTGCTCTGACCGCAGCTCTGATACTTGATGTGGCGAAAAAAGTCACCAATAACACCAGAAAAAAAGCTAGATGTGTAGCTTGTCGCTGTTTTGAAAAAAAAGTCGCCAGAGGGGCTGAGAAGTCACTAAATATAGCGACAAAATCGCTATGAGTTGGCAACACTGAGCACAGGACGAGGGATATATAGGGCCAGCGGACGTCCTGCTGCTAGCGGCAGGCAGCCTAGGGGCAGAGGAAGGGGACGAGGTCGCGGTCGGAGAGGTCTTGACGTGATAGGGCAAGAGGACATGGCCCGTGTGGAAACACTCCGACTTTACTCTGGTTTTATTTCGAGCTCTCTCCGTCTCCCTTTTAGCAGTTCAATTTTCAACATTCGTCTTTCCTCGTTTTTTTGCTGTCTTAGCGGTGTTAATTGTTGGTATCCGGGGAATGGTAAATTGAGGGTTTGTTTGTGAAGACATTGCTACTCGCTGTCCACAGTAGTAGCCTAGTGCCAAACAGTAGTGTCAGACTGCTAGGGTCGTGAACGCTCACGCAACTGACGCATCAACGTCGTTGCCAAGGTCACACAGCCAATAAGAACGGAGAATCTGACCTCGCTCTGATTGGTCAAAATTAACATGAGCGGTGGCAATTTTTGGGGGCAGCACACAGAGACAGGGGAGAGCAAAGTCATGAAAAAATATTTTCAGACCACTTCACCTACATATAGCTGAATGGCTATTATGACAGTTTTGCCAAATATTACAGTGAAAAAATTATCAACCCTAGCTTTAACAGAGCATTACTAACACTTAATGCTTAATCGGCATTAACTAACCATAATTAGCATTAACTAATGCATTCTTATTGTCAATTGTTACCAAAAAGAGTTAAGTGTATATTTAATTGACCATTTCTAATATTTGTCCTTCCTGGTAGAAACGTCCACAAGAGATTTGACTACTTCACCAGCAGGTCAGATTGTTATGTTCTGGTTTATGTAAGATCTGTCTACATGTTGTTGAAGCTCAAAATACTTTTATACCCACAATGCCTTGTTTCCGCTGTAGATGAACCCAGTTTTCTGGAGTCGGAGCTGGTGTGTGGAAGTGAGCAGATGCTTCTGAAGGTCCCAAAGAGGATCCTGGAGGAACAAGGCCTGAATGGTTCCTCTGCTCACCTGATCGACCCGCGATGCCACCAGCAGCTGGACGGCCAGGAGACCTTCTCCTACCTGGTGGACCGGAGGAAGGTCTGTGGAAATGTGGTCAAGGTGAGTGAGAATCAATTAGGAAAAAAGTGTCATACTAAGTAAAAATAAGTAAAATGTTTGTTTTTTTGCAATAATAGTGAATATTTAGGTTCAAAGTAAAGTTAAGTTTAGCAAGTGTCTTGATCAGACTCCCTATTGAACCCCCCCCCCACCCTCAGTGAATGACATTGCACACAAGCGTTATGAGGGATGAAAATGACTATTTTTAGGTTTTCCAGACGACATGGGGTAGTGAATGGGCCCTAGAAAGCTTCCCTACCTTCTGTGAAATGCTATTGGAGATAGCCCTGATAAACATACATCAGCTTCAACACATGTCAAACCATTGTGTCCACTCACTGTTGTTTCCAGAACAACGGGACCCACGTTACCTACTCCAACATTGTGTTCGTGTTCCCCTCCGGTCGGTCCAACGCATCGATCTTTGTCCCGACGATTTTCCCGTTCTCCTGCGTCTTCCCACTGGATGACATCACCAGCCTGGACGCCGCCATCAGATTCCAGCCGCCGTGAGTTCACCTCCTTCACCGCATCACAATGATGTTTGGTGTTTTGTCCCCCCAACGGAGCCTTCAAGGCAGCCTGCGGTTTAGGTTAGGGTTGAGGTAATGGTAAGGAATAGGACCTTCTATCAAGCCATCACAATGATGTTCAAGCCTGATCTCTCAGCTTCACATTAATATGTCTCTCTTAAGATCAGAGCTCAGGCGTCAGAGCTCTCGTCGGGCGAATACACAATCCGCCACAACGGGGATTGTCTTGTTCCCATGTACAAGACATCTTTCGCTCAGTCTGTTTTCTCTGTAAAAGGGGCAAAACTATGGAACCTCTTTCCCACTAGTCTAAAACTAGAGACTAACAGCAACATTTTTAACACAGAACTTAAACAATGGCTCAAATCAAATCAACAGTGCAACACAAATAATTTATAACTGGTTTATTGTCTGATCATGCTGCCTTTACTTTCCTCTATGTATTTGACTATCATTATATTGCTGCTCTGTAATCTATTGTATATATATATATTTCTTTTCAGGGCCAGTGGAGTTGGTATAGTGAGTTCAGGCGACCCCACCAGAGCCTCCATGACTCTGTACTCGAGGCCAGACTTCAGCGAGGCGTTCCCGGCCGGCCCCGTCCGCCTGCCGCTCGGCTCCGCTCTGCACGTCGCTGTGTCCGTGAACAACACCGAATACGACGGCTTCGGGCTGCTGCTGGAAACCTGCTACGTCACACACTCTCCCAACGCCAGCGACCCACGCAAACACCTCCTGATCCAGAACAGGTGAGGAACACTGTCAAAAGTCATCTAAATAATTTTTTTTGGCCTCTTCAAGCTTTATTAGACAGTACAGAGTTGAAAGAGGGAGACAGAGAGAGAGAGAGAGAGAGAGAGAGCGAGAGAGAGAGAGAGAGAGAGAGGGGGGAAATTATATTATTATTATAATCTGAGCTCCTGTGTGATTGTCTCCTCCCTCCAGGTGTGCTGTTGACCGTCGTCATGTGCAGGTGCTAGAGAGCGGTGCTTCTCTGCGAGCTCGTTTCTCTGCTCTGCTGTTCCTGTACCACGGGACCTATGAGGACGTTTACCTGCACTGCAGCATCAGCATGTGTGACCGCAGCAGCGCCCCCTGCAGCCCCGTGAGTGAAGTGAACCTTTAGGCAATGATTGTATTCATTTGTGATTTACTACTATTATTCATTATTCATTATTCTAACAGAAGCAAACGATGGCAGAACCACTTTGCACGTGTCAAAATGATCGAATGCTTTTGGCATTTCAACATCTGATCCATTCATTGTATTGAGCGTCCATGTAAACAGTAAAGTTTGAATCTGCAAACTGAATTAATTCATTCGGTTTGAAGAAATATTATCCATGTTATTAATCAATCAATCCTTATAAACAGTGTGTATTCCTTTGTGATTTGTACTATTATCTCACACACACACACAGACTCACTCACTCACTCACTCACTCACTCACTCACTCACTCACTCACTCACTCACTCACTCACTCACTCACTCACTCACTCACTCACTCACACACTCACTCACTCACTCACTCACTCACTCACTCACTCACTCACTCACACACACACACACACACACACACACACACACACACACACATACAAGCCAATGTTGCCAACAGTGGACTATCAATTTTAACCGCCAAGTGTAGACTCCTATTTAAAAATCATTAAAAAATTAAAAAAAACGCAATATTTACGAATATTTACTTTTAAGGAATTCTGTCATGATAATACTTTACATGTGCTTTTAATCTTCTGTTTGAAGAAGTTGCTAAGAGGGGACTTGAATCCTTGGGTGACATCTACATATGAGGGGACTCCATTCACTGCATCAATGGAGCTGTCTGTGCCTATTGTTTCACTCTGACTGTTTGCTTGCTGCAGTTACCTCCCTTTGTTTATTTTTAAGATAGATTAAATAACTTTAACTTTAACACTAACTAAACATTTCCCTGTGATACAAATATTATGAACATAATCATGGCCACTAGTTGCAAATACATATCATATAAGAAGTAACTTGCACTAATATCAGGGACTTAGCAACAACATTTTCCTTATCCAAAGTTTACTGGAATGTTTTCTCAATGTTACATTTTAAAGATGTATTAAACCACTACAGTTTAATAAAAAGTGTTACGACACCTAGGTGCACTGTTAGACAGGTGCACAAGTGCACACACACGCGCGCGCACACACACACACACACACACACACACACACACACACACACACTGATTTGGGTGCACCTGTCCTGTCCTCATAAACACAGAGCAGACAGTGGAACACGTTTTCAATAAATATAAATTCTTATCAAACATGGTATTCTTAAAATATGATCTTTGTGAATAAACAAAAACATTAACTATGACAAACTTCTTCTTGGTTTTTAGAACTGTTCCAGGCGCCAGGCTCGGTCTGCAGCCTCCTCCAATCAGCTGGCTGTTGCTGTCGGACCAATCAGCTGTGAGTATTTCCCCTTGATAAAACACATCTATTTTTCTTTAAACATGCCCTGCGTTCCAAATCACATAGGCTGCATTCCAATCCCCATACTATCTACTATTAAGTATTGCAGATGTACATGTTAACTAGATTATTGATATGGTCAGATGTAGTATGTAGAATAGAAAAGAGAAAGAGGATGAGATTTGGAACACAGGGATACTCTTTATCTTTTCTATTCTGCATACTACAAATAGGATGCTGTTTTTAACACTAAAAATCCTGGCCAGATGCAGTAGACATCCGGGTATTTTTAAGCCTACTTAATCTGACCACAATATTTGGGACATCCTAAAACTTTCTTCCACCATACTATATAGCAGATAGTATAGGGATTGTAATGCAGCATTGGTCTTTAGGCTCTGATCGATAAATGTTTCTCTGTTTGTGTCTTCAGGGTTTTGAGGAGCAGAAGACGACGTCACAGCTTTTTGACTTTTTTCATTTTAATCATTAACAGAAAATCAACGCTGATCAATGTAACCAATTAATATCACTAACCAGATATAATCACTAGCTGAGTTTACATGGACACTTACTTCAATGAATCTCAGTTAAACTTTATGTATACTTGAGAGATCAATTGAGGGGTGACTGACCCTCATTTGAAATGATGTCGAGTCAAACAAATTCAAAGCAAAAACAACACAAACACAAAATACAGAACAAGCCGATAAAGAGACGTTTCATTGGGTTGCAGAGCTGTGATTTGAACCTTTTTAACAAACCGATCAAAAGAAAACTTGTTCCGTGTAAATGATTAAAGCTTCTGGCTAAGAAATCAAATCAAATCAGTTTTATTTGTATAGCCCAAAATCACAAATACATTTGTCTCAGTGGGCTTTACATTTCATACAATGTGATACAATATGATACAATATGACACCCTGCCCTTACACCCTTAGCTCGGCTGAGAAAAAACTCCCAGTAAAAACCCTTTACCGGGATTAAAAAAAAAATTGAAGAAATCTCAGGGAGAGTCGACAAAGTAAGGGATCCCTCTCCCAGGACGGACATACTGCAATAGATGTCATAAGTAGAGAAAAATCACAAAGGAATTTGATCATTGACCAGATGTTTACATGGTAATACTAAAGTAAAGTGTGAATAGTGTGGATGCAGGAAGACTTCAGATGCTGCCAGAGGATCCACACCGTCTCTATGCTAACTAGCTGGACCTCGTCGGATACAACATTTTAAATTCAAACTATTTGATATTTTAGTCTCATTGAAGGGATTGTAACGAAAATCAGGAACAATTCAGTTTTTAAAACAAACACAAACAAAAATAAATAAATAAATAAATTTCAACAGTCGGGTCTCACAGAAGCAAATGATGGCAGAACCACTTTGCACGGATCAAACTGATCGAATGCTTTGGGCATTTTTTTTATATATATATATATAATTTTTTGGGCATTTTTAAGCTTTATTAGACAGTACAGAGTTGAAATGGGGAGACAGAGAGAGACAGACAGAGAGAGAGAGAGGGGGGATGACCTGCAGTAAAGGTCCACGGGCCGGATTTGAACCCACGACCACTGCAACGAAGGCCGGAGCCAATATGGTACGCGCTCTATCCACTACACCACCGGAGCTTTGGGCATTTTAACATCTGATCCATTCATTGTATTGAGCGTCCATGTAAACAGTAAAGTCTGAATATGAAAACTGAATTAATTCATTCGGTTTGAAGAAATATTATCCATGTTATTAATCAATCAATCCTTATAAACAGTGTGTATTCCTTTGTGATTTGTACTATTACCTCACATTCACTCACACGCACGCACGTACGCTTGCACGCTCGCTCCCTCGCACACACACACACACACACACTCACTCACTCACTCACTCACTCACTCACTCACTCACTCACTCACTCAAATATTATCCATGTTAACTAATCAATCATTCGTATAAACAGTGTGAAATCAACAAAACTTGAAGCTGATTATTTTAATTTTTTTTGTGATGATTAAACAACAATAAAATATATATATTACACTTTCCATTGAGTCTGTTTCGTACCTGAGTCAAAACTTTTACTTTTGTATTATGTATTAAGCATGTAAGTATGTATGATTTAAGCATGTACTGTATGTATGTATTATGCAGAGCAGTGCGGTTCTCAAGCCCCGCTGGGCATTGAACCCTATTGATTTTGTAAATTAAAGCTACAGTGTGTAAATATAGCAGTCTTTAGCAGAATCTAGTGGTGAGATTGTAGAGTGCAGAGTCTTCACCTTTAACATTATTGTGCCTGCCTCTGTGTATTTGTGTGTGTGTGTGTGTGTGTGTGTGTATATTGTGTGTGTGTGTGTGTGTGTGTGTGTGTGTGTGTGTGTGTGTGTGTGTGTGTGTGTGTGTGTGTGTGTGTGTGTGTGTGTGTAACTACAAGGAAGTTATGTAGAAAAATTCCTGAGTGTGTTTGGCTCAGCAGGTTTTTATACAAACAGGGCGACATGACATTTAAAAAAAACAAGGAAAACTTCTAATGTGTGAGAAAGTTGCCCACACCTTCAGTCTTGATTTAACTCAGCTCAAATACAGTGTGTGTGTGTGTGTGTGTGTGTGTGTGTGTGTGTGTTTTCCAGTGCCCCCTTTGAACAAAAAGCAGTAGTGTTTTTACCACGCCAGCTGTTGTTCCTGGGTGAGCGTATACCCATGACAAAGGCATTAAGAAAAACTATATAAAAATAGCATTCTTTACACTGATGGTCTCGTTTGCTGTTACATGTAATTTATGATCATCAGAGGAAAAATTAGACTGTTTCAGAAATATTTATTTATTTATTGTGTGTGTGTGTGTGTGTGTGTGTGTGTGTGTGTGTGTGTGTGTGTGTGTGTGTGTGTGTGTGTGTGTGTGTGCGTGTGTGTGTGTGTGTCTTCATCTTGTTTTGGTGTGTTTCCTGTTTTATTTTGGTATCTCTGTCTTGATTCTCCCCATGTCCTGTCAAGTTACTGCTCCCTTCCTAATGTGTTTCACGTGTGTGTGTGTGTGTGTGTGTGTGTGTGTGTGTGTGTGTGTGTGTGTGTGTGTGTGTGTGTGTGTGTGTGTGTGTGTGTGTGACACTTCAAGGAAGTTCTGTAGAAAAATTCCTGAGTGTGTGTGGCTGAGCAGGTTTTCATACAAACAGACATGACCACATGACATATACAATTGGTCGACTCCCTGCAACACAGACGTGAAGCAGTTCTCAGAAACAGAGGTTATACAACTTAATATTAGTTCAGTGATTCATAGGAAAGCTAAATCTTCATGCATGTTTCAGTTGATACAGTAAATGTTTGAGTTGTAAAGTAAAATGCAGACACTGCTATTTGTTTGAACAGTCTAATATTCCTTTTTCTTCACTTTCTGTTAAGATGAAGAAACATTTGACAAAAGTTTCTTCATCTTTGGAGTTGGAATAGAATCTGCAATGTCCCCAATGCATTTCTGTGTATAGAAATAAAAGCTATGATAAGGATTTTGATCTTTACTCAATTTTTTAAACACACTGCTCTTATTTTGAACACAACTGTATGTAGAATAGAATTAAGAAAAAGTATGAGATTTGGAACGCAGGGTGAGTCTTCAGGTTCTGATCAGTAAATGTTTCTCTGTTTGTGTCTTCAGGGTTTTGAGGAGCAGAAGACGTCGCAGCTTTTTGGTGTGAAATCCACAAAACTTAAAGCTGGTTATTTCTTATTTTTGTGATGATCAAACAAAAATTAAGCATAAATAAAATACATTTTTCGTTGAGTCTGTTTTGTACCAGAGTCGAAATTTTTTACTTTTGTATTATGTGTCATTTTTTCTACTAACATTACCTCACTGTCTGCATTGCCCTGTGTGTGGATAGAGGGCCAGGTTAAGATGGGACAGTCCACTTTAGGGGTGTCTGTCTGCATTGCCCTGTGTGTGGATAGAGGGCCAGGTTAAGATGGGACAGTCCACTTTAGGGGTGTCTGTAATCGTTGGCTGGTGAATGTTTTTGCCTTTTATTACTTTATCTGCAATTTTATATCTTATAAAACTCCCCTAAATTAGTATCAGTTACCGGAGAGCTTTTTTAGATTAACATCAAAAGATTCTATTATAAAGCGGGCTGACCTAAAAGCTCCCTGTTGAAGAATCCTCCTCAATCCTCCTCAATCCTTCTTTTCATTCTTTGCATTCTCTTCCTTTTGAGACTTTTTGCATTTTTGCAACTTCTTGCATTCTTTGTAATCTTTGTTCTTTTCATTCTTTACATTATTTTTATTCTTTGTTGATGTTTTTGTGACTTTTTGCCTCATGCCCTGATAGTGTAGTGGTTAGTGCCACAGACTTGAGCATGGGTGATCTGAGTTCAAAACCCAGTTAAAACAATATTTGAATTTTGACTCGTCTATTTTTTTCTCACAGTGGAAATACGCTGTGATATTAATAAGCCCAACTACTAAGGACATTAATAGTTTATCACCATTTATAACAAACGTTAGTGGATGTGTCAACAAGCCCATCAACTTATTGCATAACTAGAGCCTACTCTTTAACCTCATGTTTCTTTTTTTCATTTCATTTCATTTCATTTATTATTAAGGCTCACGGCCATAGCACATGGCATGGAGCACACAGTTCAAATTAAATCATTACAAAACAAAACAATGGTGTACGGCAAGAAAACAAAAACAAACAAAAACATTACTTAAACAATGGCAATACATGTCTCAGAAATGTTTCTAATAATTCTCATTTTATTGTTTCACAGATTTGATGGACTTTCTCTAAACTCCACGTGAAGGCAAAGTCTGTCTGTCTGTCTGTCTGTCTGTCTGTCTGTCTGTCTGTCTGCCTGTCTGTCTGTCTGTCTGTCTGTCTGTCTGCCTGCCTGCCTGCCTGCCTGCCTGCCTGCCTGCCTGCCTGCCTGCCTGTCTGTCTGTCTGTCTGTCTGTCTGTCTGTCTGCCTGTCTGTCTGTCTGTCTGTCTGTCTGTCTGTCTGTCTGTCTCTCTGTCTGTCTGTCTGCCTGCCTGCCTGCCTGCCTGCCTGCCTGCCTGCCTGCCTGCCTGCCTGCCTGCCTGCCTGCCTGCCTGTCTGTCTGTCTATCCATCTGTCTGGCCCTCTAAACTAATGGTGAACACTTTTTCCCCTCCCCTTGTCTTAATGCCACGTATCATTTCTCTGAGGCTCAGCTTTGCCTTTATGGCTTTACAGCAGCAATATTAATGATTAATAGAGCTGTAGTGAAGTCTCTTCCCAGACACCAATCCTCCTCAGTACGGACACGTCTGCACCGGGGCAACAACTCAGGTAACGTATGAGAGGGGAAATTCATTCACTTGTGACGGTTGATTTTGAGCTTTACTCGGGGAACCCACGGCGTCTTAAAAGCATCAGAAAAGCATTTAACTTAATATTATCAAACATAATGCTTTAAAACGAATTATTACATTTCCTTTAGAAAGACTCAAAAATGTTTTGATTGACATTTTGTAGGAGAGAATTAATACGGAAAGCATCGTTATGTGACGAATAAGCATTTTTTAATTTAGTTATTAAGAGTTTATACACACTTCACAAAGCTATTGTTATAGTATATCACTGTGAGTTTATTAATGTCAGTTTATAATAAATGGTCTTTGTTTAAAGTAAATGCATCAGAATTTCCATTTTATCCTTCTAACTTTTGCCGTGACATTGGCATTAAATAAAAGTGGCATTACATTTTTTTTTCTTGTTTACTAAACATATAGCTTACAGTAGTCACTCTGTAATAACCCTCCTTCATGTTAGTTATAATATCTAGTTTGTTGACGACTTCTGTGTGTGTGTAACCCTCTGGACATGATTTCCAAAGCGCTTTTCCTTATTTTCACCTTTTATTTGGCCATTTAAAGTGCTTTACAGGTAGCCTGGCATTCCCAGACCTGCCACTATGCGCTGGCAAATTAAATTTGACGGCAATCTCTATCTTTCATTAGCAAGTAAGTGGAATGTTCTGTTTTGCCGACCGACCACGGCAAAAGTTTAATTTAACAGTTTAACAGCTGTTCGCTAAACGAACGGGGCTTAATACGTCACCTAGTGCATCGCTCTGATTGGTTGTAGTGCTATCCAACTGCATGCAGTGGCATTTGAAATGCAAGAGTAGGAGCCGCCGCTTGAGTTGGAAATTACTATTGATCGTGGCCAGACCCTCTATCGTTCTATCAGGGTCTGGATTTCCAGGCTACTTTACAGGGGCATAAAATACTAAAGTAATCAAGATTAAAATACATCAAGTATAGAATAAAAATTAGAAAAGCGAAAAAAAGGAAAAAATATAGGAATAACAAATATAAATAACATTAAAATTACAGGTCAAAAGGGAAACAGAAAAGTCTTCAGATTTGATTAAAAAGAACTGAGAGTTGCAGTACTTAAAGAGTGGAAATGGGGAGAGCGCGAGGGGATGCGACAAGTGCCAGAGCCAATCTGGTTTATTAGTAGGATGTAGATCCTGTTGACAGTAGCTGAGGGTTTACTGCTGCCCAGTGAACTTCCCTATGAATGAATGGACCATTGTTCACCAAACCTGACGCGATCCTGCTGCATCCTGGGTGTTAATGCTTAGATTAGGTAAGGCAACTTTAAACAAACAGGTTTTTACTACTGTAGCGTTAACCAGATGTTGCATGTCCGGGTGTGTTTATGGCGTTTCTAGATAGCAGGCTCAAACTTAACAATGTCCACTCGTGTTTTATGCTTGATTTATTGACACTGTACTGGGTGGTCAAACAGATCGATACTTACATACTAATCCAGGGGTGGCCAACCAGTCAGAGACTAAGAGCCACATTTTTTACTGTGTTACTGCAAAGAGCCACATCGTACACACGGGTACACATGAACATCCCCCCATCCCTTCCTCATACACGCACACACACACACACACACACACACACACACACACACACACACACACACACACACACACACACACACACACACACACACACACACACACACACACACACACACACACACACACACACACACACACACACACACACACACACAGACCTCTGCTCAGTCAGATTTACTGTAAATGTCACAACCAAAATGATAATGCAGTAACGGCCTTAACTATGTTTCACCCGTTTCAGTTGAATTTTGTATTATTATTATTTTTTAAATAAATACTGCTTGTGCATGCTACCAGGCCCAGGGGAACAAGGGCTCAAGGGGGCCCTAAGCTAAGGTACTGATAACTTTACATGTCTTATAGTCAAAGAGCTCAGTCACTCATGTCAATAAAAGGTTCCAAAAAGGAATAGCCTAAATATAAGGAAATACATCATCATGGGCCCCTCAACTAGTAGGGGAGAAATACAAAAGCAATTGTAAAGCAACAGCATTATTAGCTCTGTCTTAGGGGCTTCATGAGGGGCCTCTAAGGCCCCCACACATACAAGAATAAACTTTCTATGTGTAAATTCTATACTGTTCATAAAAAGTAGCTATCCACCCTTTATCTGTTGAAATGGGTCTCTCCATCATATAACACGGGTCTGCAGACCAATCTACTGTTTTTGCAGTTGCAGAGTAAAGGATGCTGCCTGCTTAAGAAAAATCAGAAAAATAATGTTCCTTCTGCAGCTCAAGATTTGATTTAGCCTCTAAATGTTCCTCTCTAAGTGCATCAGATTGATGCATTTTACTTTAAAACGGTACACATTTTCTTCCAGTGTGCAATGCCCCCTGACCCCCCAACAAGGACCAGGGTCCCTCCCACAGTGTCCCAAAATCATCCAGGGGCCTATTATCTCATAATCCGTCTAAGAACCAACTGGATTCCACAATCTTTTTAATTTTCGCATTATTTATTAAAAAAAAAAAAAAAAAAAAACGGGGGGCCCCACACTAGGACTTGAAACGGGCCCCCAGATCGTTAAGGCCGCCCCTGTGATAATGACAGAACTGGACTCCTACAGTACTAAGACGACAGGCCAGTCATTTTCAACAATGAACATTGTGTGCACTGCCTCACACACAAACTCTCAGTTCAACCAAGTCCACAAACAAAAATATAACAATTTAAAATAGCGTTTTTCTCTTACTATGCATGTTGCTTAGTGGGACTTACTTTTAGCATGGAGTGAGCTGAAGTGGCGCTGAAGATTTGAAGCCTTGAAATGCGCTAATGACGCCTGGCATATAAGGCAGAATGGCTTGGCATAACGTTCAACAAAACATATAAACTCTCCCACTCTGTTTCGGAGCGAACTTGACACAAATTGTTTACTCACGGAAAACCTCCCTCCAAGCTGAGCGGGCAGTTTTAGGTTGCGTCCACACCAAACGTTTGCGAACGTTATGTTGCGTCATCAATTAAACATTTGCGAACAGGCATACACATACACATTAACAAAATAAAAAATGAAATAATAGACAACATGTAAAACGAACGTAAGAGCCGCATGAAACGTTTGCGAACATGCACACACATAGGCCCACACAAAAAAAAAGTATAGAAAAAAAAAATTATAATTATAATCACAAAATTTGATATGAACTGAAGAGCCGCACGAAGCAAGGCAAAGAGCCGCATGTGGCTCGCGAGCCGCAGGTTGGCCACCCCTGTACTAATCGATAGCAGCAGTGCTGTCACTCTGGTCAACATGTGCATAACAAAACAGTAAAGAAAACAAACAAAGAAAATGATAAATTACTCTTAGAACTTGGGGGCATTAGTTGCTGGTTGCTGTGAAACAGGTTTTCTCTGTAAAATTATAATTACTTTTCAAATATGTTGCTGAAACATTTGATCAAATAAAGAAATTTAAAACGGACACATCTCAACATGGTTCATGGTTCTGTCTCCAACAGTGTGGTGATTGAAGATGTTCTACCGGATCATGAGTGTGCTGCTGCTGCTCGTGGCTGCCTGTTCAGCTCAGACCAGCGGTGAGTCCACACACTGGTTCCACTCTCTGTCAAGGGCTTTCACAAGCTGTTATATCTGAGCCTCTCTGTCAAGGCTTCACAAGCTGTTATATCTGTCCGTCTCAAAATATTATTTTCCTTAAATTCTAAATTAAGAAAGTGAAGAGCTATAAAAATAAATGTAAATGTAAATATTGTCCTTTGTATTTAAAGTGGGTGTGTCCTCGGGCTCCGTAGCAACCAGCTGTGATGCCTGTCACCACCGGGCTCGATGCGTCCATGACAACAGTGTCCATGACAACAGTGTTGAGACTGTGGCTGTGTCCTGTCGCTGTGACGACGGTTGGGTCGGAGACGGCTTCACCTGCTACGACCCAACCTCCTGTAACCAAGGTAACTGCAGGGACTGAAAAGCATTAAACAAGCGTTGAGAATGTGTGTGTGTGAGAGAAAGTCTCTTAATATGTGTGTGTGTGTGTGTGTGTGTGTGTGTGTGTGTGTGTGTGTGTGTGTGTGTGTGTGTGTGTGTGTGTGTGTGTGTGTGTGTGTGTGTGCAGACATTGAATTTAATATTCTCAAAGTAAGGCCTCGAATTTCACCAACAAAGTATTGGACTTCCTTTCCAAAGATCTGACATGTTTAGATACTTGGAGAGGGGTCACTATGAGATGAATAAGCACTTTCTGATTTAGTTATCAACAGTATGAACACACTTCACAAAGCTATCGTTATATTATCAATGTGAGTTTAGAACAAATGTTCTTTATTAAAAGTACCTTTAAAAATGCTTTAGAATTTCCATAATATCCTTCCTACCTTGGCATTAAAAAGGTGTTAAAAGTCTTAAATGTAGCTTGTATTCCCTGTGTACCGAAGGCTGCTGCAGCCAGGGCTACCGCTGGTCGGCTCTGCAGGGCTGCGTGGACATGGACGAGTGTTCTCTGCCTCAGACTCCATGTGGGCCCGGGGAACGCTGTCACAACACCAAAGGCTCCTTCTCCTGCCTGGTAATATATTATTATCATTATAATAACCTTTATCTAACCAATAGGTCCATGCTGGTGACCACCGATTTATAACAGCGCGTTTTTTAAAAACTTTTTAACAATTCTTTATTGGAGTGGCGATGTTAGGGCCGGTCCTGAAACAAACATTACAATGGATACTAACATGATTTGGGGATTTGGGATTAAAGCACATGCCATTCATTCAGGTTTGTGATGGCCACCCCACTCTAGGTCTGTGTCCCACTTTGGCCATCCCAGTCACAATGTCCTGGAAACGCCACTGCTTTATTGTAAAAGAAAATGTAGACTATAAAGTAGGGCTGTCAACCGTTTAATAGTAAATAATCGCAAATAATCGCTTTTTTCTATTATTTTGCATTTCACAATAATGTTTATCTCCATATTAACAATATAAGGAAAGTCTTACCAGTGTATCTTGAATGCATTCTTTCAAATACATTTTGAAGGATTCCACTGTTGAGAAATATGCAACAAGCTCTGACATTGTATGCTTAGGTTGTGTGTGGTAGCTCAAACTAAAAGTACTTTGGTGATATTCTGTGATTTTGGGTTTACAGGGGCTTTAAGAAATTTCTCCCAGAAGACCAGTTTGTGATTATGTCTCTCTTGTATGTCTCCATGTAGGTTGATCTACCACAGCGCACCGCGGCCCGAACCAGCTCCGTGACCTTCTCCTGCGGGGGCAGACAGTGCCCTTCTGGTCAGGACTGCCTCCTGGTGGACGGCACATCTCGCTGCATGGACCCGTGTGATCACTACACGCCGCTAGACGACGCCTGGAGAGCCACAGACTACAGGTTCACGAACACGCCGCCTTATCACTGCGACCGATACTCAGTCTTCCCGGTCACACCCTATGTCTGGCAGGGCTGGTACCGTCTGTTCCTCGGTAACAGCAGCGTTCAGATGCCAGAGAGATGCATTCAGGGAGACATGTGTGGAACTCAGGCTACACTGTGGCTGCAGACGCCCCACCCACAGCTCTCTGCAGGCATCATCCAGGCCCAGGTCTGTGGCTGCTGGCACAATGGCTGCTGCGAGTACCCGCAAAACCCAATCCATGTGAAAGCCTGCGCAGGAAACTACTACGTCTACAAGTTCATAAAGCCCGATAGGTGCCATATGGCATACTGTGCAGGTGAGCAACAAGTTCCTTCTAGTCAGTCACACTGTGGTATCAAAGTTGAGCCAAAAGATAAGTTTAAGATCCAGAGGCTTCAGCTGCTGAAGCACAACGTTATGAGTCTATTTCTTCAGACTGACAGTGAATGGAATCCTTATTGTATCAGGAGATGATCATGTCTTCAGGATAATTCAGACCTTTGGTTCCATCATATTCTCTAGTGGACTCATTTGTCTTGTGCTCCTCATCAGATGTCAACACTAAAACACCTGTGTGTAACACCTGCACTGCAGCTCAGACCTGTGTGAGCAATGGCACCGTCTGGAGGTGTGAAGGTGAGTCTGAGTTAATATGAAAACATCCTCCATTCCACATGATTTACCTTGATGGTTTTGACACAAAAAGAGTTTGGTGTATATTTTAACATTTCAAATATTTTTCTTTCCTGGTAGAAACTTCCACAACAGAGATGACTCCTTCACCAGCAGGTCAGATTGTTATGTTCTGGTTTGTGTAAAATCTGTCTACATGTTGTTGAAGCTGAAAATACTGTTATACCCACAATGCCTTGTTTCACTGTATATAAACAGTCAGAGCAGATGAAACATGAAACATCCACCGATCCACATGATTTACCTTGATGATTTTGACACAAAAAGTTATCTGTTAGTTAATGCTTAATTGAGGCTTAATAAGCATTTACTAAGCATTACCTAACTGTTAATACATGTTTGGTAAATGCTTAATAAACAAACTAAACATTAACTAACTAATGCTTAGTTTATGCTTAACTAAGCATTAGTTAAAGCTGGGGTTGAGAGTTTGCGAGAAAACAGCCGGTGGGATTCCAACGGCTGTTTTCCCAACGCTCTACCTGCTGTAGTTCCTCCCTCCGAACGACAGCTATGCGCGTTCATGTGAATTCAGTTACATTGACAGGAGACAAACAGATTCCGAGGTGATTAAACATTAGTAATGATAACTACATAAGTACATATTGAGCATCCACATCTTACTCACAGACAGACCATGTATGTTAGCTTAAAATCATTGTAAGTGTGCTGGTAGGCCTAAGAAAAGTAGCTGTAGCAGCCAGGCAAGATAGCAAACTAATTGTAACTGTAACAGAGCGGAGAGGTGTGTATCTCCTGCTCTGACCGCAGCTCTGATACTTGATGTGGCGAAAAAAGTCACCAATAACACCAGAAAAAAAGCTAGATGTGTAGCTTGTCGCTGTTTTGAAAAAAAAGTCGCCAGAGGGGCTGAGAAGTCGCTAAATATAGCGACAAAATCGCTATGAGTTGGCAACACTGAGCACAGGACGAGGGATATATAGGGCCAGCGGACGTCCTGCTGCTAGCGGCAGGCAGCCTAGGGGCAGAGGAAGGGGACGAGGTCGCGGTCGGAGAGGTCTTGACGTGATAGGGCAAGAGGACATGGCCCGTGTGGAAACACTCCGACTTTACTCTGGTTTTATTTCGAGCTCTCTCCGTCTCCCTTTTAGCAGTTCAATTTTCAACATTCGTCTTTCCTCGTTTTTTTGCTGTCTTAGCGGTGTTAATTGTTGGTATCCGGGGAATGGTAAATTGAGGGTTTGTTTGTGAAGACATTGCTACTCGCTGTCCACAGTAGTAGCCTAGTGCCAAACAGTAGTGTCAGACTGCTAGGGTCGTGAACGCTCACGCAACTGACGCATCAACGTCGTTGCCAAGGTCACACAGCCAATAAGAACGGAGAATCTGACCTCGCTCTGATTGGTCAAAATTAACATGAGCGGTGGCAATTTTTGGGGGCAGCACACAGAGACAGGGGAGAGCAAAGTCATGAAAAAATATTTTCAGACCACTTCACCTACATATAGCTGAATGGCTATTATGACAGTTTTGCCAAATATTACAAGTGAAACAATTATCAACCCTAGCTTTAACAGAGCATTACTAACACTTAATGCTTAATCGGCATTAACTAACCATAATTAGCATTAACTAATGTATTCTTATTGTCAATTGTTACCAAAAGAGTTAAGTGTATATTTAATTGACCATTTCTAATATTTTTCTTTCCTGGTAGAAACGTCCACAAGAGATTTGACTACTTCACCAGCAGGTCAGATTGTTATGTTCTGGTTTATGTAAAATCTGTCTACATGTTGTTGAAGCTCAAAATACTTTTATACCCACAATGCCTTGTTTCCGCTGTAGATGAACCCAGTTTTCTGGAGTCGGAGTTGGTGTGTGGACGTGAGCAGATGCGTCTGAAGGTCCCGAAGATGATCCTGGAGGAACAAGGCCTGAATGGTTCCTCTGCTCACCTGATCGACCCGCGCTGCCACCAGCAGCTGGACGGCCCGGAGACCTTCTCCTACCTGGTGGACCGGAGGAAGGTCTGTGGAAATGTGGTCAAGGTGAGTGAGAATCAATTAGGAAAAAAGTGTCATACTATTCTAGGTTTTCAAGTAAAAATAAGTAAATTTTTAGTTTTTTTGCAATAATAGTGAATAATTAGGTTCAAATTAAAGTTAAGTTTAGCAAGTGTCTTGATCAGACTCCCTATTGCCCCCCCACCACCCACTCTCAGTGAATGACATTGCACACAAGCGTTATGAGGGA
Source organism: Ammodytes marinus (assembly GCF_949987685.1). Classification (NCBI taxonomy): domain Eukaryota; kingdom Metazoa; phylum Chordata; class Actinopteri; order Uranoscopiformes; family Ammodytidae; genus Ammodytes; species Ammodytes marinus. The sequence continues at coordinate 641,242 of NC_137233.1, read as the reverse complement.
TGAAAATGACTATTTTTAGGTTTTCCAGACGACATGGGATAGTGAATGGGCCCTAGAAAGCTTCCCCACTTTCTGTGAAATGCTATTGGAGATAGCCCTGATAAACATACATCAGCTTCAACAAATGTCAAACCATTGTGTCAACTCACTGTTGTTTCCAGAACAACGGGACCCACGTTACCTACTCCAACATTGTGTTCGTGTTCCCCTCCGGTCGGTCCAACGCATCGATCTCTGTCCCGAGGAGTTTCCCGTTCTCCTGCGTCTTCCCACTGGATGACATCACCAGCCTGGACGCCGCCATCAGATTCCAGCCGCCGTGAGTTCACCTCCTTCACCGCATCACAATGATGTTTGGTGTTTTGTCCCCCCAACGGAGCCTTCAAGGCAGCCTGCGGTTTAGGTTAGGGTGGAGGTAATGGTAAGGTCAAGGTCACTTTTATTTATATAGCACCTTATAAGAACCTAAATTCACCAAAGTGCTTTACATAAAATACATAAATTAAAATACAACAGCACACATTAAAAAACACTTACAGCAATGACACAAAACAATTAATTAAAACGTAAAAGCCTGTGAAAAAAGGTGAGTTTTAAGAGTGGACTTGAACTATTCAAGACTATTTGTAAGGAATAGGACCTTCCATCAAGCCATCACAATGATGTTCAAGCCTGATATTAATATGTCTCTCTTAAGATCAGAGCTCAGGCGTCAGAGCTCTCGTCGGGCGAATACACAATCCGCCACAACGGGGATTGTCTTGTTCCCATGTACAAGACATCTTTCGGTCAGTCTGTTTTCTCTGTAAAAGGGGCAAAACTATGGAACCTCTTGCCCACTAATCTAAAACTAGAGACCAACAGTAACTCTTTTAACAGAGAACTTAAACAACGGCTCAAATCAAATCAACAGTGCTCAACACAAATAATTTATAACTGGTTTATTGTCTGATCATGCTGCCTTTGCTTTACTCTATGTATTTGACTATCATTATATTGCTGCTCTGTAATCTATTGTATATATATATATTTCTTTTCAGGGCCAGTGGAGTTGGTATAGTGAGTTCAGGCGACCCCACCAGAGCCTCCATGACTCTGTACACGAGGCCAGACTTCAGCGAGGCGTTCCCGGCCGGCCCCGTCCGCCTGCCGCTCGGCTCCGCTCTGCACGTCGCTGTGTCCGTGAACAACACCGAATACGACGGCTTCGGGCTGCTGCTGGAAACCTGCTACGTCACACACTCTCCCAACGCCAGCGACCCACGCAAACACTTCCTGATCCAGAACAGGTGACGACCACAGTCAAAAGTCAAAGTCGCTTTATCGTCAATTTCGTCAATATGTGCCAGACATACAGAGGAATCAAACATTGTTTTTATCTCCGACACACTGTCTGTGTGTGTGTGTGTGTGTGTCTGTGTGTGTGTGTGTGTGTGTGTGTGTGTGTGTGTGTGTGTGTGTGTGTGTGTGTGATGCAATAATAAAAGGGTGAAATTAGATCAAATAAATAAGTTGTATTTACAATAATTTAAATCTAAATAAGAAAAACGTTATTAAAAAAATTAATACATTGATGTGTGCAATATGCAGTAAACTGAAGACATTGAAAGTTTACATTATGAAGGGCCACAAGCTGCTGTCTCTGTTATATGCAAACTCTGAATGGTGACTTTGGGTGTTCTGTAAGGCCCCTATGAAACAAAAAAATATGTATTATTATTATTAGAATTTGAGGTCCTGTGTGAATGGCTCCTCCCTCCAGGACTCTCTGCAGGGCCAATGTGTGTGTGTGTGTGTGTGTGTGTGTGTGTGTGTGTATGTGTGTGTGTGTGTGTGTGTGTGTGTGTGTGTGTGTGCGTGCGTGTGTTTGTGTTATTAGTATTATTATCATTATTATAATATGAGACTGTGTGATTGGCTTGGAATTTTCTTTGGCCTCTTCAAGCTTTATTAGACAGTACAGAGTTGAAATGAGGGGACGGAGAGAGAGAGAGAGAGAGAGAGAGAGAGAGAGAGAGAGAGAGAGAGAGAGAGAGAGAGAGAGAGAGAGAGAGAGAGAGAGGGGGAAATTATATTATTCTTATAATATGAGCTGCTGTGTGTTTGTCTCCTCCCTCCAGGTGTGCTGTTGACCGTCGTCATGTGCAGGTGATAGAGAGCGGTGCTTCTCTGCGAGCTCGTTTCTCTGCTCTGCTGTTCCTGTACCACGGGACCTATGAGGACGTTTACCTGCACTGCAGCATCAGCATGTGTGACCGCAGCAGCGCCCCCTGCAGCCCCGTGAGTGAAGTGAACCTTTAGGCAATGATTGTATTCATTTGTGATTTACTACTATTATTCATTATTCATTATTCTAACAGAAGCAAACGATGGCAGAACCACTTTGCACGTGTCAAAATGATCGAATGCTTTGGGCATTTCAACATCTGATCCATTCATTGTATTGAGCGTCCATGTAAACAGTAAAGTCTGAATCTGCAAACTGAATTAATTCATTCGGTTTGAAGAAATATTATCCATGTTATTAATCAATCAATCCTTATAAACAGTGTGTATTCCTTTGTGATTTGTACTATTATCTCACACACACACACAGACTCACTCACTCACTCACTCACTCACTCACTCACTCACTCACTCACTCACTCACTCACTCACTCACTCACTCACTCATACACTCACACACTCACTCACTCACTCACTCACACACACACACACACACACACACACACACACACACACACACACACACACACACACACACACATACAAGCCAATGTTGCCAACAGTGGACTAACAATTTTAACCGCCAAGTGTTGACTCCTACTTAAAAATCATTAACAAATAAAAAAAAACGCATTAGAATATTTACTTTTAAGGAATTCTGTCATGATAATACTTTACATGTGCTTTTAATCTTCAGTTTGAAGAAGTTGCTAAGAGGGGACTTGAATCCTTGGGTGACATCTACATATGAGGGGACTCCATTCACTGCATCAATGGAGCTGTCTGTGCCTATTGTTTCACTCTATGACTGTTTGCTTGCTGCAGTTACCTCCTTCGTTTCTTTTTACGATAGATTATATACCTTTAACACTAACTAAACATTTCCCTGTGATACAAATATTATGAACATAATCATGGCCACTAGTTGCAAATACATATCATATAAGAAGTAACTTGCACTAATATCAGGGACTTAGCAACAACATTTTCCTTATCCAAGCATTAATGGAAGGTTTTCTCAATGTTAAATTTTAAAGATTTATTAAACCACTACAGTTTAATAAAAAGTGTTACGACACCTAGGTGCACTGTTAGATAGGTGCACAAGTGCACACACGCACACGCACACACACACACACACACACACACACACACACACACACACACACACACACACACACACACACACTGATTTGAGTGCACCTGTCCTGTCCTCATAAACACAGAGCAGACAGTGGAACACGTTTTCAATAAATATAAATTCTTATCAAACATGGTATTCTTAAAATATGATCTTTGTGAATAAACAAAACAATGAACTATCCAAACTTCTTCTTGGTTTTTAGAACTGTTCCAGGCGCCAGGCTCGGTCTGCAGCCTCCTCCAATCAGCTGGCTGTTGCTGTCGGACCAATCAGCTGTGAGTATTTCCCCTTGATAAAACACATTATTTTTTGTAAACATGCCCTGCCTTCCAAATCACATAGGCTGCATTCCAATCCCCATACTATCTACTATTAAAGACCTACTTCACCGGTTTGAATATGAAGGTGTATTGAACTCGGAGATCCTATGAAGTATAAATGTGCAAAAAAAATTGAAATCGGATCATCCTAGCCTGAGAAAAGGCAGAAAGAGTGTTTTATGGTATCACCGTCTAACCCTACAGTTCTCTTTCTGTGACATAGGATCTCCGAGTTCAATACACCTTCATATTCCAACCGGTGAAGTAGGCCTTTAAGTATTGCAGATGTACATGTTAACTAGATTATTGATATGGTCAGATGTAGTATGTAGAATAGAAAAGAGAAAGAGTATGAGATTTGGAACACAGGGATACTCTTTTATCTTTTCTATTCTGCATACTACAAATAGGATGCTGTTTTCAACACTAAAAATCCTGGCCAGATGCAGTAGACATCCGGGTATTTTTAAGCCTACTTAATCCGACCACAATATTTGGGACATCCTAAAACTTTCTTCCACCGTACTATATAGTAGATAGTACAGGGATTGTAATGCAGCATTGGTCTTTAGGCTCTGATCAATAAATGTATCTCTGTTTGTGTCTTCAGGGTTTTGAGGAGCAGAAGACGACGTCGCAAATTTTTGACTTTTTTCATTTTAATCATTAACAGAAAATCAACACTAATTTGATTTGATTTGATTTGATTTGATTGTCTTTATTTCGAACATGCAATAAAAAAAATTAAAAAAAACGAGTTTGAATATTAATAGATGAATAAATAAAAAACAAACAAAAAGCAAAAAAAAGAAATAGAATTAAAAGAAACAGACACTTTCTACATGCTCGAAAGGGGGTAGGAGGAAGTTAAAAAACTTATCTAGTCCTACCCCTTAATCAATGTAACCAATTAATATCACTAACCAGAT
>NC_137233.1:574123-624123 GCF_949987685.1 Ammodytes marinus | reverse complement strand
GGTTTTCATTACCATAAATACTCCCACGGGAAAGCTTACCAGAAACTCGGTAGTTGATTGGCAAATCAAGACGCCCTGTTGGTAATCACACACAGCTGAGCCTCCACTCGCTCATGCAACAACAGAGGAGAAGCAAGCTGCAGTGTTAGCTCATCCTCAAGCTACCATCACACCCCAGCCTCGAAGCAGACCGGGGCTGAATGGATTTTTTGTTTGGCTATGCCCAGCAAAGATTGGCAATCTAGTGTGATCTGCTGTTATACTGGAGTGTGGAGGAGATTGTGCCTGGAAGACAGAGAGACACCATCTCTCCTCTGGAAATGTAAGTAGTCCTATTTAAAAACAAATCTGTCCGTTTATGAGTTCAATGTGTGTAATGTGCTTTAATTTATCCCTCCTATAATAACCAACGCCGACTGAAACGAGAGAATGTCTCTGGGTTAAGTAGTTAGCGTTAGCGCCCGTTAGCTTTTATGCTAACGGTTAGATCTGTGAGTCTGTCCGTGACAGCCCCTGTGTGAAAACACGGTGAAACTGTATGGTGTGTTGGAAACTGAAGAGTATTTGTTTGTTGTTGACAGTGTGTAGTTATGCAAGCAGTCGTGGTACATGCAGCAGTAGGCCTATTACATCTCCAGTGTCATATAATAGACAGGAATAGGCTAGCCTACTGTAAGTTGCCTCTGCTGCTGTTTGTTTCCTGTCCATTATATTTCAAAAAGCACACAGTATCACTCAGAACTCGTTTCTTCTTGAGCAAGGGTTATACTGAACTTATTAGTGGCCCATCTTATTTAATAATGGAAGAAAAAATATATTTTCATTAGTTTGTAGCTTTGCCATAACTACAGATGTATCATGTATGTAGGCTACACATGATGTAACATTGAATGTGCCATGTTTTACAGCTATCTGGGTGACCTGACGGAGCGTTGACCCACAAGGACCGTCACACTATCTGTTCCATCAGAGGACTGTTCACTGGGTGGAACAGGTGGTCTTCTTCAGGGCCCACCAGCAACAACTGGACAGTTACATACAATATGGCTTTGCTTCTGTTTGAATTATGTACACTTTATATTTCCATTTCACTGGCTATGAATAAACTGCTTTATTTTTAAGTATGGTTTTGGTCATTTTAAAATGTAATGATACTGTTTCAAAGAAAACATCTTCAGAGAGATAAAGGGTTGAATTAAAAAACTTATAAGTCAATGCATGTAGATCGGTCTGAAAACTAGTCCAACAGCCTGACTATGAAAATGTGAGTTTCAAGTAATCCTTTACTACACGAAGCAAACAGTGACAGTAAGCAACACAATACATGTTTTAACAGTAAAACTTTATTATAAATGAGTGATCACAATACAAATAATAATAATAATAATAATAATAATAATAATAATAATAATAGCTTGGATTTATATAGCGCCTTTCATGAAACCCAAGGACGCTTAACAAAAATAAACACACAAATGTAACAGTAGCTAGAGGCCATAGGCCTTGGTGAAGAGGTGGATTTTGAGGAGTCTTTTGAAGGTGTCCAGAGATGGTGCGTTGCGGAGCTCTATGGGGAGAGAGTTCCAAAGTGTGGGGGCTGTCACACTGAAGGCTCTGTCCCCAAAAGTTCGCATTCTTGTGTGAGGGATGGAGAGCTGACCCGTGCCTGAGGACCTAAGGTTCCGGGGCTGTGTGTAAGGGTGGAGGAGGTCAGATAAATACTGAGGAGCCAGGGCGTTGAGGGATTTGTAGGTGAGGAGGAGGATTTTGTAGGTGATGCGGGACTTGACCGGGAGCCAGTGGAGGTGGATGAGGGTGGGGGTGATGTGCTGCCAGGGCTTGGTGCGGGTGAGAACCCTGGCAGCCGAGTTTTGCACATACTGGAGCCTGTCCAGGGCTTTGCTGGGAACCCCGGACAGAACTCCATTGCAGTAGTCCAAACGGGAGGTGACGAAAGCGTGGATGAGGGTTTCTGCCACAGAGTCAGAGAGTGATTGCCGGAGACATGAGATGTTTTTGAGGTGGAAGAAGGCGGATTTGGTGATGAACCTGATATGAGACTGGAATGAAAGTGTAGGGTCCAGGATGACACCCAGGTTGCGGACTTCCGGGGATGGGGAGAAGGAACAGCCGTCGACGTCCAGGTGGAGATCTCCAACCTTCCGGAGCAGGGCCTTGGGAGCCACAACCATGAGCTCGGTTTTGTTGCTGTTGAGTTTTAGGAAGTTAGATGACATCCAGATTTTTATTGCATGTAGGCAGTTTACAAGTGACTGTGGGGGTAGCTGGGTGGATGGTTTGGTGCTGAGATATAGTTGTGTGTCGTCAGCATATGAATGAAAGCTGAGACCGTGGTGGCGGATGATCTTTACCTACTAGATATTGAAAGGGTGTCAGATAATTTGCAGCTCTGACTGTAATTGTTTCTATATGTTTTTTTTTTACAAAAGATAATGTCTTTCCAGTGGATCTTGACATGATACATTCCTTTCCTGCCACGTTACTGTACATTTACAGCATGGCTTCACAACCAAAGGTTTTTCACTCCACTGGGTTGTAGATCATTCCCCAGTTTAACCTGTAGAGACATACATAAAACGTTGTATGTTACAAGTTTAGAGAGTTTATTCATAAATACTTAGCTCATATTCTGTTACTGACTGTGACATATTTAAACTGTATTTACCTGAGGATAATGTCAGGGAAACCAGAAATCTTGATGCAATTTTCACAGTTTTCAGCTCAGACTCCTGCCTGACCAGGTTCAGTTGTAAAGCTTTTGGTTTAGAAGTGATAAGTGTGCTGATATTTGCTGTAGAAATGAAGGTAAACATGGTAACATCGATCTCCATGCTGCATTGGCCAAAAGTAAACAAAACTGACAGCTGGGCGTGTGCCATGCCCATATAGGTAGGTATAGAGTAAATGAGCAGGGCGGTGCATGCACGCCCATGTAGATAGGAGGGGGGTAGATGTCAAAACCAAATTTTTTAGGGAGAGGCCAAAAAAGGCCTGAAAAGGCAATGAAGAAATGGGCATTGGTAGAAAAGTAATGGGCTTTTTGTACAATAGACCATTAAAACCTTTTCTAGTAGACCTCGGAAATACACATTTAAACCCGAGTTTTTGCATAATATGTCCCCTTTAAATATACTTGTGTGGGCGCGTGTACAGGCATGCTAAAGTGTGTGTGTGTGTGTGTGTGTTTGTGTGTGTGTGTGTGTGTGTGTGTGTTTGTGTGTGTGTGTGTAGGGTGTGTGTGTATTAAAAGATAAGTGTGTGTGTGTGTGTGATAGAGATTTACCGTCACTGTTTATTTGCAATATCATATATGAACGCCTCCAAGGTTTTGCACTCAAGCATTTGTGTTTGTACACGTGTAGATGTGTGTGTGTGTGTGTGTGCGTACTGTTGTTAATATCTGTGTGTGTTGTACTGTTGTTAAAGTGTGTACGGGCATGTTAAATTGTGTGTGTGCGTGTGTGTGCGTATGTGTGTGCGTGTGTGTGTGTACGAGACTGTTAAAGTGTGTGTGTGTGTGTGTGTGTACGGGCATGTTAAAGTGTGTGTGTGTGTGTACTGTAGTGTTAAAGTGTGTGTGTGTGTGTGTGTACGGGCATGTTAAAGTGTGTGTGTGTGTGTGTACGGGCATGTTAAAGTGTGTGTGTGTGTGTGTGTGTACGAGACTGTTAAAGTGTGTGTGTGTGTGTACGGGCATGTTAAAGTGTGTGTGTGTGTGTACTGTAGTGTTAAAGTGTGTGTACGGGCATGTTAAAGTGTGTGTGTGTGTGTGTGTGTGTACGGCCATGTTAAAGTGTGTGTGTGTGTGCGTGTACGTGTTAAAATTAGTATTTATATTACAGCGATGTATCACATGTCGAGGGTTGTTTTTTCTTTAGACATTTTTCTTTTTTTCTGACAGTTGACCACAGGCTTTAAAACACTCACTGTGTGTGTGTGTGTGTGTGTTACTATGTGTGTGTTACTATGTGTGTGTGAGTCTGTGTTTTTGTGTGTATTTGATATAGTTAGTGTGTGTGGGTGTGTTTGTAAGTATGTGGGTGTATGATTTAGTTAGTGTGAGTATGTTTGTGTGTGAGAGATTATGTGTGTGGGTGTGAGAGTGTGTGTGTGTGTTTGATTTAGTAAGTGTGTGTGTGTGTGTGTGTGAGATTATGTGTATGTGTGGGTGTGTGTAAGTATGTGTGTGTGAGAGAGTGGGTGTATGATTTAGTTAGTGTGTGTGTGTATGTTTGTTTGTGAGAGAGATTATGTGTGTGTGTGGGTGTGTGAGAGAGTGTGTTAGTATGTGTGTGTGTGTTTGATATTGTTAGTGTGTGTGTGTGTGTGTGTGTGTGTGAGAGAGAGAGAGAGAAACAGAGAGAGAGAGAGTGTGTGTTTGTGTGTGAGAACCAATTATAGAATTAAATTATATAGCCAGTCAGTGAGATACAATTACAGTCTAATTAAGATTTGAATTAAGAAAGTTATGCACACACACACACACACACACACACACACACACACAAAGTTGTTTACACACACACAAAGTTATTTACACACACACACACACACACAGTTATTTACAGCAACAATTAACTGGCTCATAGTATAATCACCATGGCTACATGATCGTTATTAACTCAATGTGCTCTGAGGTGAAACTTTGAGACAATTATGTGTTATTTCAGCCTGATACCTTCCACTCTCTGAAACATGTGTGTGTGTGTGTGTGTGTGGTAAAAAAGTTATTCTTAAAGCTCCCGTATTATACACTTTTCGGTACTATTATACACCATATTATATGGTCTTAGTGGTCCCTAATACGTTTTTCTTCAATTGTTTGCTGAAAAAAACTTTCAGATAATTTATTGTACTATGCTGATGTTCAGATAATCTCACAATGGCCTATTTTTTAAAAAGAGCTGCAGCTCCCCTCGTAAATATACAATCTTTGAGCTGCCCCCGCCCCCTGTCCGGAAGTGAAGCCAGATACGCCTCGCCCTCTGTCTGTTTGTAAACAATGATGACGTATAGCCTGTTAGCACAGTTAGGTTTAGCCTACCCATGAGAAGAACCAAGTCTAGTGCTAGTGTAGCGGGTACAGGTGGTTCAGATTAATCCTGCTATTAGAAATTAATCTGAAGATTAATAATACTTAAACCTGCAGTGTGTAGAATTTTGGGTTTTATTTCCTAGCAGAATTTGTAGAAAGTAATTATAATATCCATTAGTACATTTAATTTAGTGCATAATAGCTGAAAAAAATGTTTTGAATTTTTATTTTTTTTCTTAGAAAGGGTCTCATAAATGTCCATATTTCTGCATATTTTGGACCAAGGCCTAGTGCCGCCACCTTGAAAGTGTCATAGTTGGAATGTCATCAGGTGCATTGTTTAAAATTTAGAATTGTTCTTGTCCTTGAAGGCCACTGTAGCTTCTGTTATTATTCGAAAGAGTTGGGGTTACCCAGGGAGCGTTGCATTCTAGAACTGTGTAGAACTTTCTTGATGATGTCATATTACACACTGCACCTTTAAATAATTTATTAAAGTTCAAAGGGGCACCACCATTCATTCAAGAATGGAAAAATAATAGCAAATTGTCTCGTTTAATCAATGACTTATTCTCAAATGTTGATTAGTTTTATTTAGAGTTAAATAAATCCTAGTCTCAATGATCATTTCCATAAAATAATGTAATCAAATAATTACTATTATGAATTTGGTAATATGATCTTAACACTGAAGGCTACAGAATCTTTCACTTGTTGATTGTTGACCCTCCAATAATATCCACACAAATAAATCACAAACACTTCTGGTTACAATATAAGAACATTTATTTTAACCACAATGAAACTTAAGGTAACATCCGTTTTATACACGCATAAAGTAAAATACACTTAATCAAAGAAAACTTCTAGAACATTGTTGTCTGTGCAGCCATGTACCAGTATGTGTGTGTGTGTGCGTGTGTGTGTGTGCGCGCGAGTGAGTGAGTGTGTATGTAGTGTGTGGGTGAAGCAGGGAAGAGGGACGGGGGGGGGGAAGTCCTCACGTGGCTAGGGGCGAAAGGCCTAAAATGGCGACCGGACTAGTGGTTATCAAGGCCCCAAAATGGCGTCCCTGAGTGGGCTAGGCTAGGCTATTTTACCTCCACCCGAGGGGGGAGGTGTTTTCCACGGGCACTCAAAAGGGCGTTTACTTCAGAACAAAGGAACTGAAGAAGGAATTTTGAGGCGGGGAATTTCGAAAAACCACTAGCTCTTAAAAATGGATCTACCACCGATCTGAACACCAATATCAAATCTGATCAAGACCACAAGTAGGGTTATCTAACGTGTGTGGGCGTGCAGGAGAGGAAGAGGAGGAAAGACCACGCTTGAGCGCGGGGAGGGGGGGGGGAAGAAGAGTGTGAGGTTTTTCAAACATACAGCAGAATTAAATCACACTGCTTTCAGCTCACGCTGACGGAGAAGATAATCACACAGCTTGTTAAAATAGCAAACACCAATTCAAAAATAAACAGTATTGTTCAACACTTTAAAAAGTAATAATAACCAAACATCTGCCCAGGTAATTATAAGCCAAAATCTCACTTGGGGGAAAACTAGTGTCCACTGCTCGTCGTCGTTGAGGCGGGCAGGCCAATCCTTCCCAGGACTGGCGAGAGGGGCCCGCAAGACGGCGATCCAAAATCCAGGCTCCGAGCCTTTGGCGGTCTGAGAGCTGGTGAGGTGATCTCTGCGGTCTTCAGATCGCAGGAAAGAGGCAAAGGGGCTCAGCTGATTCTGTGCGGGGGATGGCGGTCGGAGACAAACTCGACCGGCTTACGGTCTGCTGTCCAAAAGCTGGTTTCTAGGTAAACCAGCCTGTTTCCTAGTCTCCGTCTGGTCGTTCCAACGGAGTAGTGGCCACTCACTTGTCGTTTTGGGAGATCGCCGCAGGCGATAGCTTTAGAAAAACACGTGGTGGGTGGTTCAGAGGTCGGAAGGCCCCTGATAGATCTGTACAGACTTGTTGTTTCTATATGTGGGTCAGCTAACAGCCGAGCACGAGAAAGATAGAACTGCGCAGCGCTCGTCCTTTTAAAGGTCCCGGTTTTCCACCGGGGTGGAGTTTCCGGCTAGCGTTTGGATACGCCCACCTGAAAAGGTAAAGGTGTACTGCAGTGTTTTGGCCGCACGGTGGCGGCACAGTGCTGTCCATAGGTTTGACCCCCTACACATTCACTCATCTGTCGCTCTGCACGTGCACCGGCAGTGAGACGGGTGCCGGTCTGTAGCGTTCTCTCTTCTGATTGGATATCAGTAAAGGGCTCACAGAAAAGTTTATTTTTCTGATTAAATGCAGAGCGGGTGACTGAGAGATCGGAGTTATGAAACGCGCACACTATATAAGTGATCACTGTATGAATATAAAGTGATTTAACACTTATATTAACATAAATAAGTGGCATAAAGCACCTTTAATAACTCTGATGATAAAATGCATGTGAAATACAGACGGGTCTGTTGTATCTGTTCCACATAAACAAAGCTGAAATGTATTTGATTTATTCAGTCCAATATTTAATAAAATGACAAAACAGCTCAAAACTTTAAGCAGTATAAGAATCTGGAAATAACATGATATAATGCTAAATTCAAACATTCAAAAATACTTCAACCTGGAAAACAAAGAAACTATATTCATAAACAACAACAAGTTAAAATACGTGTTTGTTTATTCTGAAATATGGAAGGCAAAAATAAAGAATGACTGGAGAAAAGTTTCCAAGTTCTCAGAGGATGTTTAATGAAGTGATATCACAGGACAGCTGATGCAGGCACAGCAAAAGTCAAAAAGAAAAGAGACTCGACAACAGAGGCATTATATTATCTCTAAACAGGGTGGCAATTTATTGTTGCCATGTGTGTTCTGGGACCATCCTCTTCTTTCCTGACGTCCTCTGCTGAACTTTACTGATTAGGTTAAACTTCCCAGCCTTGATAGAGTGTCTACAACTTGCTTGGCCAGAAAGGCCTTTGTTTTAGCAGATCCTCTACCTCAGGAATGTAGCTTATGGGAAAATCAGGTTAGTTTTTATAGCTGTTCTACCTCCTCGTCTCCAAAGCACCAAGAATGAAGTGAGAACATTTATTAAATCACAAATGTGAAGAATATATAAATTGTTTAAATGATTATACAATGGGTAAATGCAAATTAATGAGGGGGGGGGGCATAATATCATTAAAATTAGAGTTATTTTTCCTTACATAAACAAGTTGCTAAAAGTGAATATGGTTAAGGATGGGTGACTCATTCTGCCCATTTAAGGATTATTTCACTAAAAACGGAGAAGGACGAAACCGAGTGTTGACAGAGAATGCCAAAAGCGCCCAGATGAGAGGAAGAGTTTCCCGATAATCTACATAGTTTTTTGTGCTGTGATTCGTGTCAGGTTGCTCTATAGGAGTCATTAATGAGAAAGTACGACCAGAAAAGTAGTATAATAGGAGATCTTTAAATAATTATTCTGATGGGGTCAGATAAACTCTTGGAAATGCGTTTACTCAGATGAATGAGGGTCTACAACAGAATCTTTTTATCCACATTGAGAGGTGGAATTTCACATGAAAACAGGGCTCTGCATTTATTACGTGATATATTCACACGTCATCTGCTGAGAAAAAAAAATCCCAGTATAATCTCTCACCTTCATGTTTTGATCTATGACAAACAGAAACAGTATATAATAGTTTGCTGATGCCTTAATAACTCTGATAATAACTGATAGTTTAAACACACTTGTGTTTCTTCAGGTGGGAGTTTGTGGTGAAGCTTTTCATACATTTGACACAACAGTACGGTTTGTGTCCTGTGTGGATTCTCTCATGCACTGAGAGATCAGACGATGTGTAGAACCGTTTGTCACAGTGTTGACATTGGTACTCTTTGAGTCCAGTGTGGATACGCTCATGCTTTGAGAGATCAGACGATGTGGAGAACCGTTTGTCACAGTGTTGACATTGGTGTGGTTTGACTCCAGTGTGGATTCTCTCATGCACTGAGAGGGTAGACGATGAGGAGAACCGTTTGTCACAGTGTTGACATTGGTTTGGTTTGACTCCAGTGTGGATACGCTCATGATATTGGTATGAGCCGTATGAACTGAAGACTTTCCCACATTCCTGACATGGGTAGATTTTTTCCTTTGTGTGGATGTTTCTGTGTCTATTGTAAGAAGCTTGATGGGTGAATCTCTGGCCACAGTCCTCACAGCTGTGCGGCTTCTCTCCAGTGTGAATGCGTTGATGGACTTTGAGGTTTCCTAATCGAGCGAAGGTTGTCCCACACTGGTCACAGCTGTACGGCTTCTCTCCGGTGTGAATAAGTTGGTGTCGTTTGAGGGTTCCTAATTGAGCGAAGGTTTTGCCACACTGGTCACAGCTGTACGACTTCTCTCCAGTGTGAATACGTTGGTGGCCTTTGAGGGCTCCTAATTGAGTGAAGGTTTTCCCACACTGGTCACAGCTGTACGGCTTCTCTCCAGTGTGAATAAGTTGGTGTAGTTTGAGGGTTCCTAATTGAGCGAAGGTTTTGCCACACTGGTCACAGCTGTACGACTTCTCTCCAGTGTGAATATGTTGGTGGCGTTTGAGGGATCCTAAGTGAGCGAAGGTTGTCCCACACTGGTCACAGCTGTACGGCTTCTCTCCAGTGTGAATAAGTTGGTGGACTTTGAGGGATCCTGATGTAGTGAAGGTTGTCCCACACTGGTCACAGCTGTACGACTTCTCTCCAGTGTGAATACGTTGATGGACTTTGAGGTTTCCTAATCGAGCGAAGGTTGTCCCACACTGGTCACAGCTGTATGCCTTCTCTCCGGTGTGAATAAGTTGGTGGCTTTTGAGGTGTCCTGATGTAGTGAAGGTTTCACCACACTGGTCACAGCTGTACGGCTTCTCTCCGGTGTGAATAAGTTGGTGGACTTTGAGGGATCCTGATGTAGTGAAGGTTGTCCCACACTGGTCACAGCTGTACGACTTCTCTCCAGTGTGAATACGTTGGTGGACTTTGAGGTTTCCTGATTGAGTGAAGGTTGTCCCACACTGGTCACAGCTGTACGGCTTCTCTCCGGTGTGGATTCTCTGATGAGTCGTTAAGGCAGACCTCGATATGAACTCTTTCTTACACTGTTGACAGCGGTGAGGTTTAGGTTTCTTTGTTCCTTTTTGTTTCTGTAGCGACAGACAGACAGAAATACAAAGACAGAGTATGAGTGAGGCAGAGATGTGCAGTCAGGGTCGGCAGTAGGGATGGGAATCGTTAGGATTTTACAACTAATGAAAACAAGACAAGGACTTTAATACTCAAATACATTGGAGACACAGGTCCCACACATTAGGGAGGGGCCAGTAATCACACAGAAGGCACCAGAGAACGGAGCTTGACGAGTTGTAATAATTACCAATACCTATAGATACAGTTAGGTCCATATATATTTGGACACTGACACAAGTTGTTATTTTAACAGTTTACTAAAAAATCTTCAAGTTAGTTATATAATGAATATGGGCTTAAAGACTTTCAGCTTTAATTTAAGGGTTCACATCTAAATTGGAGGAAGGGTTAAGGAATTACAACTCTTTAATATGTATCCCTCTGTTTTTCAAGGACCAAAAGTAATTGGACATTTGACTCAAAAGCTGTTTCATGGACAGGTGTGGGCTATTCCTTTGTTGTTTCATCATCAACCAAGCAGGTAAAGGGTCTGGAGTTGATTCCAGGAGTGGCATTTGCATTTGGAAGCTGTTGCTGGGAACCTACAACATGCGGTCAAAGGAGCTCTCAATGCAAGTGAAACAGGCCATCGTTAGGCTGAAAAAACTAAGAAAGCCATCAGAGAGATAGCAGAAACATTAGGAGTGGCCAAATCAACAGTGTGGTACATTCTGAGGAATAAAAACATCGCACTGGTGAGCTCAGCAACACAATAAGGCCTGGACGTCCAAGGAAGAACAGTGGTGGATGATCGCAGGATCCTTTCCACATTAAAGCCACTACGGGTAACTTTGTCAGTTGGCGGCCCCTTTGGACAAAAGCGGTAGTATTTTTACGACGCCAGCTGTCGTAAAGCTGTTTTCTAGACCAAATGCAGTAATAAAAAATATATAAAAACGTCTTTCTTTGCACTGATGGTTTCGTTTGCTGTTAAAGGTCATTTATGACTATCAGAGGAAACATGAGGCTGTTTTAAAGATATTTAAATGTTACCCGTAGTGGCTTTAAAGAAAAACCCCTTCACAACATCCAGCCAAGTGAAGAGCACTCTCCAGGAGGTAGGCATGTCATTATCCAAGTCTACTATAAAGAGAAGACTCCAAGGCTGTGTTCGGAAAACCATACTAACGTCCTACTCGTACTTATTTTGACTTCAATTTGAGTATGTGACGGTTGGGTATGCAAGAAATTCCCGGATGAGTACTAACTTCCAGGAAGATTTTGGGTATGGATCGATTGGATACTTTTCCTACTCAACCGCCCCACAATGCACTGGGTCAATTCTACCCGCACAGGAAAATGAACAAGTTACTAGGCAACGACATCGTTTGGGGTCCGCGATCTGACAACTCTATGTGCAGTCATTCATAAACTCTTACAATAGATAAGAGATGAAGATAAATACCTAACAACATTAGAGTTACTAAGTGAAATGAGTGATGCCAGTCTGATAGTGGAGAGAGAACAGAATGCTGCGTTCCACACACCGCGGCTCGTCCAGCTCAACTGACGAACAGCTGAGTGCTGTCTGATGAGCCGGACAGAGAGCGTCGGAGGGATCCTCTGCCTCAAAACATAATTATAAAACAAGAGGTCTAAAACACAGATGATGAACACAGGACTGTAAAAATCTAGTTCAATATCTAACCTGTAGAGGGCGGGCATACGCTAAACAGCGTCTAAACGGCCTGAATCTTATAAGAAGAAGAAGAAATTCTTTATTGCTTGAGTATACTTCACTGAAAACGTTTCGACGCACCTCGCATACACAATCGATCTTTGAGTAGACAGTATGCAGTATATAGATGGTGAGTATGTAGGACGCTAGTAGGGGAGACCGGGGTAAGTAGGCACACTTTTTACTCTAGTGAGAATTGCTCATCACCTAAACATCTTTCAATAGTCATTCCTACATTAAATTGAAGCTTAAGGTGTTGGCTTGAAATGTGTACCCCTCACTTTTTCTAACTTATTGTAATAAAGAAGAAATTTACCATCAAAGACACTCTAACACATTGTGACAACCAACCCCATCAAGGGGTCGGTTGTCACACACATTGGGGTTGTTTGTCACAATGTTATCTTTATGGGAAAAATCTTAAAAAGAAGGCAAGAAAGCGAACTACATTTGAAAGTTTAATTTCATTGTCAAGTTGGAAAAATAGGCCTACATAACTTTATGCATCTTAACACAAAATGAGCAAGGAATAAACAAAAATTAAATCCATATTAAGACCAACCTACTGTATGTAACAACATGAAGAACAAAACAAATAACAATAATAGCCTACTCAACTAGGATACACACATTCACTATCTGAGTTAAAATGATGGCAAATGTAGGGTCTGCTCACTAACTAAGCAGAGATTGTGTGCCCACTGGTTGCACATTCAACACTTCTCCCTTACCTCCCCTGAACGGGTGCTGGAGAACGTTTCCATACAAACCAAACACAAACTATCCTCTTCATCTGATGAAGATTCCTCCTCCTGTCTCTTTCTCTTCCCCAGCTGGGGTGGAGTGCACTGGGGTGCAGTAGCCTTGGCAACTGGTCTAGTTTGGGATGCACTGGGTCGTTTTGATTTTGTTGCCCTTTTTCTCTTTTGCGTGCTAGCTGCCTTTCCTGCTCAATTCTCTCCTTCTCTGGGGTGTCAGTGAGGATACAGCTTGACATTTTCTTTTGTTATTGGGTTCCTTTCCTGGCTTCACCCTTTGGATAACATGTGACAACCAAAACCCCAAAAAATAATACTGTATATAAAATAGGGGAGAACGGGGTAAGTAGGCACACTTTTTACTCTAGTGAGAATTGCTTATCACCTAAACATCTTTCAATAGTCATTCCTACATTAAATTGAAGCTTAAGATGTTGGCTTGAAATATGTACCCCTCACTTTTTCTATGTTATTGTAATAAAGAAGAAATTAATCATCAAAGACACCCTTACACATTGTGACAACCAACCCCATCAAGGGGTCGGTTGTCAAACACTATGGGGTTGTTTGTCACCATGTTATCTTAATGGGAATAATCTTAAAAAGAAGGCAAGAAGGTAGAACTAAATTTGAAAGTTTAATTGCATTGTCAAGTTGACAAATAGGCCTACATAACTTACTGTAGCCTTGGCAGCTGGTCTAGTTTGGGATGCACTGGGTTGTTTTGATTTTGTTGCCCTTTTTTATTTTGCATGCTAGCTGCCTTTTCCTGCTCTATTCGTTCCTTCTCTGGGGTGTCAGTGAGGATACAGCTTGACAATTTATTTCGTTATTGGGTTCCTTTTCTGGCTGCAGCCTTGAGATAACATGTGACAACCAACCCCCAAAAAAATGTGACGACCAACCCCAACTTGAATTTCTTGCTAGCATCAAGGCCAACAACCATTTGACAACTAATTAGCTTGCTAACCACAATCTAAAATATAGTTTACCCTTCACACTTTGTATGGGTAACAAGTGTTTTGTTATAAACCCATTGTGTAAAAGCCTAGAAGAAAAATACTGAGGAGCTAAATATTTTCAATTTGACATGAAAAACACAAACAGTCGTCTCTCCTCAAATTCGGCAGTCTAACTCCAAGGAAGACTATGTAGGTGACCTCTGATCCCAATTCTGGATATTTACATACCAAAATTTCATAGACAGCGCCTTCTGGTTCCGAGATATAACGATTGTGACAACCAACCCGTGTGGACAAATTACCCCATTCTCCCCTACTGAGGAGCTAAATATTTTCAATTTGACATGAAAAACACTAACAGTCCTCTCACCTCAAATGCAGCAGTCTAACTCCAAGGAAGACTATGTAGGTGACCTCTGATCCCAGTTGTGGATATTTACATACCAAAATTTAACAGACAGCGCCTTCTGGTTCCGAGATATAACGATTGTGACAACCAACCCGTGTGACAAATGACCCCGTTCTACCCTATGGTTTTCCGAACACAGCCCAAGAGAGCAAATACAGAGGGTATTTGCACTTTGATGTGCATACACATGTTAAATGTATGGTCCATTATTTGTATTTAGTGTGTCTGTATAGTATTGCACCAAAACAGTAGAAGTTTTCTTTAATTGTGCTTTGTACTGTCTGTACGTTTACACATAATTTGTACCTGCACATAGCAAACAAAATTGCACAACTGTAAGGTCAGTGTCTGTTTTATTTTTGTATTCAAATAAACAGTTGTTTATTTCTTTACGACGCATTGGCATCTTTGAGCAAAATACCCCTAAAATGTTTGCCGCGCCGCGTTGCGCCGCACCTCCCCTAACACGGGGCAGTGACAACCTTGACTAAGACATTTTCTGGGGGAAACACTGAACAATATAAATAAATCCAAAACCCAGTCAACAATAGCAGCATTCATCTGCTGCTGGCAGCATTGGTTGCTCGAATCGAGGCAGGGGCAAAGGAAAACTTGTATCTGTTTTTTGTGGTCGTAGGGACACACAGGCGACGGCCAGATGGCAACACCCTATATTCAGAATTAAGAGGGTCGGCACTGTCTTGTCGTATGGACCTAGATTTTTTAGCCTAGGTCCGAGTAGCAGCTAGTGGCTAGGTAACGGCTAGCCGCTAATCACCAGCAGGGCTCTGTGTTCCTTTCCCTCCACAGCTTAAGACGGGCCACGCTGGGGATAGAGTCTTGCTGTACGGCAAAACTCGCCCGAGATGTGACCAGAGGGTTTGGGCTCTTAGTAAAGAGTGTTCCCGCTCTGAGAAGGCAGACCAGGGCAACTTTCTCCTACTGTTATCCTAGCTCCTAGCTTAGCGGAGCTAGGATAGTTAGCCGGCTTCCACTCCCAGTCCCAGGCTCAAAACAAGCCCCGCTGGGGATCAATCTTGCAGTTCGGCTGAACTCATCCGAGTTATGGGTCAACGGTGCACTTATCGTCCACAGGCAAAGTACAAAGAACGCACAAAAATCGGTAAAAAACTACCAAGAGACAGACAAGTAAACGCACAACTCCTGCTGTCGGTCGCTGCGTGCGCATGCGCCCTGACAGATAGCAGAGGAATATAATATCACATGAGATGCTTATGACACACACCATTGTCTTTAATGTGAAAAGGTTGGGTGGTCCTCTCTTAAAGCAAGACGTGATGCACATTAAATTAATACCATGATATCCTTTAACCAATTTAAACATGCTGTCTTGAATCTGCCAAACTCTTGCTTTAACTGTTTTAATTAGGCTATGTTGTACTTACCAATTTAATTATGTTACTAGTCACTCTAAATCTCTGTCTGAGATGTTTCCCTTTACCAGCTTGTTGTGTATTTGTATTGTGTTTGTATTTTTGTTTCTCAACATCATTGTAAACGAGGGTCACCCCTCAATGATATCGAGTATAAATAAAGGTTAAATAAAAAAAAAAAATTAGAAAGAAACACTTTAACAGGTAAAAACAGAAGAAACGTCATAATAACACCATAGTAACATAAACTGTATAGTCACTGTTTGTGGAGAACTCATGCTTCTTCCTCGGTGGCAGCAGATAGTAACCAGAGACGGTGTTTGTGTGTCGAGCTCACAGACGTTTGGTCAGACCACGGACCTGTAAAGAAAAGGTGACAATGATTAGCTAATGTAAGCTAAACCAACTAGTGTGCTAGCGCTGTTTGATAGCATGTGCTGCTAGGTAGTGAACAACGTTCTTAAATCAACCATCAACATCATTCAGTGATCAGCAGTGTTGCAGGGGGAACAAACCTTTAACATTACAGAATCAACTACAGAGGCTACTACCAACAGCAACACTCACTCACTGCAAAGGAGGATTCTCTAGTCCATTGTCCTTGCCTGTGGAAATAAAGATAGCTGGACAAGAGTTCTTCTGCTTCGTTCCTCTCACTGCATTTAAATGCATTCACTATATTATAGAGAAATATGTCTTGTCAAAGACAAAGAGCACCAAGCCCGACCCTGCATAATATTTTATTTTTAATTAATATTTTTATGGAAGATCCACGTGTCTTTCTTCAATAGCTTCTAATTCATCCGACCCCATTCCACTCCTCTCCAAATTATTTGTTCACACAAAATTCCTCAGATTTAGCCTCTTAATTTTCCTCTTAAAGTGCACCAGATTCATGCATTTCACTTTAAAAAGGTAAAAAAAAAAATCTCAAACCCCCAGACCCCCCTAGGAGAGTCTGGTTCTCAATCTCCACTGGCTACTATTTTCACCCAGCAGGACATTGGAGGCACTAGCGAAAAAACACTGGGTGTGTGAATGACATTTAACAATAGTAAATCATTTGGGCAAGTCTGTCTGCCTATCTTTCTCACTCCGCTGCACACTCAGTCACTACTATCCATGCTTAAAGGAAGCAGGATTAAACCACTGGATTAAGATGTTCAAATGTATTTAAAAAAAAAAAAAAAAAAAAAAAACATACTTAGATAAAGATGTTAAAATGTCTAAAAAAATTGTTTAAGAAGCACAAAGATGTTTAGAATGTTTCAAAAATATGTTTAAAATGTGTTTTAAATATAATTTTAAATTTGTTCTCTGAGGGGGGGGGCTCACTCTCTCACACTTTGAAAACCCCTGCTCTAGTCCATTGTGACAGCCAGTGCTGCTGAATCCACTTTTGTAAATGTTGAGAGAGAAGAGCCCTATCAGCCATTCCCCATAAAGAATTTGAAATAAACACGTTACTTTTACTTAGCACGTCTGGGGTCGCGTATCTTGGGCTTGTTTTTCTAAAGTGCAGTTGTTTATTTGTGCTTTGAGTGAGCTCTAACTAAGCAGTTGGTTTTGATATGTTAACAAGGTAAGGAGGAAGACAATAGGCTCGTCTGAGATGAGCTGCAACACGCCTCAAAACACAAGTAGACGGTTAGTCGGGGGAGGGACCAAAAACAGTGACTTGAAATACTGCAATTGAACAGAAACTGAAAGAGAAAACAACAAGAAATACTTCTAAAGTATGGAGCACAACTCAAAACAAGAAACAAGATATAACCCCATAAATCTTTTGCCAGTTCCTACATTTCATTTTAGCCTACATGATGAACACAGAAGATACTGATCAAACAAATGGGGCTTAGTAGTTCACCCTTAACTACACTTATATGATAGATAGATTAACCAAAACACTTTTAAACAGTAAGTTTCAGTCCAGCATATGTCTGCTTGTTATTTTTCATTCTTTAGCTCACACTGTCGGTTATGGTTTACTGACACTGGAGCCTGTTTTAATATCCCCATGTCCACCGCAGGAACAGTGATGCAAACAGACGTTAAGTAAAGGGAAAAGTTTGGACCTGAACATGGACATCTTTGATTTCCACTCACGCACAAAAGATAAAAATAAAAGACAAACCCAGAACATACAGATAAGAACCTTGGCGACACGGTTTAGTGATTACGTATGAAAGAGCAGGAGCCTTTAGTAAAAGTTCACTCCAGATATGGGCGGTGTAGCTCTGAGACTCTGCTGTGTGTAAGGCAAGCTGAGGCTAATACTGTAGGCTACATGTCCTGCTGAGAGTTTGAAAGATAATAACGACCCCTATCTTGTGATAAAAAACGACCTATACAACAGTACCTGTACCAGAGGCGAGTAGACGGTACAATGTAGCGGGAAAGAGCCATAACAGTAAACAGTTTACGCGGGAGTCGGCGCCATGTTTGTTTCTCTGCAGCTACACTTTTGTTAAAGTAAGACAAACTCCGCTCATTCCACTATATTACCTTAAACTAAAACGATCTCTCAACATTCGTTAACAAACTAAAACAATCACGGTGAGGTTTAGAAACATTACCAACCTGATAAATAAAGATGAGACGGCGAAGAGGCTTGCGTTGTCTGCTGAATCTTCCAGTGTTGTGAGAAAAGACCGCGCATGCGCAGTTCCTAAACAGATTCTTCTTCTCCTTGGAATAGACTTCCGTCAGTGTAGACGCTGAGCGCATTACTACCACCCACTGGTCAAAGTCGAGACACTGCAGGTGAACGGGGTAACATTTTAACTTATAGATATCATGAAACTCTGATAATATTTAACCAATTATGGGTCAATTTGCATCTCGTTAAAAACCAAAGATCTAGCTGTTGGATAGAGCCAGAGTTAAAATCTTTATTTCATTTTTACAACATATTTGTGTCCAACGTTTTAACAGGAAAGATTTGGATACAGCATTTCTCATCTCATGAATAAAAACATATTATTGTTATATTAAATAATATTATTTACAGGTTTTTATTATGTCTTAAATGCAATTACTAATGTCTAATCTTCATGTATTTTATGCCCCTGTAAAGCACTTTGAATGACCTTGTCTGAATTGTCCTAAAAAAATGATTTAATGGCGTTATTCCAGACTGTAACATAATGAAAGGTGGAACAGTGAAGCACAGTGAATGCTTTCCTTGTGCACTGTACAGAAACAGGTTTTACAACACAGTGATTCAGCAGACAGATTGATCTCACAACCAGTGGCGTTTCTAGGTATAAAAAACAGGTGGGGCTCACACCAAAGAGGGGGGTCTGGCCCCCCCCCCCCAGGAAAAATTTGAGCTTAAAAGACACTGGTTGCGTTCCGAATCGCATACTTTCTACTATATAGTATGTAGAAAAAAGATTTAGGATGTCCCGATTCTTGTGGCCAGATTTAGGATGGTTAGAAGTACCCGGATGTCCTACTTCATGCGGCCAAGATTGTTAGTGTTGAAAAGTGCATCCTATTTGGGCGATTCTGACCCACAATCCAGTGCGCACGTGAAGTGACGTAACATCGACGAAGCCTATAGGTCCATGTTATGAAAACAAACGGGGATGCGACGGATATAAAAGCAAGAGGCAAGATCAAGGCGCAATGTTATGATGAAATAAGAGAGAAAAGTATGTCCCAATAGTATGTCTACTGCATCCTAACTAGATTCTTTTTATCGTCGGATGTAGTATGTAGAATAGAAAAAAGAAAGAGTATGCGATTCGGAACGCAACCACTGTTTCTCGCATTCTGGCGATTTTATAAACACAAAATGAGTTGTTCACATCTTGGCAAGACGTGGATAGTTGGCACAGCCTGACAGCCAATGAAATTGCAGCACTATCCCCTGCTGACTTACGGGCCAAATCACTCAAAGTTTGCAGGTTCAAATCCCAGTTCAGACAAAAGATGAAGTTTAGAACTTCAGAATAAATAACTTAAATTCATTGTGTGGACATAAAACACTAAACCAAAACTACACTGGACATTTAAATGCAGAATTACATCAAGGCTATTAAACAATAATATTAAAAACCTTTGATATTATGTTTAACATGTTTAAAATGCAGCTACTTTTTAACTACTAATGCATTTAATAATCAGTAAACATTATTTACTTGACACAGACATAAATGGATCAAATGTGTTGTTTATTAAAAAATCTTCACAACAATGACAGCTAGATTTCAACAAACAAATAGTCACACAATAAAAATACTTTTAATTAACTGCATCGAATCCTTCGACACATTATATGAAATACTCGCTGATACATTATTAAGGGGCTATAAAATAAAGAATCCACATCAGGTTGAAATAAAGTAGCTGCACAGGAGTAATGACTCATTACATTAAAAAAGACCATTTTCAAATATAAGATCTTCTGTGTAAAGATTTAGCTTGTTCCAATACATGATGTCCTACTACATCCTGTAGTAAGTTTCAGTGTGCAAACCAGCAGCTTTACATAAATTATTTTATTTATTTTGAATATTCAAAACTCATATTTTGCCTTTACCTTGTCCCAGAAATGGCGGATCACAAGTTACTCTTTGGTTGCGTTCCGAATCGCATACTCTTTCTTTTTTCTATTCTACATACTACATCCGACGATAAAAATAATCTAGTTAGGATGCAGTAGGCATACTATTGGGACATACTTTTCTCTCTTATTTCATCATAACATTGCGCCTTGATCTTGCCTCTTGCTTTTATATCCGTCGCATCCCCGTTTGTTTTCATATGGAGGCTTCGTCGATGTTACGTCACTTCACGTGCGCACTGGATTGTGGGTCAGAATCGCCCAAATAGGATGCACTTTTCAACACTAACAATCTTGGCCGCATGAAGTAGGACATCCGGGTACTTCTAACCATCCTAAATCTGGCCACAAGAATCGGGACATCCTAAATCTTTTTTCTACATACTATATAGTAGAAAGTATGCGATTCGGAACGCAACCTTACTCTTTGTTAGCCTCATAGCGTAATTGTACGGTGGCCCTGAGAGCTCACAGCACTGCAACATGAGAAAACACATGCAAGACAAAACACCAGCAAATTAAGAAAACATCTTCATCAATTTGACAACACATGCACAGCATTTAGAAAACGCGCAGCAAAGACCACCACACAACACATTACAAAAACGCGCAGCAAAGCTCACAACAAAACACATTAGAAAAACGCTGCAAATAGGCCGAAACACGACGGAAGTGCTTCTGTAAGTGTTTCCAGAGGACACTTAAAAGTGATGCACATGTCCAGACAGGCTTGTTGCAAGCACCGGATTTCAGATTTCAGTCAGTGGTGTTGGAAAATGGCATAAAGAGTGTTTTTGATTTATTTTAACATTGTGATCGCATGATTCAGATATTAGCCTATAAACTTTCGTTGGCCTTTAGCTTGTAATTAGCCTGCCAATTCTAATAACCTGATGAAATAAATACACACGGTTAATTAATTGTGAAATCATAGATTGTGTGAAGCACGCTTTTAACTGGCTATAGTTAGCCTACTATCAGAAATATATTTACTATAGTTACTCAGAACTGTCACTAAGTAACGTTCAAGGACAAACTAATTCCAAAGATGCAGTAAGACAGCATGAATAATATGTTAAGTTGTATACCGACCTATTCTATAAAGAAATAACAGACAGCACAAGACAATGTAACATGGTATTTAAACGTCTTTTTCAGATCAAAATGTATTGTCCTTTCTGTGGGGTCTGGTTGGACAACTCTCCAAAATGTTGCCGTTCCTGTGGGAAGGATATCGGCTTTATACAAGCGGCTTCTTCTACAGTATCGAGGACTGCAGGTGAAAAACGTTACTCATATCAAATTGAGCCCAAAGGTGATATTAGCGTTTTTTTAAATCAATCTCTCTCTCTCTCTCTCTAGAGACTGATGCATGTTCCAAGTCAGCTATGCATCAGTTTATAAAATACAGAGAAGAAAAAGAAACTGAGAGGAAGACATTGTCGAACCCCCCCCAAAAAAACACATGCAACAATCCAGTGCGCACGTGAAGTGACGTCACATCGACGAAGCCTCCATAAGAAAACAAACAGGGATGCGACGGATATAAAAGCGAGAGGCAAGATCAAGGCGCCATGTTATGATGAAATAAAAGAGTAAAAGTATGTCCCAATAGTATGCCTACTGCAACTAGATTAGTTTTATCGTCGGATGTAGTATGTAGAATAGAAAAAATAAAGAGTATGCGATTCGGAACGCAGGGAAAGGGTATAATTTCCAGGTGAACTGTGGTTTGTGTGAGAGGCTGAGGTGTCTTTAGAAGCCTGTGTTCACCCTGCGATCCCCAGACCAATGAAATGGCCTCATGAGAAGCTTTCCTCCCATCCTGTTTTATTTCCCGTTTAAATGTCTATAATGATCAAAGTTCTTCACTTGTTTTATATCAAGTGATGTTGAATAAATGGTCTTTAATTTCTGAATGTAATGTGTTGCTCTGTCTGTGGTTTGTGGGGAGGGAAGGGAAGGGGGGGTAGGGGTGGTATTGTTCTGTTCTTATTTTATTTTTATATAGGCCAACTGTAAAACCCTTTGTGTTACCTTAACTGTGTATGAAAAGTGCTATACAAATAAAGTTTGATATGATTTGATTTAACGGCACCACACACGGGACAACAGTGGCTCAGGTGGTAGAGCGGGTCGGCCGATGATCAAAGGGTTGGAGGTTCGATTCCCGCTCTGCCACTTGTGTCACAGTTGTTGTGTCCTTGGGCAAGACACTTCACCCACCTTGCTTGGTGTGAATGTCGATAGTTAGCCTGCTATCGGTGTGTGAATGGTAACGTGGGAAAGGAAAACAGGTCTCCCTTGTAAAAGAGTCTTCGGTCTCAATGGGATTTACCTGTAGAAATAAAGGTTAGGACTATATTTAGCTTCAGTGGCCCTGACTCCTGGAACATCTTACAGCATCAAATTAAAATAGATACCCTAATATCCATTGTTTTCTTTACAGTAATATGAAGCATATGAGCTGGGTCGGGTAAGGAGAGGGTGTGGGCCAGAATTGGGCCCTGTAAGGTGAACGCAGAAAGTGTCTTGGACTTTGCCCCATGAAAAGAGTTGGAGAGCAAGGTACTTTTACATAAATTATTTTATTTATTTTTAATATTTAAAACTCATATTTTGCCTTTACCTTGTCCCAGAAATGGCGGATCACAAGTTACTCTTCGTTAGCCTCATAGCATAATTGCCTAAATCATATTTACTCTACTCTACATCTACTTTACCCTTCTCTATAACCCTTAAAATATGTCTTTGGCAATTATGCTGTTAGGCTAACGAAAAGTAGATGTAGAGTAGAGTAGAGTAAATATGATTTAGGCAATTATGCTATGAGGCTAACGTCTTGTACTTTATAGGTGATGAACTCATTCCTGACGAGTGTTGGAAGGAAACTCTCAGCTACCAGCGGAGTCGTCTAACAGGGAGAGACCAGCAGCAGCACAAGACACTTGCACATTTCTTACGATCCATCGCACGAGACCGGACCCCTAGAAACTCAACGATGGAACTGACCTAGAAGTTCAAAACGGCCTATTACCGAGAAACGAGAAACACATCGACAGTTTCCAATCTGGGCTGAGCGATATATATCTTCAGAAGCTGCAGGAGTGAGTTTTTGGATCAAGGCAAAAGTTTGACCGCGAGTGGGACAGTGGCAGGTGACAAACGCAAAGGAAACTAAACTCTGCGCAATCCAAGACAGCAAACAGGAGCTTCTCTCAACTGTCCAAGGAGCATTACGATTTAGAATCAGCTTGACACTGGTGTGACAGCCCTCTGGCACCTCCTGATTGGCAGGCTTCCAGGAGGTGAACAGTGGAATTTCCAACCGCCATGCTGGCTGATCTCCTCTGCTAGACAAGCTGTAGGAGTATATCAAAAGGAACCTAATCCTTCAGAAAACACCTTCAAGACGTTCATCTTTAGCCCCTCACCGTCGTTCCCCGCCTGGGTCGTGAGTTTCCGTTGTTTCTGCAGTGGCCCCCATAAGAATATTTATTTTTCAGTTTTTTGCAGTGGCACCCAAAAGGCGAGGTGATTTTATTGCTTATTATCGAGGAGAATTGAATCGAGCAAGAAGAAGCGGACGCAAGGAGGAATAATCAGTATCAACATGTATCCCAAAGGGGCTCCATGTTGGATTTCTATCGGCGTGGTCAAACTCGGTGCTAGGTTCAATATTTCTGTCAAGATTATGAAATAGAATGTTATGGCTGAGAGATTTGATTTCTTTGCTTGTTTATCTTGAATCACCTTGCTCTTGTTTTTGAATGCACATATTTATTAGTGTTTGTCATTGTTGCTATTTTCGGAGAGAGAATTGTGAGAGCCTGTGTATGTACTGTGTGTGTTGGTCTTTAATAGTTTGTTTTGTGTATTGTATGTTTCTGAGGACCTCCTTGAAAAATAAATGCTACATCTCAAAGGGACTTTATCTCCATAATGTTTTATTGATCTTGTATTTTCAGAACGGATGCTGCAAAGGAGGATGGCTCCATCGGCCGCCGAGTCAGACGACCACAGGACACAAACAGCCTTGAAATAAGTGGAAGATCAAACTTGTGCCTTTTTGCAACGAAAGACAGACAGCCAGGGACGGAAATCACTTCCAACTACTAGGTCAGGTTGCCCAGGTGTTTGGCCTCGTCTATCAGAGCTCCTGAGAGCAGCTGTGGATCATCTGGCAGGGGGCGCTGCTGGACTCTGTCCACTGCAGCCTTGTAGTTGAGCAGGAATGAGACGTCTTCAGCTCTCAGCTGCTCCTCTGTGGCTCTGACTGTGTCTGAAAGAGCTGCTATCTCTCTGCTCAGAGCCTCCATCTTCTCCTTCATCATCTGACTCTTCTGCTCCTCTTCCTCCCTCAGTGCAGCCATCCTGGCCTCCTCTTCCTCTTCTAGAGTGAAGGCTGTTACATACTCCGCGAGAAGAAAGAACAAAGCTCTCGGTGACAGAGCTGCGAGAAGTTCTTTCTGGTCTGACATTACATACTTCACGAGAACTCAACTGCCGAACTCCTCACCGCGGCGCATTGTTACCATGGTAATTGACTCAGTAGCGCCAGCTGATTTCACTTCGCTTTCCTCATTGACTTCAGACTGACCAATCACACAATAGTTCTCGGACAAGCTGCGAGAAGCAAGTTCGGCCCGGGTGATGTGTCGAGAACAAGCTGCGAGAACAGCTAAACAAGAGCTGAGAGAAGAAAATGACGTAATTTTCTTCTTGCAGCTCTGTCACCGAGAACTTTGTTCTTTCTTCTCGCGGAGTATGTAACAGCCTTTAGGACTAAACGAGGAGAAGCAGCTTTTAGTTTTTATGCACCAACAATCTGGATCAAACTCCCAGAGAACTTGAGGTGTGCTGCAACTCGCAGTTCTTTTAAATCGAGTCTGAAGACTTTTTTGTTTCCATTTTAACCTGCAATTTTCATTTTATTTGCTTCTTTTATTAAATCGAGTTTTCATGTTTTTATTTTTCATTTTTATTTGCTTCTTTTATTCGCTTTTAAATGTTTTATAATGTGTTTTATGTATTCTAATCTTGCCCCTGTAAAGCACTTTGAGTGGCCTTGTGTCTGAATTGTGCTATATAAATAAACTTGCCTTGCCTTGCCTTGCCTTCTAGAAACTGGTGAAGCTTCTTAAACTGATCCTGAATCAAGGCCAGAAGGTTTGTGAACAGGGTTACGGCCAACTTCATTTGAAGTGTCGATGGTGCCTTCATTGAGCATTAGATAAATATGATACTCTTGGGCTTTTTAGCGGGACAGAGTTCATTTGTCACCTTGGGGTAATGACATGTTCATAAATTCTATTTTTACCTGCCTCAAAGACCAGCTTCAAAAGCAGTGACAACTATCTGATTGCTTTTAGAGGTGGTTTACTAAGTGTTTAGGCAGAAGCCCTGAGTGTCATGGCTACTGTTTATTGGTTGGCATAAGTCTCTCCCTTGTCCCCATGCTCTCTACAGCTCCTTGGGCTCATGCCGGACAGAGCTTTTTTAGTTCAATTCAAATGAATTATGAGCTGTCTGGTTCACAGAAAGCACCATTCTTTTCTTTCCCCAGTTCCCGTCCAGAAAGTGAAATCCAGGGCGTTTTTCAAAGCTCAAATTGATCAAGACCTACCTAAGATCTTCCATGGCACAAGAGAGACTGAGTGGACTTGCACTCTTGAGCATTAACGGTAAAGTTGGCCAACAGATCTCATGTACGGATGTGATAGATGACTTTGCCTCCAGAAAGGGAACACAAGTTGTAGCATGTCAGAGGAAGAGGAAACTACCTCAAAGCGTTTTTATTTTTGCTCATGTGTAAAAAGTTTTAAGTTGATGTTCATTCAGCCTTCACTCTTCAAAGGAAGTCTCAAACGCTGAAGCAACTGGTAGGGCCAAAGTCTTAATTCTGGCTGATGTTGCAGAGTCAACATTCTCCCAAGCTATTTCTCCAGGGTTGTGGAAGATCCTTGGAAATATGAAGCAAGATGAGGTATCATCATTATCTCGAAATGATTTCCTCATACTGCAACTTGGTCAGTCTCTCTACAACAAACATGGAAGTGATCCAACAAAATTTGAATACATGAGACAGAAGGTTCGGGAAATGGGCAGGCTCTTGTTGAGCTTGAGAATTTTCTTTTCTGTACTTAGCTTTGAAGATGCTGTAAAACCGACCAACTTCTACAGAGTTATTGAGGCTGTGAAAGACGTCGCGGGTTATGATGAAGAGAAGCACTGCTATCACACACCAAGTCTTGCTCTAAAATGAGGACACTCGCTGAAGAAGATAGGTGACATTATTCTCTGCAGAGCCATTTCAGCAGAAGATGAAGTGACGATAAAAGCAGCAGAGCGATTCACACGGCTGTGCACAAAAGAATGGACCGACAATGTGGGCTGGGAGAAGAAATGTGATATAAGGTCTAGAGACGAGACAAATTGGCTGCTGATGATCCAGACAGAAGAGTTTGAGTTTCTCAGAGTGCAGACTGCAGAGAGCCTCTGAAGCTTTCTGATCTCTCTCCAGTAAGAAGGCCTCACACAGGTTATTTAAGGTTTAGTTATGGGGTGGCTGGTAGTTTAAAGAAACTGTCTCACGAACTGGACACTTCAACAGACACTGTGCAGGAGAGGTTTAAAAAAAAAATGACCCTTGAGTCCTTCATGAAAGAGGCCAGTACAGACTCACCATGGAGACTGCAGAGAGAAGACTGTAACTTCTTTACACTCACACACACACACACACACACACACACACACACACACACACACTGCAGCATGGAAGTATGTCTCTTAAACACTTGCATATGCCACCAGTTCATTATGAAGCCAGTGTCGCACGTAGGAATGTCCGGTGTGCACACAGATCTTTCCGACGGATTTTATTGAGGCTCACGCTTCGGCCTGCGGGGAGAGGTTTTCATTTACTTGTTTGTGTTTTTTCTCTCACCAACAATTGTCTTACGCTTTCTGCAAGTGTAACACAAAATATTTGTATGTGGCTAGTGCCGGGACTGAAGACATGCAAGCAAGTATGGTCAGTGAGGAAGAAGCAGCTGGAACATCCGGAACTCGTACAAAAGATAGAGATGGTAGGTGATGATGCTTAGGCCCTCAAACAGGGGGTGCAGTTACCCTTTAATGGCTTTTATTTTGATTTGAATGTACTTGCTGAAGTGTTTTTGCTATCTTAACAGTCAAGCATGAATATTGAAACAACCGAATGTTTTTCTTATTAGGCTGGTTCACTATCAATGACCCTGCCACGGCCGAGTGTGTGGGCAATTATCTTAGGATTCATCAGAAGGAGAATCCATTACTTATCAGCATGGACGTACGAACAAGTCCTGCTGAACAGGACATGGCCCTTGTGTCCTTTTACAAGCGACCTAATGTCGAATGGGGACGACCCCTGGCCTAACTCACACCTGTGCAATAATCCTGCTGTTTCACAAAGTGGGCAGAGGCCAACCATCTAAAGAACAACACAGCAGACGAGCTCATTCATCGGTTGCGTTCCGAATCGCATACTCTTTCTTTTTTCTATTCTACATCCGACGATAAAAATAATCTAGTTAGGATGCCGTAGGCATACTATTGGGACATACTTTTACTCTTTTATTTCATCATAACATCGGGCCTTGATCTTGCCTCTTGGTTTTATATCCGTCGCATCCCCGTTTGTTTTCATATGGAGGCTTCGTCGATGTGACGTCACTTCACGTGCGCACTGGATTGTGGGTCAGAATCCAAATAGGATGCAGTTTTCAACACTAAAGGTGCGAACACACTACACGCGTGTAAATTCGGCTATTTTTCCATAGAGAACCATTGGTTAACGCGCGTAGATGAGTCACTCGCGCGGAGTTCAAAAAATTTAACTTTTTACGCTCCTACGTGTGCCGATTAGCCGCGTAGGCCAATCAGCGTTGGGCTTGACCCGACGTCACATACATTGGCACGGTCGGAGAACAGTGTACACAGAGGAGGAAAATGTATTGCAGGCGGCCCGGTGCTGTATGACAGCAGCTCGGGAATAGAAGACGTGGGGAGAGTAAACCAGGAGAATGGACTTCCTGGTTAATTTAGTGAATATGTGCGGCTGTGCTTTAGCCGATAAAACAAGTTAGCGCCGTATAGCATTAGTTAACTCACCCGGTTGTGTGCGGGCGGCTAGCGTCTCATATTATGAACCCAAACAAGACGGCTATGTCCGGGGGACTTTCACAACAAGTACAGCGACGCACCGGTGTTGATCTACGCCTGTCACGGTCCCCTGTCACAGCCAGGTAGGGTAATGTTGGCTACTTGCCTTTATGTTGTGCCGCCGTGCACCGATGCTGCTGTAACTGTGTTTGTTATGTAGCTGCCGTGAATATGCAATGCTGTTTTAATGCTAGGCTATTTGTGCTGTTCAATTTGTCTTTAGGCACAGTTGTTGGCCGTGTTGTTGTTTTTGTGCGGACATGCACGCTGTTGTGTCGGGTCTGATCAGCCATGGTTGATAAGGGGAAATACAATATCGGGAGGGAGACTAGGCACGTTACGCGCGTAGAACCATTTGACACAAAATTATCAAGCAACATTTTAGCTGCGTTACGCACGTAAATCTTACGCGGGTAACGCGTGTAGTGTGTTCACACCTGAAGAAGTGTTTTTTTTTTGTATTTTTGCTGCAGATTGCCTTCAGACCAAGTACCATAAGTACCTCCTCCATGGGTCAAGTTCTGTGTTGGTGAGTAATATATCTTCACTCTAAATAACAGAATTTTAGTTTTTTTACAGCGCGCACTGCAGACTATGTCACAGCTGCGTGCCCAGGAGACTCTGGTTGGGAGGGGGCATGGACATATAAAGAAAGGGGGGGAGTGAGTAAGTTGCCAATGCATGTGTGTCTGCACAGGACAGAGCAGTGTTGCCAACTTAGCGATTTTGTCACTATATTTAGCGACTTTTCAGCCCCCCTGGCGACTTTTTTTTCAAAACAGCGACAAATCTAGCTTTTTTTCCTGGTGTAATTGGTGTCTTTTTCGCCAAAGCAAGTATTACTTTTAACGCTTCTCAACGAGCAGCGGGAGCCTCCCGGCCCGTCCCCCGTCACAGAGCACTGACAGACGGCCCGGTCCTCGCGCAGCAGT
Organism: Ammodytes marinus; assembly: GCF_949987685.1. Lineage (NCBI taxonomy): Eukaryota > Metazoa > Chordata > Actinopteri > Uranoscopiformes > Ammodytidae > Ammodytes > Ammodytes marinus. The sequence goes on along the minus strand of NC_137233.1, from coordinate 594,950 downwards.
CCCTCCCAGCTGCGGTCAGAGCAGGAGATACACACCTCTCTGCTCGTGGTCCGTTAGCATCACTATTAGCAGTTAGCAGCTTTTCCCACCTCTTCTACAGTCTATGAGTAGTGCAAACCATGAGCATGTATAATTACTGCTACACTTAACATTACCACGTTGGTTGTTTATGCGAGTGTCACGTTCATAACACTAGAACCTCATCTATTCAAATATTACTGTATAAACCCCCGTCTACAAATATGCAAATTAGGCGATGACGTCATCTGGAGACTTCTAGCGACTTTTTGGACAGCCAATAGCTACTTTCCTTACTGAAGAGTTGGCAACACTGGGATAGAGCGAGAGAAGCGAACACAAGCGAGCTTGCCAGCGGCGGCAGCAAAAAAGGAACATAACATGCCAGTTTGTATTCGATGGTCGCGATAGGGTCATTTTATACATCCCGTGGAGAACATCTTTCGACACATTGCATATATATATTCGATATATCGCCCAGCCCTACCTCACACCATACTCTTCCAGTTCATACTGTTTTTGCTTATAAATATTCGGTAAAAAGTTTTTTTTTCTGCACTTTGCTGCAGATTGCCTTCAGACCAAGTACCATCTCCGTGTTCCAAGTTCTGTGTTGGTGAGTAATATATCTTCACTCAAAATAACAGAATTTTTGTTTTTTTGCAAAAAGAAAATACATTTTACACTAATTCATAGTTTAACTTCTTGAGTGTTGTTTTGTGAGTATAACTATTAAATTAATGGACATTAACCCTTGGGTATCCTTAACTTTTACTACGCCTTGGTTACCTTAGAGGACAAAAACGTCCTCTCCCTATAAACTGCCATAAAAACATTATACATTAATATTTTTTTCTACTTTTTTTTTTACAAACCTTTTATCTCACTTGACCTCTTCACATACATATCAAATATTCATTCATTTGTAATTGCTTTTAACCCTTTACATGCAAGTTTATGTGATGACGTGAGCCATTTTTATTTAAAAAAAACACAATAATTGAAAAATTTCTCATATAATAGATGCAAAGTGGATTTTTTTAAGTGGGATAATTAGACTCTAGGATATGTTAATGATTTGCAATAAAACTGCTTTTGATATATGTTTAGTATTTGTGCAGTCACAGATGCAAATAAATACTCCCTCTCATGACCTTAGAGGACAAAAACGTCCTCTCCCTATAAACTGCCATAAAAACATTATACATTAATATTTTTTTCTACTTTTTTTTTACAAACCTTTTATCCCACTTGACCTCTTCACATACATATCAAATATTCATTCATTTGTAATTGCTTTTAACCCTTTACATGCAAGTTTATGTGATGACGTGAGCCATTTTTATTTAAAAAAAACACAATAATTGAAAAATTTCTCATATAATAGATGCAAAGTGGATTTTTTTGAGTGGGATAATTAGACTCTAGGATATGTTAATGATTTGCAATAAAACTGCTTTTGATATATGTTTAGTATTTGTGCAGTCACAGATGCAAATAAATACTCACACTCATCCTCTCCCTATAAACTGCCCTAAAAACATTATACAGTAATATTTTTTTCTACTTTTTTTTTTAAAACCTTTTATCCCACTTGACCTCTTTACATAAATATCAAATATTCATTCATTGTTAGTTGCTTTTGACCTTTTAATTCCAGTTTCTTTGATGATGTCAACAAAGTAACAAAGTAAACCTGCAGCCACCTGAAAACCCACAAATTGCACATTACAGCTGCACACATATGCATGCGCACAAAGACACACACAAATACACACACAGTAATTTCACAACACACACACAGACACAACCCTAAGGTATCCATATGGATCCACACTTTCCATTAATTTCTCATATTTCTTATGTTTAGGCCTGCAACTCTAAAAAATTACAAAATAGTACAAAAATGGTTTTAGGGAGCATATTTGATCCTCAAAAAAAACTGGAGAAAATAAATGATTGAGCTAGATAAGGCTAAAAAAGCAATTTTGGTGTCTTAAGTGTTGGATTATTGCCTAATATCATCAAATTTACATGTGTTTGTCATCATGGCTATGGTTTGAAAAAATAAAGTTTAAATTGGGCCATTTTTTCCATACACGTTTGAGTTTGTAAAGTTTGGCTGTGTGTACACAAACACACACACTATATTTTCTCAATACACACATATGCACCTCACACTAGCATCCCTACCAACACACTCACACCATTTAGGTTGAATTTTTTTTTTCTATTGCACTGTGGGGGGCAGGACCGAAAACCTGGAAAATGCTTGTAATTCAACCCTATGCCAAATATAGGGAAATGGCTCAAAATTTTGATGGTGTTGAAAATGATCAATTTTGATGCTTTGTGTCTAGGATGAAAGCATAAAATCATTGAAAAAAATATTTTATGCTGTAATGACAGCAGGATCAAATTGGTGAAAAAAGGCCATTTTGAATGGGAGTCAATAGGGGACAAAAACGTCCTTAGGGAGCTGAGAGGAACAAAAAAGTGTACAGCCTTTATAATAGATGGTACAAAGTTGCTGAGTAGAAATAAACAAAATATTTGAAAAAAAAAAATCCCTGGCCAAAAATATTTCAGCTAACATAAGCACAGCCAAAGTTGTACACAAAAAAGAGCGTAAAAAAAGTGCGAAAGGACAAAAACGTCCCCAAGAGCACCAAAGGGTTAAAGAGAGAGCACATGGTTCCATTTACATTTTCAGACTGTCATCAGCCATTTAAAAGTAGATTATACCATAGTCTGTGTGAATACTCTATTCTAATTGGCTGGAGAACATTCCATAGGTGTGGATTAACCCCTGATGTATGGACACCTAGATGGAACTGTTACAGTTCAAAGTAAACTGCTTATCAGTTTAAACTGATTGAACTGTTCCAAAAAGAATGCGCTACCTAATAAGTAACCATAGCAACACAACATTGACAAATCTTCCGGATACAATTAATTGGTATACATGTTTATTTGAACAAGAATAATGAGCGATTTTGTGAACATTTCATTCAACCTATTTGGGGAATATGACAACTTTGATGACTGGGATGCTGCTGAGGAGGAGGAAGGAAAGAGGAAAGAGGATAAACGGCACAAAGTGTTAACAGCGGAGGAATTAGATAATCTGGAAGAAGAAAAGGATGAAATTAATACAAAGAAAAACACCAAATGGGCTGTCAACACCCTGCGAGGCTTCCTGGCAGACAAATAAAAGGAGTCGGGCTTTGAAGACTTCCCCCCCGACCTTCTTAACGAAACTCTCCGGGAGTTTTACGCATCGGTACAGTCCACAAAGGGGGAGTATAGCGTTGCCAGCCTGCGGAGCTTGCGGGCTGGCATAAACCGCTACCTAAAAGGTGTTAATATTTTGAAGGACGTAGAATTCAACTCCAGTAATTCGATATTTAAAGCTATAATTAAACGGTACAGAAAAACCTGCAAAGATACCAGCCTCCACCACCCAAGAATATCGGAGTCGGACCTTTCCATCATTAAAACATCCACAGCGCTGTCTCCAGACACTCCGCATGGGCTCGTCAAAAAAGTCTGGTTCGATTTGCAATTGTGCTTCGCACGTCGAGGCAGGGAGGGGAACCGGGAGCTGCAGAGGAAGTCCTTTATCCTCCAGAGAGACAAGGACGGGGTAGAATGTGAGCCTCGCATATAACCCAGACACTAAAAACTCAAAAGACCCGCATGACCCCAACAAAGAAAATCTACGGGGGTTCATGTTTGCCAGGCGATGCCCTATGTCCTGTCGAAAGCTTTAAAAAACATATATCCAAATGTCCACAAGACGCAAAGTCTTTTTACTTACACCCCAAAAGGAGTGTGAATCCAGGGTCGGATGTCTGGTACAGCCGGGAGGCGATGGGGGTCCACTACCTCGGCAACGCTTGAAAAAAATGAGTGAAGAGGTGATTATTTTTTTATGCCTTTATTTTAATGCATAGGCCTATAGCCTAATTATCTAAATGTAGCCATTCATATTTTTCTTACCATTACGTTTCAGGCGGGTCTATCAAGGATTTACACCAACCACAGCCAGCCTGAGAAGTACCGCTGTAGGTCGGCTCTCTGATGCCGGCTTGGAAAGCCGACAAATAATGTCGGTGACAGGCCACAGACGCGAGAGCAGCCTGCGCAGCTACTGGGCTCCATCACTGACCGACAGGCGAGACTGGAGCAACATGTTGTCATCCGGCGCGGTTACCAATGTGCCATCCAGCAGTGCCCATCAGCCAGTCAGACAACTTCCTCCCAAGGCCGCGGTGGATTTTCCAATGCTTTCCAATTTCACAATAAATGGAAATGTGGAATTTAATTTTAAATAAAAAAATAGCCTACTCCTGAACAGTGCTGCTGCCGTTGTCTTTATTTTGTCTGCAAAAAATGTCAGTTAAATGATAGTAGTAAAATAAAGTGGAAGAACTAAATGTCCGCAGACTAATCTGTAATTTATTTATGAGTGGAAAAAACTGACATATTCCTTGCAATAAAATTAGGCTATAATAACAGTTTTGTGCAATATCCTCTGAAAATCACGGGATGGCTCTCGTAACACACGACCAGCTATAATGATAGTAGGCATATCAGTCACTGTTCAGCCCTGTCACGTAACTTCAGGCTACAGCCCATAACAGACGTTCTCCGTGAAATTCGACCAGTGTAGTCGGAAATCAGACTTCCCAGTACAATTTGAACGCACCATTACAGCCAAATTCTGTCGTCGCTAGGTCGTATCCTTGGTTGTTCCTATTGACTGGAGTTCTGAACTACGTTTTCATTACATAAGAACCTTATGGGTTTGCGATGGGTATTCCAGTTATTATACGAGGTCTCGGGCGTTGCTGTGGAAACAAGTTGTTATTCGTTCGAAATAAATCTAATTTCGTTAAAAAGAAATCTAATTTGATCGCAAAAAGGCATGAAAATATAACTGATTGGTCTAATTATTATTTTTATTAGTAGGTGACTATGGTATAAGTGGGTTAATGCCCTTCGAGGTGTCCATGTATCATGTATTAATGGACTTCGTGAAGGCAACTGTCCTCTGCTGCGCGTCAGACAGTTCTCGCCTCCACGGTGTCCATTAATACATGATACATGTGTGACCTATGTTATAATTCTTCTGCTGTTTGAATGACAGGACCTCAGGACAGGTTGGGTGGAGTACTGCACTGGTTTTTATTCTGCAACCACATGGAAAAGCAACACAACCAGTGTGCATTAATTGAAAAGTCATGGAAGTCTTCTTGCTCGCACGACAGTGTTAAGAGCATTTTCCTTCTAACATTGATCGTATAGTGGTATAACATTTTGGTTCTAAAAACATGCTTGTAAATAAAATATAAAAACATAAAATATCCTATCTAAAAGAGCACCCAAATATCAATTACACATAACAACATTGCATTTAAAACAATACAAATAAACATACCTGCAACCACATGGAAAAGCAACACAACCAGTGTGCATTAATTGAAAAGTCATGGAAGTCTTCTTGTTCGCACTACAAATACAAAAAGGGGCTTGGCATGAGCATACAGTTCACGTGCACCTCGTGTAACTAGCTAATACATACATCACACATGTTGGCTGCTAGCCCAAAACATTTTCAAACACTACGACAACAATTCGTCACAAAACAACAAAACTATTGGTTTTAACGATGCCTTGTTAGTCAAGCATGTTATACAACAAATGCTGATATTTTACACATTATATGAACCGTAGTTTTCACTTATTATTGACTTAATGTCCGAGCGAACAGAGCAGCAACTCACCGACAGTGTTAAGAGCATTTTCCTTCTGAGCGCAAAGCAAAATGCCCAGCATTAAGTGCGAAACCAACTTCCGCTATAGACTTTCAAAATAAAATACACAAAAAAACCTTTTGTTGCAGTCCCAAGTTTGACAGGAATTTAACATTCAAGCCAAGTAATTATTTACACTGTTACATACACCCCCTTTAAATTCTGTTAAACTCAGACCAATCCAGAGTACCATAACGAGAAAAGAAATAGAGAAAAAAAAAATTGTGGGGTCGCTCAAAGTGAAACCATATCACTGATGTAATTTACAGTCGATACAAAATCCTCCCATAGGGAGTGCAAAAGGATCAGGAGGTACCAGGCCCAATACTTTCCACAGACCAGTAGAAGATGCCATATACACATTCTAAACATCTAGTTCAAGGCAATACACATTGCATACCCAAGATCACAAAAACAAAACAAATAGCACTTGGATGTAGCCCATACAAAATTGGGGATACAAAAATTCTGGTCATTATTTAGCCCTTAAACAGTCCGTAAAAGAATGCATACACAGGACTTGAACTAAGAAAGGTATGCTCAACCTTTTGTGTTGACATCTCATGAATCAACTTTTTGGGAGGTCTGACATGTCTCCCATATCTGGTAGTGACTGCATCACCCGAACCAGCATGAACACTGTGAGGTTGTGAACAAACAGCAGTGTTTTCATCAACATCTTCTGTGGGAGTCAACTGAGACATGTCTAGCACAGGTAAATGAACAACACTGGCAGGGACTGAGTCAGGGGAATGAGCTACACTGACGGACACTTGGTCAGGGGAATGAGCTACACTGACGGACACTTGGTCAGGGGAATGAGCTACACTGACAGAGACTGGGTCAGGGGAATGAGCTACACTGACAGAGACTGGGTCAGGGGAATGAGCTACACTGACGGACACTTGGTCAGGGGAATGAGCTACACTGACGGACACTTGGTCAGGGGAATGAGCTACACTGACAGAGACTGGGTCAGGGGAATGAGCTACACTGACAGAGACTGGGTCAGGGGAATGAGCTACACTGACAGAGACTGGGTCAGGGGAATGCATTAGCCAGTCCAAAGTTCGGTTGTAGCCATCTGCATCGTTCATCTCCACAGAGTCTCGACCACTTGCACATGCCACATCCTGGTTATCTGAGCCCACAAGAGAGGCAGGAGTTTCATCCACTGCAAGAAAGTCAACTGAGAGGAGAAGATTCCGGTGCACAACTCTCTCTCTGCCGGTAACGGCATCTCTTATTCTGTACACGTTGATCCCAGACCTCACAGACACAACATCATAAGGTGTAGAGTCCCACTTGTCAGCAAGCTTCCTTTTTCCTCTTTCACCACGGTTGGCCAACAGCACTCGATCACCCATAGCTAGTGGAGAGCCCTTGACTTTGCGGTTGTACAGCCTGGCATGACGTGCTTGCTCGTCAAGGGTGTGTTTCTGAGCAATCCGCGAGGCTTCACTCAAGTCCTGCTTCAACCGTAAGACAAACTCATTATGGCTGATCACTTTGTCATCTTGAAGCACATGCTGGAACATGATGTCGATAGGGAGACGTGGAACCCGTCCATACATGAGGTAAAATGGGGCAAACCCGGTCGTCTCATGTATTGTACAGTTGTAGCAAAAGGTTAGAGTCCGCAGCACCTGAGGCCACCTGGCTTTTGCAGTTGGGGGAAGGGTTCTCAACATATTCCCCAGCGTCCTGTTGAAGCGTTCTGTGACACCATTACCCATTGGATGGTAAGGTGTGGTGTGTGACTTATTCACACCTGCCATCTCCAAAAGTTCCTTCAGGAGCCTGCTCTCGAAGTTGGCCCCCTGATCTGAATGGATTCTCTTGGGAAAGCCATACACGCAGAAGAAATCATCCCACAATCGACGGGCAACATGTTTTGCAGTTTGACTCTGACAGGGGAAGGCGTGTGCCATTTTGGAGAAGTGGTCAGTTATGACCAAGACATCAACAGTTTTCTTGTCGCTCAGTTCAGCTGTCCAAAAGTCAATGCACACCAGTTCCATTGGTTCAGATGTGTGAATGGATTCAAGGGGTGCACGGGCTGCAGGTTCAAGGGTTTTGCCAACAATACATCTTTCACATCGTCGTACATGGTTTATTATGTCTTTTTCCATGCCAGCCCAGAAGAACCTTTCTCTGGCGAGGGAGAGGGTTCGTGCACGGCCCTGATGACCAGCATTGTCATGAAGACCAAGGAGAATCTGATGTTTAAGGCCATCTGGTACAATGAACTGGGACAGCTTTTTGTTCAGTCGGTTGTCTTTTCTCACCCTGTACAGAATCCCATTTTGTACTTTGAGCTTTTTCCAGTGTCTGAGGAGCTTAATGACGCATGCAGGTTCAGCTGCTGCCTCTCGTTTGGTAGCTTTCCTTTTTCGCTGCACATAGAACAGGACTCTGCTTATCGTTCGATCTTGCTCTTGAAGGCTCAAAAACTGGCTCTGAGGGATAACTGTGGAAGGGTCTTCGTCAGGCAACTGTGGCAATGGTAGGTTAGCACTGAGATGACCACAACCACGATGAGCGCTTAGTGCAGCTGACACCTCGTCTGAGCTGATGGAACTTCCGTCAGTCTGAGGATCATGCACATCACTGAGGTCTGCTGACTTTGACCTTGCACCTTGAACAACCTGACAGTTGTTTGTCAGTCGAAAAGCATCCTGAACTGTACCTCTGACAACTCCATTGACTTCATCCAATAATGCGATATAGGGCTCTTTCAGCAAGCGATGACCAACACATGACTGAACGAATGGCTCACGGCTCAAAGCGTCTGCAACAGTGTTCTTGACTCCTGGCACGTACTTAAGATCAAAGTTGAAAGCTGCCAGCTTGGCCACCCACCTTTGCTCACACGCATCCAAGCGTGGTTTTGTCAGAATGTAGGACAGGGGATTGTTATCCGTCCAGGCGGTGAAGTGTTTAGCCTTTAGCCAATGACTGAACTTGTCGCATACGGCCCATTTCAGTGCCAGAAATTCCAGCCTGTGTGCAGGGTAGTTCATTTGAGAATGGGTCAACGTCTTGCTGGCGAAGGCGACAGGCCTTGCAATTGTTTCACCAGGTGCCACTTGTGACAAGACGGCTCCAATACCATCAAAAGAAGCATCGACAGCAAGGATGAAAGGCTGGTCGAAGTTAGGGTGAGCCAAGGTGACACCATGAGTTAGTTCACTTTTAAGTGTTTGAAATGATTTCTGACATGCATCAGTCCAGTCACTTGGTGTCATAGCTGGCGGGGCAGAGGACTTTTTCTTGAACTTCCCTCTCTTCTTGGCCTGGGATTGAACTTGCCGTCCAGAAATGAGCCTGAAGAGGGGTTTGGCTTTTGCGGAGCAGTCAGGAATGAAATGTTGGTAATAAAAGACCATGCCAAGGAAAGATCTGATCTTTTTCCAGGAGGGCGTGACACCATCATTCTCCATTAACTCTGCCTCTCCTACATCAGAAATGGTCTTGACCTTGTCAGGGTCTGTTCTCACCCCATCTGCACAGATGATATGCCCCAGAAACTTAACTGAGCTCTTCAAGAGATGACATTTCTTGGGAGCAAGCTTGAGTTTGTGAGTTTTCAGACGAGAGAACACCATCTCCAGACGTTCAATGGCCAGCTGCTCACTGGGGGCGAAGACCATCAGGTCGTCTAAGTAACAGAGCAAGCTGCTGAAATTTTCATCACCGAAGATTGATAACATCATCCTCATGAAAGTTGCGGGACTGTTAGATAGACCTTGGGGCATCCTATTGTACTCATGGAGGCCAAAGGGGGAGGAAAAGGCGGTGTACTTCTTGTGTGCCTCATGAAGTGGTACATTGTAAAATCCAGAAGTCAAGTCCATGGTGGAAAAGAAGACATTTCCTCCAAGAGCAGCAAGGGTATCAGCTTGATGAGGCAGTGGATGTGCATCCTTCACAGTCTTTGCATTGAGCCATCTGAAATCGGTACAAATGCGCAGACTGCCATCCTTTTTCCACACCAAGACCAGTGGTGAAGCGTACTCACTGTGCGACTTCCGGATTATGCCTTTTTCCTCCATCTCATTCAGTGCAGTTCTCAGCTGCTCGTACTGTGTTGGAGGCACTCGACGGTAAGGCAAGCGAAACGGCCTCTCGTCCACGAGGTGTATTTTGTGGACGAAGTCCGTAGCCTCCCCGCAGTCCATCTTGTCCCTTGAGAAGATTGACTCATACTTCACAACGAGCTGCAGGAGCCTGTCTTTCCACTGGTCAGACACCTCACAACCATCCAAGTCCAAGTCTTGTAGACCCAAGTTGTTTAAAACCTCTTTTCTCTGCTCAGGGGACTTTGTCGACACAGAGCCCTGTGTGACATCTTGAACATTGACAGAAACCTTTTCAGGGGAAGGCAGCTCCTCAACTGCAACACATGGGAAGACGTCTGCAATCTTGCAATTTCTCTTCAGAGTCACAGCCTTGCTGCTAGGATTTATCAGTTTAAGGGGGACCCACCTGTCTCCCCACAGAGGTGTGACAACCCGGCCAACCAGTACATTTCTGGGCCTTGATTTTGACTGAGTCGGTTCGACAATGACTGTGCTCCCTACTGATAAAGGTGCGGATGCGGGCAGCTTGCCCCAAACAAGGTGTTCACGCAGAGGTTCAAGTGTAATACTCTGCCTTAGCTTCACTGTGCCGATCTTGTCAGGCATGGGCCCTCCCCGCCATTTTTCAGTGTTGGAGAGCAAAGATAAGAACTGGCCACAGTCATCATCTGCAATATCAACAGGTGCAGCCAGAAGTCTCCAATAGTCCTCAGACTCTTTCATCAAGTGTATGAGCAGCTTGATAGCATTACTACCAACAATCATGTCGTCTGTTTGTCCAGGGATGACCAGTGTTGGGATGAGCAACCTGAAGCCATAAATAACCACCTCCAAATCATAGACTGCCTTTGGGTAGACATGGTGACCTCCAGCACCAACAACAACAATGTCATCAGCAGGACTACTCTTCAAATCAGGGCAGTGTTGCAAGAGACGCGCAGCAGCAGCTTCACTTATAGAGCATGACATGGAACCACTATCAATCATTGCTTTCAGTTGAACTCCACCAGCAGCACAAACATCAGTGTAAAACAAGCTGTCAGACTTCTGAAGTCTGTGTGTCGATTGGAAAATCACTGTCTTTCCAGATGGTGCAAAGGAGCACAGAGATTCATACAAAGATTCTAAGTCATCACTGTCACAGCTGGGAGACACACTATCATGATCCACACTGTCCTCCCTAAAGTGCGGACCCACTAGTTTTCCGGCTGCTGCTGAGTGGTTGAGGCTGTGCGGCCAGGACAGGCACGACTCGAGTGACTTGGTGAGTGGCACTGAAAACAGAGCTTATGGTCACGGCAGTGAGTGAAGGCAGAGTGAGCAGCATCACGACAGACAGAACAAGGCATTTCATGTAATCCTTCAATCCTGGGACGCCGTGGGCCAGACTGTCTGGTTGGGCCCGACTGGGCAGGTCTCTGCAGAAGCACCTTCTCCAGCATGCTGATAAGTCGCTCCAGGGTAGCAGAGTCTGTGGCCTGCGACTGTGGCAGCCCCTGCCCCCCAGTAGGCGGTACAGGTGGTGGAGAAGCAGTGTGCTGTATGTTCATTGTTACCTTCTCTTTGGCTACTTTGCTCACAGTGGCTGTTAAACCTGAATGATACTCGCACAAGATTTCTTGGACTTCATGAGCATTCCATTTGTCAATGGTCTTTGAACGAAAGGTCATTGAAAGCTCAGGGGTGGGACAGTTTCTTATAAACATGCGTGTCACCTCAGTGCCAGGACTTTCCAGCATCTTGCCATGCTCTTTAAGCCGTTCAACGGCAATGTCAACGGCACGGTGCAGCCTGAGCCAATAATCAAATGCCTCCTCACCTTTCTCAGGCAGAGTGGTATAGAAGTCTGCTAGTGGGAGTGATGAGCATGGGGCAGAACCAAAGTGCTTTCGTAGGAGAGCATAGATGGCTTCAGGGTCACGAGTGATGTCTATGACACTGTTTCTGGTACCCACCCGGGCGATGTCTTTAGCTTTACCCCTAAGGTGAACAAGGATCTCCTCAGCTTGTTCCTCGGGTCTTAGGTTACTTTTCTTAATATAAGTTCTCATGAGATCCTCCCACTCTCTAACAGAAACAGAGTCAGAGCTCTCCCCTCTGAAGCATGGGGGGTCTTTCAGCTTTCTGTGGGATACGAGCTGCACATGAGAGCTGTCAAGCATGTTTGAAGTAGACATTTCAGCATTGGTTGGGGAAGTGGCAGCATTGGTTAAAGGGGTACTCACAGATGGGCTGAATTGGGTTATAATGTTCTGTACAACCTTCTGAGTAACATGCTGAATTACATCTCCCATCTGATTGAAAATTTCATTAGCAAGGGCCACAGGGCTAGGGGCAGCAGAACTGGCATGTTGCGGCTCATTTGAAATACCCACAGGATTACTTAGGGGAGGGGACACATGCCTATTGATCAAAGGGAGCCCTGGTGTACCCTCACTTCCCCCCAAAACAATACCACGCCCATTTACAGGTGTTTCAAACTGCAAAAACATAGGAGAACTCAACACTCCTCTCCCCCTGCCAACACCACGAGGGGTGCTATTTCCCTCCCGAATAACACTCATTGTGAAAAAAAAAATTTCAATGACACTTAAAAAAAAAATCTAAATACTCAAAGTGCAATAGAGTTAGTTCGGATGAGCAGCAGGATTACCACAAAAATCACTATGCGCTCTAACAGCTCAACAGTACACATGGAATGTCCACCTGATTACATATAGAGGAACAGTAGTAGCAGATAGAATCCCCGGATCGCGCTGAAGAAGCCACCGTCCAGGAGATCGATGAGTCACGGCACCAATGTGACCTATGTTATAATTCTTCTGCTGTTTGAATGACAGGACCTCAGGACAGGTTGGGTGGAGTACTGCACTGGTTTTTATTCTGCAACCACATGGAAAAGCAACACAACCAGTGTGCATTAATTGAAAAGTCATGGAAGTCTTCTTGCTCGCACGACAGTGTTAAGAGCATTTTCCTTCTAACATTGATCGTATAGTGGTATAACATTTTGGTTCTAAAAACATGCTTGTAAATAAAATATAAAAACATAAAATATCCTATCTAAAAGAGCACCCAAATATCAATTACACATAACAACATTGCATTTAAAACAATACAAATAAACATACCTGCAACCACATGGAAAAGCAACACAACCAGTGTGCATTAATTGAAAAGTCATGGAAGTCTTCTTGCTCGCACTACAAATACAAAAAGGGGCTTGGCATGAGCATACAGTTCACGTGCACCTCGTGTAACTAGCTAATACATACATCACACATGTTGGCTGCTAGCCCAAAACATTTTCAAACACTACGACAACAATTCGTCACAAAACAACAAAACTATTGGTTTTAACGATGCCTTGTTAGTCAAGCATGTTATACAACAAATGCTGATATTTTACACATTATATGAACCGTAGTTTTCACTTATTATTGACTTAATGTCCGAGCGAACAGAGCAGCAACTCACCGACAGTGTTAAGAGCATTTTCCTTCTGAGCGCAAAGCAAAATGCCCAGCATTAAGTGCGAAACCAACTTCCGCTATAGACTTTCAAAATAAAATACACAAAAAAACCTTTTGTTGCAGTCCCAAGTTTGACAGGAATTTAACATTCAAGCCAAGTAATTATTTACACTGTTACACATGGACACCTCGTCGGGCATTAACCCTTACATATTATCCTCACACCATACTCTTCCAGTTCATACTGTTTTTGCTTATAAAAATTCGGTAAGAAGTGTTTTTTTTTCTGCCTTTTTGCTACAGATTGACAAGCAAGCTCAGGCTGTGAACAGTCAAGGCTTTCACTGTGGGCTCAAGTTTTTGTGGTAAGAATCTGCCTTATTTCCTCTGTGAAAATGGTAATTAAAAATAAAATTCACTGACTCAGGTGGAGTCAACGATTCTGGAGAATGCTTGTTGAGAAAATCAGTGAATATTTCCTATTGATTCCTGGCCTTACTGTGTCCTGGAGGAACATCTGGTGTTAATACACATCCTAGACTCTGTAAATGGTCAGGCATGAAAGCAAAGGGGGCCCTCCATAACTAGTTACATGCCCGTTTACAGAGCCTAGGCTGTATATTAACACCAGCTTTTTTCTTCTTCATCGCACACACACACACACACACACACACACACACAGTACAAACAGGTATAGTGAGGAGATGTTCGGTGATTTTGACAATTTTTTTCTTGCCAGGCGTTCTCCAGAATCAGACTCACCCATGTATAACTTTACATACAAACACACACACATTCACTGGCCACTCAATTAGATACACGTGTTATCGTGAAATCAATGAAATCCGATACAACAGCTCTGCCATACATTGTACTATTACAAGTTTATTTATTTTAAATTTTGGTAAACATTGTCAATGTTATTCTACTTAATGCCTATTATTGAGGTTGTTTTATTATACTGGGCTAAATTATGTTTTTTTTAAAATTAGATATGAATACTCGTCTCCATTTCTCCTTTGCAGTGAATGATTCTGAAAGTGTGGCAAACCGTTGCTGTGAATGTGGAGATGTAAAGCCTGTCCCTCCGTTTTACCAAGTAGGTCCCACGCATTAAAACATTATCGAGTGAAACATAGATATTATGGGAATAGTCATCGTTTTCCATGTGTTCATATTAACTGTCCTTGCACTTTTAGAACGTGGAATGCGCTTTTAATTCATTTGAGTAGATTTCATGTGACTGAAACCAGTAATTATCAAGCGGAGAGCCGGATATTTATGTCCTTGTAAGGATCTTGTCTCTGAATGGGATTACTGGTCTCACATTAAAGCACACCTGAAGAAAAATGAGATCGTAACTTGCATGTTTTTAGATTGCAACTTTCAAACGAATATTCGTGGAACATTTAAATCCCACAAGTGCAGAACACACAGTTCTTATTCTTTGAGAGATTTTAAACCTCATATACAGGTCCTTCTCAAAAAATTAGCATATTGTGATAAAGTTGATTATTTTCCATAATGTAATGATAATAATTGAACTTTCATATATTTTAGATTCATTGCACACCAACTGAAATATTTCAGGTCTTTTGTCGTTTTAATACGGATGATTTTGGCATACAGCTCATGAAAACCCCAAATTCCTATCTTAAAAAATTAGCATATCATGAAAAAGTACTCTAAACAAGCTCTTAACCTAATCAACTAATTAACTCTAAACACCTGCAAAAGATTCCTGAGGCTTTTAAAAACTCCCAGCCTGGTTCATTACTCAAAACCGCAATCATGGGTAAGACTGCCGACCTGACTGCTGTCCAGAAGGCCATCATTGACACCCTCAAGCAAGAGGGTAAGACACAGAAAGACATTTCTGAGCGAATAGGCTGTTCCCAGAGTGCTGTATCAAGGCACCTCAGTGGGAAGTCTGTGGGAAGGAAAAAGTGTGGCAGAAAACGCTGCACAACCAGAAGAGGTGACCGGACCCTGAGGAGGATTGTGGAGAAGGGCCGATTCCAGACCTTGGGGGACCTGCGGAAGCAGTGGACTGAGTCTGGAGTAGAAACATCCAGAGCCACCGTGCACAGGCGTGTGCAGGAAATGGGCTACAGGTGCCGCATTCCCCAGGTCAAGCCACTTTTGAACCAGAAACAGCGGCAGAAGCGCCTGACCTGGGCTACAGAGAAGCAGCACTGGACTGAAAAAAGTAACCTCATAAAACCTCTATGTCCTTTAAAATAATTGGTTAAGTAAGGTAACGTTCTAATGATGTTGGTGACTCTAACTTTTAGGAAAATGTATTAAAAAAAAACACACTTTCCGAGCTTTATATCTCGACAGATATTTCTTGTCATTTATCTAGATTTTACTTTGTTAATAGGAAGTTAAGAGACACTTCAAAATCGTTAAATGTCCCAAAAGGTTTAGAATTCCTCCACTGACCGCAACGGCAAACACCACCAACTCCCTGCCCTGTCCCGTTTGGTTAATTTGTTAAAAACGTTGGCATTTTTACACAGCTGACTTGGTTATTTTGCTATTTAAGCTGCTTTTGTTTGGTAGTGTGAAGCAAAACTAATTCTAACATGTGCTTTTGCTTTAGGGAGCCAGGAGCATACGGCTCAGCTGATCAAGTTGAGGGGGGAGAAGGACGGCCTCTTCACCGGGGGCCAAAAACTCCGCTTCCGTGTCTTGGAGGTAAGGAAACACTCGTTTATTTATAATGTCAGTTAGTTTATAACAATTATTCACAATAGGCAATTTGTAATATTTACATTTGACCATCTTGTAATTAAATTAGTCATTAAACATCAGGACACACAAGATCCCCCAGAAATGGTTTACTTGAATGTCTTATTTTGAGTTATAAAGAGAAACACAACAAGGTCACAACTTACATCCCTGTGAAAGGGTATTGTCCCAGCTACTAGTGGTCTGATTATCATGGGCTTTGTATAGGATGAGGGCTAATTTAACTGTAACCGTTACAAGAACAGCCTATACAAAGATCAACTTGTAACCTTTACATTAAGGTTAAATGTTGTCATACAAATGGGCTATTAACATGATTGTGAATGTTAACCCTTTATTTCGTTTTCTCTGTGATTAGGACTGAGATACTGGAGGAAATGGGCCTGAGAGGAAGGTGACGCCTCTTCAGGCCAAAAAAAAAATGGGATAACCTCAAAAAGAAATATAAAGTAAGTTCACATAGTTTTAAATGTACATTATTTGTTTTAACCATGCAAAACACTTTAGCTGATTAGTTGTTGTTAACTGCCACGATTGATTTCCTCTGCCTTAGGATTGCAAGTGTCCAGCGTCGGGCGAGGGGGTGGACGGCAAGTCCACGGCTGCCACTTGGCCCTGGTTTGTCCTCATGGATGAGGTATTAGGACAGAGGCATTCCACAAATCAGGAGGACGAGCCCAGCCAGCCAGCCAGGTCCCAGCCAGCCAGGGCCCAGCCAGCCAGGTCCCAGCCGATCGCAGAAGAGGGACCGGGAGGACGAGCTGCTGGACCTCATGAAAGAGGACATGAGGCAGCAGAGGGAGGAGAGGCGAGCTCAGGAGAGCAATGCCAGGATGGAGAGGCTCTTCTCCATGACAGTGCCCACCCACTAGTTTCTACCGGGGACAGGACTGCATCAGGATCTTTGTACGTCATTGTGGTGCAGAGAATCCTGAATATCTTCGGTCTACACATCTTCACAAGCACGTTGCAACACTATCCCAGATTCTGAACCTCAAGAACAATGAGCTGCACAGGTTCTTTAACACCAGGTTACAAGGTGGTTGTTTCTTTGAAGAAACTGTCTTACAAACTGGACACTGACGTTCTTGTTTCTCTCTCCACCAGTTCTTCAGACATTCTTTACAGAAGCTGTGGCTACACGACAGAACAACAGGATCTCTGAAGACGTCATGACAGACCGGACAGCAGAAATCCTTCTCTGATCTGGAAGCCATTTTGTCTGTGAGAGCAGCTGAAAACACAGCAGAGAGACAGACAGACAGACAGGGCTGCACACAAAGAAAAACTGAGCACCGAAAGAGAGGCTGCAGGGCCAGGCGCCAGTGTGGAGGCTTCTCTACAAGCCTCCACTAAACCAAAGGACAGGAGACCTGCAATGGAGGATCCTGCAGGGGGCGCTGGCCATCAATGTTTTTATTTCTAAAATCAACCCCAGTGTTTTAGAGACTTGTCCCTTCTGTGACAAACCAGAAACCCTGATTCACTGCTATCTCGAGTGTCACAGACTGAGTGTTTTATTAACTGTGTTTTTAATGTGTGGAGAGGTGTGGTCGGAGGCTGGTTTTATTGTTGGTGCTGGTTATGACAAGAAAAATTCAAATAAATGGTGTCTGTTAAATTATGTGGTGGGGCAAGCAAAGATGGCAATATACAAAACCAGGAAAAACCAAGTAGAGGGGGAGGCAGGCCTTGGTCTGACAGAAATGTTCAGTGCACTGGTGAAGGCCAGCGTAAGGGTGGACTTTATAACAGTCGGTTTTATACGTTTGGTTGTGGAATGTAATGTTGAACATGAAGAAGAGCATGTGCTCCTCCGCTCTGCTACAGTAACTATGCAGCCTACGAGTGAAGTCTCCGTTATATTATTTATTTTGTAATGAGTTGGTGTAGGCAGGAATCTGGGACTATGTTCCTGAACGCATGTCTGCTTAATAGATATAGTGCCGTAGAGACCTGGCTTGATATGGTCAATGTGGAATGAAAGTACCGTGAGAGAATCCCACAAGTTGCCTACCGAGTCTTCATGCTAACCGGAGCTATTGCTATCGGACCATAACCTACAACCAATTCACCGTTGCAACTTCAGCTACCACAAGATGATGAAACATTTGGAGGAGTTCACAGACGTATGGTGCTGCAACACACCTTCTGTACAAATTAAATCTGGGGTGGAGGATTTGGGGAGAAAATAGCAGTTGGGATAGAGATTCGAATCCAAATACCTCAACCGCTCCACTTGTTCTCTTTGGTCCCTCCCCTATGCTCCCTCCCTGACACGCTCTACACCAACAACGTCGTACCAAAGTGAATGGACAGTCCCAACAGTCAATAAGAACAGAGATTGGTCAAAGTGTACAGCTCATGTTAACTGTGACCGATCAGAAATCATACCCCAGCTTTAAACACGGCTAATAGTAGTAAACTGTTGTAAACTAGCCACGAGAGCACCTGTCGGCAGCAACAATTTTCTGACCGTAACTTAACCTTCATTTAGGAATACGAAACTTATTTTTGTCCTGTCAGTCAGTTTGAGGTGACAGACCAGGATTTTGCTTGGAAACATTCCTTTGTTGAATGTGGATAATGTTTTAAGAGTAAATCTCAACATTTTGTCTTTATAGGAACATTGGGGACTTAAGACACTTTGGAAAAAAAAAATCGCTGGTGCTACAACAACATTGTCTGTCCAGTTGTTAATGATGACTTGCTGTTTGTACATGTTTTTAAGAGATCATTTATTTTTAAATGCAGACATACGTTAAGCTTGAACTTTAGTTTTTAATGTTCATGTAA
This sequence comes from Ammodytes marinus, assembly GCF_949987685.1. Lineage (NCBI taxonomy): Eukaryota > Metazoa > Chordata > Actinopteri > Uranoscopiformes > Ammodytidae > Ammodytes > Ammodytes marinus. The sequence continues at coordinate 576,008 of NC_137233.1, read as the reverse complement.
GATAACGAATATGTGAAGAAATCATTTTGAGAATTACAGCACAATCATACCATCCCGCCTCCCTCCAATGCCCCACCCCCTCATTCCCATTCCCGGTGTTTTTTTTTTTTTGAAGAAACTTTATTTACACAAGCAGATGGTAGGTCCGTTAGCATTATGCTAAACGTGATTCCGGTAAGTGTCTGCAACAGATAGTCAATCGTAAGGTTATAAGAACCAGACAGGTCTGTCGGCCAATCAAATCGTTCGGTCCGAATAATATCATTGGTTGAATTTCACAAAATATTATGAGATTGAAATCATTGTTTGTTTTTACTCCTGGTGGGTCTGTCTTGCATTTTAGAGTGTCATTACCTTATTAATACCATTTTAACTTAATCCAAAAAAAGTAATATGAAGCCTCAGTCGGTGCCCCTGCTCTGCTCGCTGTTCTGTTGTTTTACCGGTGAAGTTAAAGCTTGAGTTGGCAATTTTTTCATTGTAATATTTGGCAAAACTGTCATAATAGCCATTCAAGGCCAGGCAAGGCAAGTTTATTTATATAGCACAATTCAGACACAAGGCCACTCAAAGTGCTTTACAGGGGCAAGATTAGAATACATAAAACACATTATTCAGCTGAAGTTAAGTTGAAACTTTTTTTTTTTTTTTGATAATTAAATACTCATTCTTTTTACTACCTGACTCCTACTTTACCTTTTAACTGGTTTAAGTTACAGTCCCTTCACCCTAGACAAACAGGGACGTAACTCCCACTACATTTGGCAAAACCCGGTGAAAACATGTATATACAGTCGGGTAGCGATACTGAAGAGAGAATACTTTCAGGTTGTCAGTTAATGATGGGTTTACACTATGGACTTTGAAAAGCCTGAAGACTGAAACCCTCTCACATCTAAAGACAATCAACTCACACCTGAAGACAATCAGACATTAGTTCTCAGAGTTTTCAGTCACAAACTGAGATTTTGAAAAGACAGAGGGTCTCATATTGCAAGACTACAACTAGATTCCTTTTGAGATTAATATTATTTCCAATTCTGCTACGGGGGATTAAAAGTGATTTCAGTGAAATAAAACGTTTTTTTCCGCAGGTATAATGGACTGGGTGTATAAACAACTATATGCCCTAATCACGTAGGCTTTGTGTCATACGTGATCACGTTTAAAACTGCAAACACGATTGTGATTATATTTAATAATAAAAAAGTTAATTCAATATTCCGAGCGGGAGACATTCCTGTAGTTATTTGACCAAATGTATTTGCTGATCTCGTCCCCATATAACTCTCACTCCTAACCCTGTATTTGACGGTAAAGTGTTAAGATTGCGCGTGACAGCCTGGTTCTCCACCGAGGCTTCTATGTGTATGTGTCCGAAAAAAGTGCCTCACAGGCGGACACAGGTCGCGACTAATGCCGCTCCTCCTGCGTCGCGCTTGTTGCATGCGAGAGTGTGACAGTGTTCACGTCATTTCGCTTGAGCCAACCCCCAGTTTTATAATGTCGGAACGTCAAGACGAGAAGAAGACTGGCTGAAATCGGGTCAGAAGACCACCATACACCAGACGACTGAGATTACGTGCGCGCGCCACAACTCCAGCACGACTCCCGTGATTTCAGTCAGACATTGGAAGATTGTCTGCGACTGTCAAATCGCGTGAAAAGTCGTGTAGTGTAAGCTGAGCATTAGCTGTGACTGCAGGACTAGTGGCTGGAGCCCCATTCCCCTCTAGCCTCTCCAGTAATGTCACAGGTCTGCTCTGGTCTTTCACAGGCTCAGCATGAAGCCGGTCTCACATGCCCCGCCCCTTTTGTGATGTCACATGGGGCATTGCCTCGCTCTGATTGGTCAAAAGGGAACATGCACACAGCTGCTCCCAAC
>NC_137233.1:519123-564123 GCF_949987685.1 Ammodytes marinus | reverse complement strand
TGGAGTGAACTTTTACTAACGGCTCCTGCTCTTTCTTACGTAATCACGAAACCGTGTCGCCAAGGTTCTTATCTGTGTGTTCTGGGTTTGTCTTTTATTTTTATCTTTTGTGCGTGAGTGGAAATCAAAGATGTCCATGTTCAGGTCCAAACTTTTCCCTTTACTTAACGTCTGTTTGCATCACTGTTCCTGCGGTGGACATGGGGATATTAAAACAGGCTCCAGTGTCAGTAAACCATAACCGACAGTGTGAGCTAAAGAATGAAAAATAACAAGCAGACATATGCTGGACTGAAACTTACTGTTTAAAAGTGTTTTGGTTAATCTATCTATCTCATTAGTGTAGTCAAGGGTGAACTACTAAGCCCCATTTGTTTGATCAGTAAAGTATCTTCTGTGTTCATCATGTAGGCTAAAATGAAATGTAGGAACTGGCAAAAGATTTATGGGGTTATATCTTCTTTCTTGTTCTAAGTTGTGCTCCATACTTTAGAAGTATTTCTTGTTGTTTTCTCTTTCAGTTTCTGTTCAATTGCAGTATTTCAAGTCACTGTTTTTGGTCCCTCCCCCGACTAACCGTCTACTTGTGTTTTGAGGCGTGTTGCAGCTCATCTCAGGGGCACTTTACACGGCCACGCAAAACGGTGCATACGCAGAAAAATTTCTGCGGTTGCACTATATCATTTACAGGAAAACAGCAAACGCAAACGCAGGCATGAACCGCAGATTTTTGAGATCACCTCCGAGGGAGGATTTTTTGGAAAACTTAATGGTTTTGGTTTCCTGTAAACACCGAAACCATTCCCCCTTATAACGCTGACGTCACGGCTCCACCCTCACACATGCGCATTGCGTTCGGAGATAAATGGGCATGCGCCGTCTTTGTAGGTCCATGTGCGCCAGTTGGAAAACAACAACAACAATGGCGGATCACCGAGCTGTATTCATTGTGCTCATGGACGTTGTGCTGTTGCTGATGAATTTGTTATCGTGCCACCAATCGCTCCTACAAGCTAATAGGGAAAGAGTTGTGCTCTGCCTGTTTTTCTAGCTAAATAAACGTGTGTCACTTCTAGATGCCAGGGACACGGCTCTCTCTACATTAAAAAAACACTATCAGCGTGCAGCGGTTAAGTTAGGCTACTGTTCAACAAAAGGAGCATTAAGGCTACGGCTTCACAGTAAAAGCATTTCACTGGCTAAACATTCATAGCATTTCGCTGGACACACGTGAGTTGACTTTTATTCTGAAGTACGCCTAACAGGAAGGTATCCGCTCACGAAGCCCCTTCACTATCAGCAAGTCTGCTGTTTTTCCGAGTTCAATGCGGTGAAATAAGCTTGTCTTACAATATTTGTAACCCCAAGCTTACACCAACCGCTTTATGAACGTTAGTGGCATTAATTTTCGGTTACAGTAAGGTTTTATGCATCAAATTGTACCGGAAGAGCTATCTACTAGGCTGTGTCACCGCTGACTGGCTTGGCATGGCTGCTACTTCAGCGATTTCGGCCCGTTTCCTCTGAAAACTTTGTGTACGGGTGAAGATGTCAGATAAATTGTGTCTGAACGGGTTTTTTTTTAAAAAACCAAAAACGGGAAAACTCACGTTTTCACCGTGTAAAGTGCCCCTCAGATGAGCCTATTGTCTTCCTCCTTACCTTGTTAACATATCAAAACCAACTACTTAGTTAGAGCTCACTCAAAGCACAAATAAACAACTGCACTTTAGAAAAACAAGCCCAAGATACGCAACCCCAGACATGCTAAGTAAAAGTAACTTGTTTATTTCAAATTCTTTATGGGGAATGGCTGATAGGGCTCTTCTCTCTCAACATTTACAGAAATGGATTCAGCAGCACTGGCTGTCACAATGGACTAGAGAATCCTCCTTTGCAGTGAGTGAGTGTTGCTGTTGGTAGTAGCCTCTGTAGTTGATTCTGTAATGTTAAAGGTTTGTTCCCCCTGCAACACTGCTGATCACTGAATGATGTTGATGGTTGATTTAAGAACGTTGTTCACTACCTAGCAGCACATGCTATCAAACAGAGCTAGCACACTAGTTGTTAGTTTAGCTCACATTAGCTAATCATTGTCACCTTTTCTTTACAGGTCCGTGGTCTGACCAAACGTCTGTGAGCTCGACACACAAACACCGTCTCTGGTTACTATCTGCTGCCACCGAGGAAGAAGCATGAGTTCTCCACAAACGGTGACTATACACTTTATGTTACTATGGTGTTATTATGACATTTCTTCTGTTTTTACCTGTTAAAGTGTTTCTTTCTATTTTTTTATTTTTATTTAACCTTTATTTATACTCGAGATATCATTGAGGGGTGACCCTAGTTTACAATGATGTCGAGAAACAAAAATACAAACACAATACAAATACACAACAAGCTGGTAAAGGGAAACATCTCAGACAGAGATGTAGAGTGACTAGTAACATAATTAAATTGGTAAGTACAACATAGCCTAATTAAAACAGTTAAAGCAAGAGTTTGGCAGATTCAAGACAGCATGTTTAAATTGGTTAAAGGATATCATGGTTTTAATTTGTTGCTGTAAGCTGTTCCAGGAGTCAGGGGCACTGAAGCTAAAGGCTGTCTTTCCCAGCTCAGACCGGGCTTGTGGGACATAAAGCATAAGCATGTCAGTGGAGCGGGTCTGATAAAGCCCATCTGAAATTTGCAGCATTTCTGTTAAATAACGAGGAAGCTTCCCGGTCAAGGCTTTGTAAATAAAAATATAAATAAAAATGTGCCCATGTGCATCACGTCTTGCTTTAAGAGAGGACCACCCAACCTTTTCATATTAAAGACAATGGTGTGTGTCATAAGCATCTCATGTGATATTATATTCCTCTGCTATCTGTCAGGGCGCATGCGCACGCAGCGACCGACAGCAGGAGTTGTGCGTCTACTTGTCTGTCTTTTGGTAGTTTTTTACCGATTTATGTGCGTTCTATGTACTTTGCCTGTGGACGATAAGTGCACCGTTGACCCATAACTCGGATGAGTTCAGCCGAACTGCAAGATTGATCCCCAGCGGGGCTTGTTTTGAGCCTGGGACTGGGAGTGGAAGCCGGCTAACTATCGTAGCCACCATGTCACCAGTTTATTTATTTAACTTTTAACTGTACTCATTTCAATCTTCATATAGTCTTGTCCCTGATCTTGTATTGTACTTTACCTGACGTTGAATGTGGTGTATGAGAATTGTGGTTGATTGTTCTTATTGTATCATGGTGCTGCCTTCTTGGCCAGGACATTCTTGAAAAAGAGATTTTAATCTCAATGAATTTTACCTGGTTAAATAAAGGATATTGATTGATTGATTGAGCGTTGGTGCAATGTTAAATCTGTCATTGTTAGGTTTATGTACCCACGATGTCGAATTGCTCTGTGTCTCCTTGCGGCCAGCATATCTACCGAGAGAGTTCCCACAGATATTTATTACAGTTGTTTACATTCATCCAAAAGCTAATGAAGCTAGGGCCTGTGAGCAAATTTTAAAGGTTGCACAGAAACTTCAGCTAATCTCCCCTGACGCACCAAACCTCATCCTCGGTGACATGAACCATGTCTCCCTGAAAAAGACTCTCAGAGACTTCCATCAATATGTCACTTGTCCGACCTGGTCTAATAAAACCTTAGATATGTGCTATGGTAACGTCAAAGACGCATACAAATCGGTACCCCTCCCACCCCTGGGGTCCTCCGACCATAACTGTGTACATCTTTTTCCTGTTTACCGCACTGCACTTAAAAGGGGCAAAGTGCAGAGCATCCGCATTAAGAACTGGAACGATGAAAACGCATGTGAGACTCTCCGGGGCCTTTTTGAAGCCACAGATTGGGACATGTTCACCGAGTCCTCTGCTGACATCAATGAACTGACGGATGTTGTTACTAGCTGGTCTGTGTACTGTGAGAATATTGTTATCCCTGTGAAAACAGTCAAAGTGTATCCTAACTGTAAACCGTGGATATCTAAGTCCCTTAGACCTCTTCTTCATATGAAGAACAAAGCCTTTAAAGAAGGTCATACAGTAGAATTGAGACGTCTGCAAAAATAAATTAAAAGAGAGGTCTGGGTTGGCAAAAAGACCTACAAGGAAAAAATTGAGAGCCAACTTAAAGCTAACAATCTAGGCTCTGCCTGGGACGGTATGAAAACCATCACTGGGCTGAAAGATAAGAGAAAAAAGGTTTCTTTAGCCAACTATACCTGTGACCTGCACCTTGCTCAGAGCCTCAATGATTTTTATGTCAGATTTGAAACGCATGATTTTAGTGAGGAACACTCTGTGATCAAAAACAGACTTCTGTCTGCCCCCCCCGCCCTCTAGGCCTTTTTTTAATGAACAGGATGTGACCAATCGTTTTAAAAATTGCAACCCCCGTAAAAGCCCAGGCCCCGATCACATCGGCGGCCCTTATTAAACACCTGCGCAGATCAATTGGGTCCCATTTTTAATTAGATTTTTATCAGATCTCAGTCAGCAGATAGTACCCTCCCTATGGAAACAGTCCACTATAGTACCCGCTGCTAAGTGTATTAATCCAAAATCACTCAACGATTTCAGACCCGTAGCCCTTACTTCCCTGGTCATGAAGCAGTTCGAGAAGCTTGTTAAATCAGAGCTTGTTGCAAAAAGCAAGAGCCTTCTAGACCCTTTTCGATTTGCTTACAGGGAGGGAAGAGGCGTCCAGGACGCTTTACGGCAGCTGGTGTCGTAAAAATACTACCGCTTTTGTCCAAAGGGGCCGCCAACTGACAAAGTTACTCGTAGTGGCTTTAATGTGGAAAGGATCCTGCGATCATCCACCACTGTTCTTCCTTGGACGTCCAGGCCTTATTGTGTTGCTGAGCTCACCAGTTCGAGTTTTTTATTCCTCAGAATGTACCACACTGTTGATTTGGCCACTCCTAATGTTTCTGCTATCTCTCTGATGGCTTTCTTAGTTTTTTCCGCCTAACGATGGCCTGTTTCACTTGCATTGAGAGCTCCTCTGACCGCATGTTGTAGGTTCCCAGCAACAGCTTCCAAATGCAAATGCCACTCCTGGAATCAACTCCAGGCCTTTTACCTTCTTGATGATGATGAAACAACAAAGGAATAGCCCACACCTGTCCATGAAACAAATTTTGAGTCAATTGTCCAATTACTTTTGGTCCTTGAAAAACAGAGGGATACATATTAAAGAGTTGTAATTCCTTAACCCTTCCTCCAATTTAGATGTGAACCCTTAAATTAAAGCTGAAAATCTTTAAGCCCATATTCATTATATAACTAACTTGAAGATTTTTTAGTAAACTGTTAAAATAACAACTTGTGTCAGTGTCCAAATATATATGGACCTAACTGTATCTATAGCTATTGGTAATTGTTAGGACTCGTCAAGCTCCCTGTTCTCTGGTGCCTTCTGTGTGATTACTGGCCCCTCCCTAATGTGTGTGACCTGTGTCTCCAATGTATTTGTGTATTAAAGTCCTTGTCTTCTTTTCATTAGTTGTAAAATCCTAACGATTCCCATCCCTACTGCCGATCCTGACTGCACATCTCTGCCTCACTCATACTCTGTCTTTGTATTTCTGTCTGTCTGTCGCTACAGAAACAAAAAGGAACAAAGAAACCTAAACCACACCGCTGTCAACAGTGTAAGAAAGAGTTTATATCGAGGTCGGCCTTAACGACTCATCAGAGAATCCACACTGGAGAGAAGCCGTACAGCTGTGACCAGTGTGGCGAAACCTTCACTCAATCAGGAACCCTCAAAAAACACCAACGTATTCACACTGGAGAGAAGTCGTACAGCTGTGACCAGTGTGGGACAACCTTCACTACACAAGGAACCCTCAAACGCCACCAACGTATTCACACTGGAGAGAAGCCGTACAGCTGTGACCAGTGTGGGGAAACCTTCACTCAATCAGGACACCTCAAAGGCCACCAACGTATTCACACTGGAGAGAAGCCGTACAGCTGTGACCAGTGTGGGACAACCTTCGCTCAATTAGTATCCCTCAAACGCCACCAACTTATTCACACCGGAGAGAAGCCATACAGCTGTGAGGACTGTGGCCAGAGATTCGCCCAGCAAAGTTCTTACAATAAACACAGAAACATCCACTCAAAGGAAAAAATCTACCCATGTCAGGAATGTGGGAAAGTCTTCAGTTCATACAGCTCATACTGGGCTCATGAGCGTATCCACACTGGAGTCAAACCACACCAATGTCAACACTGTGACAAACGGTTCTCCTCATCGTCTGATCTCTCACGGCATGAGAGAATCCACACAGGACATAAACCGTACTGTTGTGACAAATGTATGAAAAGCTTCACCAGAAACTCCTACCTGAAGAAACACAAGTGTGTTTAAACTATCAGTTATTATCAGAGTTATTAAGGCATCAGCAAACAATAATATACTTTATCTGTTTGTCATAGATCAAAACATGTAGGAGAGAGAATATATTAGGATTTTTTTTCTCAGCAGATGACGTGTGAATATATGATGTAATAAATGCAGAGCCCTGTTTTCATGTGAAATTCCACCTCTCAATGTGGATAAAAAGATTCTGTTGTAGACCCTCATTCATCTGAGTAAACCCATTTCCAAGAGTTTATCTGACCCCATCAGAATAATTATTTTACATCTTGTTGAGGTCTGTCTTGTCAAATGTTATAAAAGTTATGTCGTCTTTGAAATGTTTTAACCGCTCTGCATGCAGTTGTCTTTTTATTGTTAAAACCAGAATTGTTTCTTCGTTATTTTGAATCAATTTAAAGTTGTATTCAATAATGCATATTTTTATTCTAATGAACTGTTTTATTTAGAACATTAATTTCCTTTGGATATGTGGATGCTGAAAAGCTGATGCTAAACTGGATTGCTGACTGAGTATGAACTTTCTGAAAAACTGAAAAAGTCCTTTAATTGGCTTGGAGCTAAACTACATTGCTATCTTGGATTGATATGATTCAGCTGGTGGAGTATGATAGGGAGTGAATAGTTAAACTCATAATGTAAGAATAATGTTGAATATTTAGAAATTTGAATCATTTTGTTAGTTGAAATATTTCTAGAAAGACATGAAAACATTTTTAAAAGTGTGAAATAATCGTTTAATGGGCAGAATGAGTCACCCATCCTAAACCATATTCACTTTTAGCAACTTGTTTATGAATTTAGTTTCTTTTTTTTCAGCTTGAAGTATTTTTTAATGTTTGAATTGAGCATTATATCATGATATTTCCTGATTCTTATACTGCTTAAAGTTTTGAGCTGTTTTGTAATTTTATTAAATATTGGACTGCATTAATCAAATACGTTTCAGCTTTGTTTCTGTAGAACAGATAAAACAGACACATCTGTAATTCACATCCATTTTATTATCAGAGTTATTAAGGCATCAGCAAACAATGATGTGCTTTTTCTGTTTGTCATAACACAAAATACATGCAGTTGAGAGAATATATTAGGTTTCTATCTCTAAACATTTGATTTGTGAATATGTTGTGTAATAAATGCAGAGCCCTGTTTTCATATTGAATTTCTCCTATCACCCTAACACCTGTGGCTTTGGAACGGTGAGGAGTTTGAAAATGGACACTTGGACATGTGGCGGGGAGACGGGGGATCGAACCTCCGACCCTGCACTCCAGTGGATGACCGCCCTACCCGCTTTGCCACTGCGGGCCCTGTATGATTTTATACATTGACCTATCTGTAAAATGGAAGGGAATCACATTATGTAGATTGAAAGAAAATACCTGTAAACAAATTAACGGCCTTGCTTTTCTTTTTAATTTAGAGGAATTACTTTTTTTTTTATTGACGTAAGTAACAAAGACCGACAGTTTGGGAAGATTCTGGCTTAAAGGTGTGTGTGTGTGTGTGTGTGTGTGTGTGTGTGTGTGTGAGAAACCAATTTAAAACGTCCAGAGAAAAGCCAGTTATTAACCCTAACCCAAAGAGCTGTCTGTCTGTCTGTCCTCTCTCCTCTAGACAGTTTAAGAAGCGGATTAGAGACACTGACATTTTTCCTTTTTGAAATGCTCCAGTAATAAGCTGAGACACTGCAGGTGAACGGGGTCAGATGTTTAACTTATAGATATCACCATTAAACTTTGCCTTTTGATTACTGACATTAAAACAATAGTTATTTGTATTAGAATTTTTCTATCCTATAGTATATATATGTCTATCTATCTAGCCACCTATCTATCTATCTATCTATCTATCTATCTATCTATCTATCTATCTATCTATCTATCTATCTATCTATCTATCTATCTATCTATCTATCCCCCTCTCTCTCTGTCTCTCTGTCTATCTATCTATCCATCTATCCGTCTATCTGTCTCTCTGTCTATCTGTCTATCTGTCTGTCTGTCTGTCTGTCTGTCTGTCTGTCTGTCTGTCTGTCTGTCTGTCTGTCTCTGTCTCTGTCTCTGTCTCTGTCTCTGTCTGTTTGTCTGTCTGGACAAAAGCGGTAGTGTTTTTACCACGCCAGCTGTTGCGCTGACAAAGGCAATAAGAAAAACTCAATAAAAATAGCATTCTTTGCACTGCTGGTCTCATTTGCTATTACATTGCCATTTATGATCATCAGAGGAAAAATTAGACTGTTTCAGAAACATTCAAAAGTTCCTCGTAGCACCTTTAATTTGGTTAATTTAACTGATCATAAAAACTTGAAAGCTAAAATTAGTAGCAGTTAAACTAGACATCTCTCTAAAACCTTTAAACTAGGATTCGTTGCCTGAAAGCTTCTCCGGTCGGATCCTCTTCTTCAGACACAGTTTCACGCTTGAGAAATTGTCACATTTTAAATTAAGTTTTGGCTTTTGGCTTTAGTTGGGGAGCTGCAGTGGCCTTGAGTGTCCAACGAGAGCCGTCAAAATATGTTTCTAATGATTTTTTTTTTTTTTACTTTTTATTTATCAGTTTTTGACACAAACACAGACGAACATACATTTAGTGTGTATAGAAAAGAGGCAAAAAAAATAAATAATTATAATTTAAGATAAATAAATAATAATTAATTTTGGATAAATACAAATAAGTGAAACAAGCTAAGCAAGAATAAGAAGCACCTACATGTGAACATTTACAATACTTGCTCACCCATTTCCTTTATGCTTCAAATAATGTGAACACAAATAAAAACTCTAATACAACATGGGCTTAAGCCTACATAAGAAACACACTCACATCCAGACCTATCTACAGTACATTCTCTTCACCTAATATTTTCAAATTTCAAGAAAGAAAGAAAAATGTATAATAATAATAATAATAATAATAATAATAATAATAATAATAATAATAAATGTATTTAAAAATAAATGTAAATACAGTTCAGCTGATTGTGTATGAAGGACAAACTGTTTCTCGTTTTAACTTTATAAGAGTAATTAAGTTAAATAGGCTTTATAGAAAATAACTATATTGTCTGTCAGTCACGTCATCTTCATTGCAGCCATTCCGCATCGCTGTCTAAATGTTTCATGTCTAACCTTTAATCTTGATGTATTTTCTTTGTTTTTACTATCTCTTAAATGCAATATCTAATGTCTAATCTTGATGTATTTCATGCCCCTGTAAAGCACTTTGAATGGCTTGGTGTCTGAATTGTGCTATAGAAATAAACCTGCCTTGCCTTGCATTGCCTCCTTAACACTGAATTATAAATCTTGTTTTTTCTATCATAAGGCTGCAGGTTTCATATATTTTTATTCAACTAAGAAACACATTTCCACAGACCCTGAACTCACCCAGGAAGCTATTTTCCTTTTAAAGTGAAGGTCTATTTGAGCTCAAAACTGGTTTTCAGTGTTTTGTTGTAGCAGGGAAAGAGAGAGAGGAGGAAGAGAGAGGGAATGAGGGAGAGGGGAGAGAGGAAGAGAGAGAGGGAGAGAGAGACAGAAGCCCCTTTTACACAGCCAGTGAAAGCCGGGAATATGCCGGAATCTTGGCCTTTCGCCCTGCTGTATAAATGCGACCGTTGCGGAACAGGGGAAGAAAGGTGTGAGAGATTGCATACATTGTGAAATTGCATATTTATTTTATTACATTTTGCAGAAAGTTTCAAATAGTATTTTCTTCAGTTTTACTTGTTTATTATTTGAATCTCTCAGTGTTGTTAAAATTGATATTAAATATCCATTTGGCCCTAGTAATTATTTTTCATTTATGGAATGAAAAATCCCAAATCTTTTTTCCAAAATATTTGGACGCTAATAGGTTGTTTAAAATATCTGAATTTTCGGTTTTTCTATATTTACCCATAATTGGTTAGATATTGCCAATTTGCATAGGCCTATTTGTTAAACCATTCTGGGGAAAATACAATAGCCAAAAGAATAGCTCCAATGTCAGTAATCAACTGGCAAAGTTTCATGGTATCTATAAGATAACATTATACCCCATTCACCTGCAGTGTCTCAACTTTGACCACTGGGTGGTAGTAATGCGCTCAGCGTCTACACTGACGGAAGTCTATATCAAGGAGAAGAAGAATCTGGTTAGGATCTGCGCATGCGCGGTCTTTTCTCACAACACAGGAAGATTCAGCAGACAACGCAAGCCTCTTCGCCGTCTCATCTTTATTTATCAGGTTGGTTATGTTTCTAAACCTCACCGTGATTGTTTTAGTTTGTTAACGAATGTTGAGAGATCGTTTTAGTTTAAGGTAATATAGTGAAATGAGCGGAGTTTGTCTTACTTTAACAAAAGTGTAGCTGCAGAGAAACAAACATGGCGCCGACTCCCGCGTTGGGTTTGAAGCCGAAGTGCTCCCACACGGCAGCTGTCCGTCGCGTTCGGCTTTGGCACCAACTCCATATTTGTATTCCTCCAAATTGTTGCTTTCTTGCTCTCCTCCTCACGGGGCTCTCATGCTGCACTGTGTAACGCCAGGGCTCCGCCTCCCACACAGAGAGCCAATGCAACAAGTGACGAGGGGGTGACGAGGGGGTTTACTTATTGTGCCCTCAGCTCGGCCTTTAAGGCAGCGCTGCAGGAAAGGCACCATTAACCATCACCAACTGAATGCCTAACCCAAACCCTGCGCGCTGCCTTGAAGAATTCAGTTGGGGCAAAAAACACCACTTAGGCGAGAGGGCAGATACACCGGAGTAAAAACTTTTCATATCCAGAAAAGAAACAAGCGTGCGAAAGGAAATTATCGCAGCTGGCAAAAAATTATCGCTCATTTAAATTTATCGCGCAATTAATTGATTCATTGCATATCGCGACAGGCCTATACGTGACAACAACGTCGGCTACACACACACACACACACACACATACTGTAGCGGAGGAAACTGGTGGATGTATCGGTACCGCGCTGATCTGCTTGTATCACAGGTTTCACTTCAGAAGTGTCGGCCAGAACAGCACTTATGGCCAAAAACTATAAGCATGAGACGAGGAGAGGAGGAGTAGGGTTTATCCGCTCTTTCTTTTCAAACGGCAACGTTTGTTAAGCCAAAAAAATTGCCGCCTTTTAGAATGGGTTTGCGTTAACGCCGTTAATAATGCGTTAAACTGAAAGCACCAATATATATAGTATAAGAGAAAGTTAAAGTGTCTCTGTTACTGCAAGTATTTAAATATGCACAAGTTGTTGAAATGAGGGAGGGAAACTGACTTCATGTGTTAATGCCCTGTCTGTGTTTTCAGCTTCACTCACAGACAAAATGGCGTCCATGCTAGAGGAGAATTTCTGCTGTCCAATCTGTCATGACGTCTTCAGAGATCCTGTTGTTCTGTCGTGTAGCCACAGCTTCTGTAAAGAATGTCTCCAGAACTGGTGGAGAGAGAAATCAACACGGGAGTGTCCATTTTGTAAGAGAAGATCAAAGTATGAACCTCCTTGTAACCTGGTGTTAAAGAACCTGTGTGAGGCCTTCTTACTGGAGAGAGATCAGAAAGCTTCAGAGGATCTCTGCAGTCTGCACTCTGAGAAACTCAAACTCTTCTGTCTGGACCATCAGCAGCCAGTTTGTCTGATCTGTAGAGATTCAGAGAAACACAGCGGCCACAGATTCAGACCCATCGATGAAGCTGGACCACAACTCAAGAAGGAACTTCAGAGAACTCTGGAGCCCTTAAAGGAGAAGTTAGAGGTCTTTGAAGAAGTTAAAGTGGAGTTTGATCAAACAGCAAAACACATTAAGGACCAGGCCAGACGCACAGAGAGGCAGATTAAGGATCAGTTTAAGAAGCTTCACCAGTTTCTAGAAGAGGAAGAGGAGGCCAGGATGGCTGCACTGAGGGAGGAAGAGGAGCAGAAGAGTCAGATGATGAAGGAGAAGATTGATAAGATGGAGGCTCTGAGCAGAGAGATAGCAGCTCTTTCAGACACAGTCAGAGCCACAGAGGAGCAGCTGAAAGCTGAACATGTCTCATTCCTGCTCAACTACAAGGCTGCAGTGGACAGAGTCCAGCAGCGCCCCCTGCCAGATGATCCACAGCTGCTCTCAGGAGCTCTGATAGACGAGGCCAAACACCTGGGCAACCTGACCTTCAACATCTGGAACAAGATGAAGGACATGGTCTCCTACACTCCTCTGGTTCTGGACCCAAACACTGCTGGTCCAAGACTCATCATGTCTAAAGATCTGACCAGTTTGAAATCAGGAGAGGTACAGCAGGTTCCTGATAATAATCCAGAAAGGTTTGTTTGTTTCAGTTCTGTCCTGAGCTCTGAGGGCTTTAACTCAGGGACTCACAGCTGGGACGTCCTGGTTGGAGACGGTACAGACTGGGAACTGGGCGTGTTTTCAGAGTCTGTCCAGAGGAAGGGAGACCTAGAGTCTGGATCATGGGGAATACGGTTCAATGGCGATCAATACTATACAGAGTCATCACCAGCTCCAGTGACTTATCTCCCAGTGAAGAAGAAGCTCCAGAGGATCAGAGTGAATCTGGACTGGGACAGAGGAAAGCTGTCGTTCTCTGATGCTGATACTAACACACACATACACACCTTCACACACACTTTCACTGAGAGGATGTTTCCATGCTTTTTCAGTGAGGATGAAGTGAAGATCTTACCCCTGAAGGTCTGTGTGACAGTGGAACAGGTGTGACAGAGCAGGGGTTCCAAACTGTTTTTGTTTTTCTGGTGGCCGATCTTAATGCCAAAATTTGAATATTAAAAATGTGAGATTCTAATTTGTTTCCCACATTCTGGTGACTTTACAATAAAATAACAAAGATCAGTGAGTCTGTTGACTGATGTTTCATCTTTACTAGATCCCTGTGCTGCTATCAAACAGCCTTTGGCGCTGTATGTGTTTCTCACCCCTTTCACACCGCCGCAAAAATCGGAGCTAGTTCGGAGCTAGAGAAAGTTTTTTGGTTTAACACCGCCAGAGAGCCGGCTCCGGGCAATCTAATCGACCGGCGAAAATACAAGTTTTTTTCAAACCAGTTTTGAACTGGCCCCAGCACCAGACGGAGCTGGCTCTATAAGTGTGGATCAGCACCTAACCAGCCATGAGAAAGACTCTAAAAAAGCACATTTTGATGTTCATAATTTTATATTTATTGTCAAAACGTAGCTTTGTGAATGTACAGAGTTACTAAGGCAGACATCTTCTGAAAATATAATGAATCTTTAGTTTGAGGCAAAAGATGAAAATACAGAACAGACCTCAAAGAGTTTATAAAAGACCAACTAACCCTGAGTGAGCGGTCCAGAGCTTTGACCTTTCAACAGTTAACATTAACATCAGCAGTTTCACGTTAACGTTTCACAGCAACTTGGATTCAAGTGCAGATATCTGCTGGAGCCGTCAGTCCTCATAAGGACTCAGTCTGCCTCTCAGGTACACCTCACCTGTTACTACAGCCCCAGGACACTAGCGCTTTAACACACACATTCTAAAATGATTATCATTTATTTAGACTCATAAAACTGTTAGAACTAGCACATTAGAAACAGTGGTGCTCATAGAAGAACACTTTTTATATTGTGATATTGACCTGATATGTTTTAGTTTGCTGGAGGGCTGCAGCCAGAGATTATCTTCATGATCCATTCACACAAACATAATTCCCCTCAGTTCAAAACGCCGACGTCAGCAGATAAAAGATGTTTAGTTTACCGAGACAGGAGAGCAGGACAAGCAGAAACCATTCATGATTCAGAAACACTGATTCTTTTATATTAAGAGATTTTTTTAAAAACGACTCAAAATATTAATAAAATGTTTGAGCTGGACTTTGATTCAGATTACAAAGCAGTGAGAGGAGGTCAGCTGAGTGTGCAGGGCTTGATGACGTCCTCAGAAACATTCTAGTGCAGAGACGGACGGAGCCTTTTCAATGTGTTGTTGCTGCGTGTGGACGGAGGGCTCTGATTGGACAGGAGGCTCAGCCCATATAAGGGTACTTCCACTCCGTCAGGGGAACATAGGTCTGCTTCACCACCTGAGGAGAAGTCCACCTCAGGACGTAGTGTGGTCCGCCTGGCTTGTCATTGGTGCCTGGAGGGAGAGGGAAGGCCACACAGACACAGACCACAGTTCACTTCATTTATTTAAGACTTTCATCATTTAAAGAACATACACAAATGATCATTAAAGATTTCTTTCCGACCACATTTCTTCCTTAAAGATAACGGTTCACCCCTATCTATCAGGTTTTAGTAGTGCTCTGGACAGATTTTTTTTTTTTATACTTTATTTTTGGATTATTTTTAAAGAACACAAACACACAACTGAAAAAGTTAACACACATAAAATAAACAACTAACATGGCGTACTCTTACCACAAGTGAAGGAGTTTAAGTACCTCGGGGTCTTGTTTGCGAGTGAGGGAACAATGGAGCGTGAGATTGGCCAGAGAATCGGAGCAGCAGGGGCGGTTTTGCACTCGCTTTACCGCACTGAGGGGACGAAAAGAGCCCCCTGACGGCTGCTGGGCCACGATGGAGCTGGTGGATTTATCGTTGACGTAGTAGTTTCCTGCAGCATTCCTCAAGACTTTAGCTGCCTCGTCAATCACAGTCCTGCAACACACACACAGTCAGTTTGTGAGGAATGTCGCCTACCTGTATTAAGCCTGTCTGTCTGTATTAAATCTGTCTGTCTGTATTAAGCCTGTCTGTCTGTCTGTATTAAGCCTGTCTAACCATCATACTCACATGATGGACCCATGATTGTTGGGTCCAAGTTTGGTCAATACTTTGAGACAGTATCTGCATTTTCTTTTACATTTTGAGAATACTGTCATTTTTATGAGTAATCTGTTTTTGAACAAGAATGATTGTTTACGCTACTGCAGATGTTTGATTGGCGTTGTGAGATCAATCTGTCTGCTGAATCACTGTGTTGTAAAACCTGTTTCTGTACAGTGCACAAGGAAAGCATTCACTGTGCTTCACTTTTACACATTTCATTATGTTACAGTCTGGAATAACGCCATTAAATCAGACAAGGTCATTCAAAGTGCTTTACAGGGGCATAAAATACATGAAGATTAGACATTAGTAATTGCATTTAAGACATAATAAAAACTTGTAAATAATATTATATAATATAATAATAATATATGTTTTTATTCATGAGATGAGAAATGCTGTATCCAAATATTTCCTGTTAAAACGTAGGACACAAATATGTTGTAAAAATGAAATAAAGATTTTAACTCTGGCTCTATCCAACAGCTAGATCTTTGGTTTTTAACGAGATGCAAATTGACCCATAATTGGTTAAATATTATCAGAGTTTCATGATATCTATAAGTTAAAATGTTACCCCGTTCACCTGCAGTGTCTCGACTTTGACCACTGGGTGATAGTAATGCGCTCAGCGTCTACACTGACGGAAGTCTATATCAAGGAGAAGAAGAATCTGGTTAGGAACTGCGCATGCGCGGTCTTTTCTCACAACACTGGATGATTCAGCAGACAACGCAAGCCTCTTCGCCGTCTCATCTTTATTTATCAGGTTGGTAATGTTTCTAAACCTCACCGTGGTTGTTGTAGTTTGTTAACGAAAGTTGAGAGATCGTTTTAGTGTAAGGTAATATAGTGAAATGAGCGGAGTTTGTCTTACTTTCATGAAAGTGTAGCTGCAAAGAAACAAACATGGCGGCGCCTCCCACGTTTACTGTTTACTGTTACAGTAAACGCTCTTTCCCGCTACATTGTACCGTCAACTCGCCTCTGGTACAGGTACTGTTGTATAGGTCGTTTTCTACACAAGATAGTGGTCGTTATTATCTTTCAAACTCCCAGCAGGACATGTAGCCTACAGTATTAGCCTCAGCTTGCCTTACACACAGCACAGTCTCAGAGCTACACCGCCCATATCTGGAGTGAACTTTTACTAAAGGCTCCTGCTCTTCCATACGTAATCACTAAACCGTGTCGCCAAGGTTCTTATCTGTATGTTCTGGGTTTGTCTTTTATTTTTATCTTTTGTGCGTGAGTGGAAATCAAAGATGTCCATGTTCAGGTCCAAACTTTTCCCTTTACTTAACGTCTGTTTGCATCACTGTTCCTGCGGTGGACATGGGGATATTAAAACAGGCTCCAGTGTCAGTAAACCATAACCGACAGTGTGAGCTAAAGAATGAAAAATAACAAGCAGACATATGCTGGACTGAAACTTACTGTTTAAAAGTGTTTTGGTTAATCTATCTATCATATTAGTGTAGTCAAGGGTGAACTACTAAGCCCCATTTGTTTGATCAGTAAAGTATCTTCTGTGTTCTTCATGTAGGCTAAAATAAAATGTAGGAACTGGCAAAAGATTTATGGGGTCAGGGTTCAACATAACTTTTTTTTCCTACTGGCCCGGCGGGCCAGTGGATCAAAGTTTTACTGGCCCCTTGTATTTTTTTCACAGGCCCTGGCAGTAAAAAATATTGCTTATTAGGATTGCTTTGCCTAACACTGCAGAGGCTCATAAACACAAACTCTCCCTCTTTATATCTCTCTCCCTCACTGACTGACACACACACACAGCTACATTGACAGATCAGAAATCAATCTAACCAACGCAGTACAGAAAATTAATAATAACTGACAATAAATATAATACCATAACAAGCATTATTTAATTGCTCTATTCTGCTGGTACTAGTAGCCTACTGGCACCACCCTCGCTATTACTAATACTACTTGCAGTTGTTTCAATAGAAATAACACAAATCTCTTTCCCTCTCCCCCTCCCTCTATATCTCTCTCTCACTCACACACACAAACCCACACACTGCCAGCAAAGCGTTTTGGATCTCAACAGTATTTGTATGTAACGTACCTTAGACACGCCACATCAGTGTTGTAATGGGACCCCACGTCCATCCCGTTCTTCTTCATGAGCGCGATCGTGTGCTCGTACAGAGTGAACAGCAGCTCCGTTTTGACTATCTGGTAAACCGTGTTTATGAGCTTCTCTAACCTGCCGTTGTTTTCACTCGTCGCTCGTCTCGCCCACATATTTAGCGGGCCGGAAGAAGGGTTGTCAGCAACCCGCTTAGCGATTAGACAGTTTATGTGGCTCCTGCTTTTATCGTGCACTTCTATGGTCTGCTTTCTGTAGTTCTCATTCCCTTTACAAAAAACACCCCCCCCCCCCCCCCCGATCCGCTTTCGCAGGGAACTGTCTGCAAACTTGGCAAAACATGCCGTGGTCGCCATTTGCAAGCCAAGGAAAAGCAGTCTTCCAGGACGGTAAAAATGAACGCTTTATTTTCGTTTCCTCGTAAGAAGACATTTTTAAAATCCGCCAGTTTGAAAAAGCCGGGGGGGGCGGGGTTATAGCGTCTCTCGCGTGTACTTTAGCGAATCATGATGTTGTCAACAAAAAATACACAAACTGGGATTGGCCAGTCACAATATTATGCAGGGTCCTCTGGGTTGGGCTTGGTGCTTTTTTTCTTTGACAAGACATATTTCTCTGTAATATAATGAATGCATTTAAATGCAGTGAGAGGAACGAAGCAGAAGAACTCTTGTCCAGCTATCTTTATTTCCACAGGCAAGGACAATGGACTAGAGAATCCTCCTTTGCAGTGAGTGAGTGTTGCTGTTGGTAGTAGCCTCTGTAGTTGATTCTGTAATGTTAAAGGTTTGTTCCCCCTGCAACACTGCTGATCACTGAATGATGTTGATGGTTGATTTAAGAACGTTGCTCACTACCTAGCAGCACATGCTATCAAACAGAGCTAGCACACTAGTTGGTTTAGCCTACATTAGCTAATCATTGTCACCTTTTCTTTACAGGTCTGTGGTCTGACCAAACGTCTGTGAGCTCGACACACAAACACCGTCTCTGGTTACTATCTGCTGCCACCGAGGAAGAAGCATGAGTTCTCCACAAACGGTGACTATACACTTTATGTTACTATGGTGTTATTATGACGTTTCTTCTGTTTTTACCTGATAAAGTGTTTCTTTCTATTTTATTTTTTATTTTTTTTATTTAACCTTTATTTATACTCGAGATATCATTGAGGGGTGACCCTCGTTTATAATGATGTCGAGAAACAAAAATACAAACACAATACAAATACACAACAAGCTGGTAAAGGGAAACATCTCAGACAGAGATGTAGAGTGACTAGTAACATAATTAAATTGATAAGTACAACACAGCCTAATTAAAACAGTTAAAGCAAGAGTTTGGCAGATTCAAGACAGCATGTTTAAATTGGTTAAAGGATATCATGGTTTTAATTTGTTGCTGTAAGCTGTTCCAGGAGTCAGGGGCACTGAAGCTAAAAGCTGTCTTTCCCAGCTCAGACTGGGCTTGTGGGACATAAAGCATAAGCATGTCAGTGGAGCGGGTCTGATAAAGCCTATCTGAAATTTGCAGCATTTCTGTTAAATAACGAGGAAGCTTCCCGGTCAAGGCTTTGTAAATAAAAATGTAAATAAAAATGTGCATCACGTCTTGCTTTAAAGGCTCTGGCAACCCACAGACATAAATATATGACATTAATGTTGGGTTTCTCTATAAGCTGTTTACAGTCATCCAATTAAAAATGTATTTTCATAAATATTATAAAATTTAGTCTTTTTTGCTGTCTAGAACATTTTGCAGGGTGGTGTGGGCGTGGTCAATAACGTTCTGTAAGGGAACGTTCTCTCACTCACGGTGCTGAGCAGGTTAAGCCCAGTTCAGACCAAAGATTCACCACACAACGAGACGCAAACTTGAAAATGCTGCACATGCTCACAACGAGCCTGACTGGCAGTTCACACTGCTTCACAGGCTGCGACGGTAGCTGGTTTCCCTAGCAACGGTGAATGCTCTGGCACAGCTGAGAGCCGCAGCTCAGAATCACTTGCAGAAAGTAACTTATTATTATTAGGCCCATATAGGTTTGCAATTAGTTATAGGCTATTTTTTCCCACTACAACCGCAACCTAATTAATTGAAACAGGTGTCAGTGTCACAATGAAAATATATAAAAAATATCTCTGTCTCATATTTATTGTTATATCTTATTAGTTTATTTCCCATTTAACTTGCAAACAAATCTGTTTTTGAGGATAGGAGTGAGAGAGAGAGAGGTTTGAATTAAGAGCACACAGAGTAAAATATAAAAAAAGAAAATCAAATGAGTTCAAACCAGCCGGCCAGTTGGATCCTAAGCATGCAGGCTAACATTGTCCAGACGGGTCAACAGTGTGGAGACCCGCTGTTGAAGTAGCCTACGCTACAGGCAGCCGCAGAAACATATTCTCAGAAAGGAGTGCTGACCAAAAAGAACTCTGCCTGCACTTCAATAATAACTCGCTACATTGATTAAAAAAAATGCATCACCAATGCAATATTGTTACATGCAGCAGTGACACATGCCGTATTGGGCCGATTATAAAACGGGGTTTCCCCCTGGGAATAATATGTCGTAAAAAGTCGTGTCGTTTTATATTCGGGGTCTAATATTCAGCGTCCAGTTATGGACTGACCGTTACCAGAGCGATCATCAGCTGGGCTTGTGTCCAACTTGTGTTTATTTATTTATTTTCGGGTGGAGCACGAGCTGCGCACTCAGATGCGGCCGGACAGAGGTGTGTGCGCTTGGATAGAGAACGATGAGTCGAGCGGAAAAGGAGGCACGGGAAATGTCCAAAGATCTCCACATCCCCAGCACTGAATTCAAAGCCTTGACTTTTTTTTGTTGCGAGTCGACGTGTCAGAGGCATGAATCGGCGCAGCGATCGACAGTGGCTTTTCTGCGCAATTTGGAGACATGTCTCTCAGGTCTCGGGACACAATCGGATCGTGAAAGCCTGTCCCCTCTACAACATTAACGTTCAGGAATCCCCGGTGATCATTTAGTCTTAAACCACATAGTTTTTCTGCACGGCGGCTCGGCGAGGTGTCACTGTGAACGTTACCATCACAGTGTTTCACCGGGGTGCGCGCTGCTTCGCTCAGACGGGGCTGTGAGTGGAGGCTCAGGCGCAAAGAGACAGTCTGTATCTCTTGCGCGGCTCCAGATATATTGTATATATTTGTTTTTTAGAACGTGTGACGTCCCAAGATATTGACGTAAGCCAAAGTTCGAATCAGAAATTTTCAAATGGCCGTCTCAATGCATTTTAGAACAGAGATCCTTCGCGTGACGTCCCAAGATATAGCTCGCTCTAAGCTGAGGCAACATTCGAATCAGGATTTTTCAAATGCTTGACCAACTGACATGACAGTATGTTTGCGGGGGGTTGGCAGCTATTCCTAAAACCTTTCATATACATATTAGCACTGATTTTACTCCCCAAATAACATAGTTACAAGGATTTAGTGGATTTGGGTTGCCAGGGCCTTTAAGAGAGGACCACCCAACCTTTTCATATTAAAGACAATGGTGTGTGTCATAAGCATCTCATGTGATATTATATTCCTCTGCTATCTGTCAGGGCGCATGCGCACGCAGCGACCGACAGCAGGAGTTGTGCGTTTACTTGTCTGTCTTTTGGTAGTTTTTTACCGATTTATGTGCGTTCTTTGTACTTTGCCTGTGGACGATAAGTGCACCGTTGACCCATAACTCGGATGAGTTCAGCCGAACTGCAAGATTGATCCCCAGCGGGGCTTGTTTTGAGCCTGGGACTGGGAGTGGAAGCCGGCTAACTATCCTAGCTCCGCTAAGCTAGGAGCTAGGATAACAGTAGGAGAAAGTTGCCCTGGACTGCCTTCTCAGAGCGGGAACACTCTTTACTAAGAGCCCAAACCCTCTGGTCACATCTCGGGCGAGTTTTGCCGTACAGCAAGACTCTATCCCCAGCGTGGCCCGTCTTAAGCTGCGGAGGGAAAGGAACTGACTTTGTTGTGTTGGTTTTTCCCTGATTCTTGCACTTTGCACTTTAGTGCCCAGGCCTGCGTACATGTTGTGATGTTTGCGTCCGTCACTGTTTTGTACTGTTATGTGTTGTCGCCTCTCCTCGCTGTAAACCAATTTGCCCTCTTGGGACACTAATAAAAATCTTGAATCTTGAAAGTTACTCGTAGTGGCTTTAATGTGGAAAGGATCCTGCGATCATCCACCACTGTTCTTCCTTGGACGTACAGGCCTTATTGTGTTGCTGAGCTCACCAGTTCGAGTTTTTTATTCCTCAG
Organism: Ammodytes marinus; assembly: GCF_949987685.1. Lineage (NCBI taxonomy): Eukaryota > Metazoa > Chordata > Actinopteri > Uranoscopiformes > Ammodytidae > Ammodytes > Ammodytes marinus. The sequence continues at coordinate 542,518 of NC_137233.1, read as the reverse complement.
AATGTACCACACTGTTGATTTGGCCACTCCTAATTAGGGATGCACCGAACATTCGGCCACCGAAAATGGCAAAATAAGTCATTTTCGGTTTCGGCCCGAAACAGTTAAAAGACAAAATTATCGAATATTGACAAACTAAATGACAATAAGGAAATATTTTTTTAAAAGAGCTGGGCGCTTGCAAACCAGGAAATGGAAGTAAAGAGAGACGTAACCGTGTAGGGGAGAACGGGGTAAGTAGGCACACTTTTTACTCTAGTGAGAATTGCTTATCACCTAAACATCTTTCAATAGTCATTCCTACATTAAATTGTTGGCTTGAAATGTGTCCCCCTCACTTTTTCTATCTTATTGTAATAAAGAAGAAATTAATCATCAAAGACACCCTTACACATTGTGACAACCAACCCCATCAAGGGGTCGGTTGTCAAACACTATGGGGTTGTTTGTCACAATGTTATCTTAATGGGAATAATCTTAAAAAGAAGGCAAGAAAGTAGAACTAAATTTGCATTGTCAAGTTGACAAATAGGCCTACATAACTTACTGTAGCCTTGGCAGCTGGTCTAGTTTGGGATGCACTGGGTTGTTTTGATTTTGTTGCCCTTTTTTCTTTTGCATGCAAGCTGCCTTTTCCTGCTCTATTCTTTCCTTCTCTGGGGTGTCAGTGAGGATACAGCTAGACAATTTATTTCATTATTGGGTTCCTTTTCTGGCTGCAGCCTTGAGATAACATGTGACAACCAACCCCCCAAAAAATGTGACGACCAACCCCAACTTGAATTTCTTGCTAGCATCAAGGCCAGCAACCATCTGACAACTAATTAGCTTGCTAACCACAATCTAAACAATAGTTTACCCTTCACACTTTGTATGGGTAACAAGTGTTTTGTTATAAACCCATTGTGTAAAAGCCTAGAAGAAAAATACTGAGGAGCTAAATATTTTCAATTTGACATGAAAAACACAAACAGTCGTCTCACCTCAAATTCAGCAGTCTAACTCCAAGGAAGACTATGTAGGTGACCTCTGATCCCAATTCTGGATATTTACATACCAAAATTTCACAGACAGCACCTTCTGGTTCCGAGATATAACGATTGTGACAACCAACCCGTGTGACAAATTACCCCGTTCTCCCCTATGCGAGTCCACGTCTGGTCGGGAGCGTGCAGCAGGAGCAGTCTGTAGGCTGCGTGCATGAAAATGTCAGAGTCCAGTGTGGGAGCATTTTTTCAAACTGGATGAAACACGGCGCATTGCAATGCTTTAAGCAGCATTAAGATAAAACGCTCGTCCAAGACTGATGTTTTATCACATTAGAAACACAAAAGCCTTGCGCGAGCGAAGCAGCGATTCACCCAGTGAAACTAACGGTTGGTAACGGTGTCATTCACAGTGACACCTCGCCGGTGAGAGCCGCAGCGCAAAAAAAATCTGGTTTGATGGCGAAAATGATAATCATATTGTCCGTTAGCGCTGTGGGACAGGGGGGGGGCACTGCGATCTGATTGCATTGCTCGAGCCTGAATACATTTCTTTATATGTCCATGGAATACAGAGCCATCTCGGCAAACTGACAGCGTAACTAAATATATGTCCAGTGAGCCGCCTCCCCCCGTTAGTTTCAGTCTACAGCCGAAAAAGTTACAATCACCTCCTAAGCATGGACATCGTTTAAAGCCTCTCATTGTTATGATCATTAGGCTTTGATGCACATTCTGAGGTCTGATCATTACGGTGGGAGTTGTGGTGCAGTTTTTTAGAGCAACTCAACCTGCACTGCATTGCAAAAAAAGAAAAGAAAAAAATGGCACTAAGTCGATCTTTTTGTAGATTCTTCCTCATATACAGTAAGTCAAGGTACAAATCAATGAGTGGTTCACAATCACATTCCTAGTACAATTTTTATTTTACTCTTAGATTTGAAGGTTTTACTGTTTCTTTATTTATTTAGGGTTGATTTTTAGTTGTAGGCTGTGCTTGAGGAGAACATTTGGGAGTTCATGTATGCAATGTTGAAAGAAGTGGCAAAATAAATAAACAAAACTGCAAAAGCCTCTTTCGGTATTCGGTTTCGGCCATTCGGCCAACTATTTCATTTTATTCGGTTTCGGTTTCGGCCAAGAATTTTCATTTCGGTGCATCCCTACTCCTAATGTTTCTGCTATCTCTCTGATGGCTTTCTTAGTTTTTTCAGCCTAACGATGGCCTGTTTCACTTGCATTGAGAGCTCCTCTGACCGCATGTTGTAGGTTCCCAGCAACAGCTTCCAAATGCAAATGCCACTCCTGGAATCAACTCCAGACCCTTTACCTGCTTGGTTGATGATGAAACAACAAAGGAATAGCCCACACCTGTCCATGAAACAGCTTTTGAGTCAATTGTCCAATTGACCTTTGGCTAAGCCCCGTCCCCGAATGCAAATGAACCAATAGCGTTTAACTACTAACGACCCAGGATCCAGACTCGGACATTCTCAGCATCTATCTCCATAGAGAACCATTGGAGCCTGCGACACTTTTGTTGTTTTCTTGGCTTTATTAATTGTTAAAGACGCAAAAATGGCCAAACGATGTGCCTGGGCCACATGCAACAGCGATACGTGATTACGCTGGCTGCTCTCATTCACGTCGTTACCCCCGCGGATTTTAAAGTCAACATTGCAGCTGCTGTCAGTGCCCGCAGATATTTCAGACTGGAGGAAATTTAACAAGTTGGATTATATTTTAAAAAGGGAAAGAATGAATAGCAAGAGAAAGGCCTGCACCAGCCTTGGACGGTTTACAACAGCGAAAAGGACCAACAATGTACGAGCGTTTCAAACGGGCAGCCTACATGAACGGAAGGATGCTAGCTAGCTCTGCTGTCAGTCACACTGGTTGATAACTATCAGCTTGCTTCTTCCTACAGCCAGGGAGTCAGATTGGTGAGTCAGAAACTATTTTGGGGTTTATTTAATAATCAGTTGATGAATTGATGCCGAGTGCAAGCCATGATGCTTTTTATATTCAATTGAGCAGTTGTGTTTTCATTGTTGCTGATGGACATAGTTGGAGCTGTGCAATAATCAAGGATAAAGAGATGGTTTAATTCTGATGCTGGACATAGCCTGTATGCTGCTGGTACTTCATCTATTAAGATTTAGTTTATGGAGGTGCCTTCAGTTAGATGTCCTACAGAACATTGAGTGCTGTCTTTTATTTTGAAAGCTAAACAGAAGAAGCCTAGTAGTGTAAATCGGCGAAGGTTTGACTTGTTCCCCTGCGTACTTCCCGGCCCTTGATGTGAGAGACGTGTCCGTTTAGTTGATGGATGAGATGTTTTATCATTTAGAGAAAACTACAGTACGTACAAAACAGAACCTGCAGTCACTGTCGTGTCATTTCAAATACGTCTGGTCTGTGTGTGTATGTGCGAGAGAGAGCTGCCATATTGTAAACAAGCAGTCAGCTGCGACAACTTGTCCGAGTTAGCAACAGTAACTAAGGAGGGCGGGGCTTAGCCAAAGGTCAATTACTTTTGGTCCTTGAAAAACAGAGGTATACATATTAAAGAGCTGTAATTCCTTGACCCTTCCTCCAATTTAGATGTGAACCCTTAAATTAAAGCTGAAAGTCTTTAAAGAGATCCTATTATACTACTTTTCTGGTCTTAATTTCTTGTTAAAAACTGCTATAGAGCAACCTGACACGAATCACATCACAAAAAACTATGTAGATTTTCGGGAAGCTCTTTCTCTTATTTTGGCGATCCAGCAGGCCCTGTAAACACTTTGCTTCTGCCATCTCCGCCCCCTCCCCCCCTTCCTGCAAACCCAACTACGTTGTGATTGGTTACCTTGCGAAGTGAAGTCGTGATTCTAAATGTCTGCAAAGTATCTACCCGGGCAGGACGCAAACGCGGGTCTACTGCTTCGTAAACGATCTCTCTACCGACTGAGCTAAGCGAGCACTGTTCTAGTGTTGTCACCCCCTGCTATATATAGCAACCTGGGAGCTTGCCTGACCATATATGGCAAAAATATCTGGTGACACACTTTTAACGGAAATTTGAACAAGTTCGGCTCGACTGGCTGCCATAGTTTTTAGTGCTCTGCACAGCCACCCCAGACGGTCAGCAGGGAATACGTCGAAATGCATGTACGTAATTACTTGATACTCTAGTATGGTTAAACATGACTATAAATCATTATAACAACGTTTATAGGTCATAAAAGTCGAAAAGTATCATAGGTCCTCTTTAAGCCCATATTCATTATATAACTAACTTGAAGATTTTTTAGTAAACTGTTAAAATAACAACTTGTGTCAGTGTCCAAATATATATGGACCTAACTGTATCTATAGGTGTAGGAGCCTAAATGCCTATTCGCTCCATTTAAGTTAATTGTGGTCATTTCGAATATACAGTATCTTATTTTGAAATTTATTCACATTATTTTGAAGTGTTAGAAAAAACTTTATTGTGTTAACTACCTGTGACAGACAGTGAGGATTACAAGCGTGGAGCCACACAGTTTTTTGACCTCTCTCGCTCTCTCTCGCTCTCTCTCGCTTCTCTTTTTGTCATATCTCTCCATTACATTGTGGAAAAGGATTTTTTGTATGTTGCTTTGGACAATTAAACCTTTAAACGTCACGTCGTGGTCCCGTGGATTTCTTTCGGATAATGGATGATATATGTTTCGAGGGAAAAACGGAGCGTCAAGCTGGAGCTTCACCAATTAAGGCCAATTGATCCTACATTTTAGTCAAAAAACTTGCTCTTCACACGGATGCATGGATTTTGGAACGGCCTGACAAAGAAAGGATAAAGGACAAAGGAAACTTGGCAAGGACAGCACGGTGTTTTCCGGAAGAAAAGGAGAGAAACCGTAAGTTTTGCCTCGTTAATTAAGCATTCGGACAGAACGGGGGCTCCGCATATGTGTGTGTGTGTGAGTGTACTCGTCTCAACGTCCATCTGGGGACGTCAGTCATCCGAATAAGGAAAGGAACGTCTTTTGATGTAAAGCATATTCAGAAGTGTTTGGACATTATCAGCCTACAACTAAAGAGTAATAATAAATAAATATACACTCTTACAATGGATGGGCAGGAACTTACAAAACGACCTGTAAAAATGACTGAGAAGGCTTTGGAAGAAAACAAAGTTAAAGCAGTAAATGCACGCAGGTACAAGCTGTCACAGCTCACCCGCATGGAAAATCAAATCCAACAATTAATGGAAGATGATGCCAATGTCGACACTGTTAAAAATAAGTTGCGCATTGACCTTGATCATCTGCATCAGGATTTTTGTGAGCAAAATTCTTGTTTGAAATCACTCATGACTGAGGATGAGTTTCTGGATGATCAAAAGACTTGGTTTGATCCTAAAAATGATGCCATTAACACTTTCTTCTGGAAAAGTGAGGAATGGATGAAGGATGTCATGAAACGCTCTGAGCAGGCTGTAGAGTGTGACAAGGAAGAGATGCATGCAGATAATAGGTCTATATCATCGAAACGTTCGACTACATCGACCATTGGACGCAAACAAAGTGTAGCTGGATCCCAATGTGGAAGCAGCGCCTCCTCATCTTCCTCAATCAGGATGAAGGCAGAAATGGAACGTGCATCATTGTTGGCAAAGGCAGCAGCTTTAAGAGAGAAGTTGGCCCTAGAAAAGGAAGAAGCAGATTGGCATGCGCAAAAAAGATGCAGGGAAGCTCAATTACAAGCAGAAGAAAAGTGTCAAGAGGCTGCTATGAAGGCTAGAAAGGAAATGCATGAAATGCAGACAGCGCTCGCTGAATCAGATGCAAAAATGGAAGTTTTGCAAAAATACGAAAAAGGAAAAACGGATGTGCAAACTAGCTCTCAGCCACCATTGCAGCGTGTCTCATCTCCACCCAGGGTTAAGCAGCACTTCCTGCCTGCACCACTGAAAAATGTCCCGCCTTCGCCGAATGTGGTTTCCAACAACGAACCAGTTTTTGATAGCCTCTGCAAAGCCATGTCTCAGCAAGCCAATGTCACAGAGTACCTTGTGAAGAATCACAAAGCAGCTTTACTTCCTGATCTCACCATTTCAACATTCAAGGGTGACCCGCTTCAGTATAACACCTTTATCAGATCTATTGAACATGGAATTGAAAGCCGCACTGATGACAACCGTGATCGGCTACAATTTTTGCTGCAGTACACAAGTGGACAACCACATGAGTTGGTTAAGAGCTGCATGCACATGGAACCTTCAGCAGGTTATGCTAGAGCCAAGGAAATGCTAAAAGAGTTTTTTGGTGACGACTACAAGATAGCAGAGGCCTACATAAAGCAGGCTTTGGATTGGCAAACGATCAAGCCAGAGGACGGCGATGCACTACAGTCCTTCGCATTGTTCCTCACAGGCTGCTCCAACACAATGGCAGATATAAGCTACATGGAGGACTTGGACAACACAGTTAATATAAAAGCACTGACCAACAAGCTTCCATACAGGCTTAAGGAAGCATGGAGAAAGTCCGCCTGCGACCTACAGGAAAAAACAAAGAAACGAGTCAAGTTTAAGGATTTTGTCGACTTCGTCAACAAGCAGGTTAAATATATATTACACCCGCTTTACGGAAACATTAAAGACCCCACTGCAGGCACAAGAGACCCTGCGCGACAGAAGCTGAACCCACAGCATACAGAGACATTCAAACCAAGGAAGGTGTTTACAACAGCGGTTGTTTCCCCTGAAACCCAAATCAAGATGGAGAACGACAAACCAGCGACACCAAATGCACAAGCTGTCTCAGTGAACTCCTATGGCAAGCCTTGTCTCTATTGCAAAGAAGAGCATCACAGTCTCACAGTCTGCAGAAAATTAAAGGGCAAGCCACACAAGGAAAAGATAGACTTTTTAAGAAGCAAAGGTTTGTGTTTTGCATGTTTGAAACACGGCCACATGAGCAGCGGCTGCAAGGAGAAGGCACAATGCCGAGAATGCTCACGACCGCATCCTACCCTGCTGCACATGAGCACTAAAGCCTACAGAGATGAAACAACAAAGGAAAGGTGCGATCAACAATCCATATCAAGCGCCCTTTTACAGACGACGGAAACTGTTGGTGTCACAGGGGCCGGTAAGGAAGACTGCATTCTTTCAATCATTCCAGTCCGTGTCAAGGCACAAAAGGGAACCAAGGCAGTGGCAACCTATGCGTTCATGGATCCAGGTAGCTCAGCGACTTTCGCTACAGAGTCCCTGATTAACCAACTGAACATTAGTGGACGTAATGCAAGCATCTCATTGAGAACAATGGGTAACGAATCTATCGTCAACACCCGCATTGTAACCGGACTGGAAATCAGTAGCCTGGATGGCAACCAGTTTATTGAGCTTTCAGAGGTTTTCTCACAAAAAACCATCCCTGTAACCAAGGATAATATTCCCCGCCAAGAGGACGTTAACTGTTGGCCCTACCTTAAAGAGGTGAATCTTCCGACTATCCAAGCAGAGGTCGGGCTACTCATAGGAGCTAACGTTCCCAAAGCAATGGAGCCGTTACAGGTGATCAGCAGCGTGGATGACGGACCATACGCCGTCAGGACAGCATTGGGCTGGACAGTAAACGGACCACTCAGAGGTGGAATTGATGCCATGGAAACAAACAAAGTGACAGAAATCACTGCAAATCGGATCTCAGTGGCCAAGCTAGAGGAGCTTTGGCAGCTGCAGTTCAAACAGGACTTTCCTGATGCAGGACAAGACGAAGACATCGAAATGTCTAAGGACGATCACCAGTTTATCAACATGGTGTCTGAATCTTCAAAACTTGTGGATGGTCATTACAGCGTCTGTCTTCCAGTGAGAAGCAAGTCCCTGTGCATGCCCAACAACAGAGCAGTTGCGGAGCAACGTGCTTTGAACTTAAAGAAAAGATTCTCTCGAGATGTCAAGTTTTATAAGGAATACGTTGGATTCATGGATGACATTCTCAAAAAGGGCTATGCAGTGAAGCTCGACGATGCTGAACGTAAGCCAACCAATGGAAGAACCTGGTATCTGCCTCATCATGGAGTCAGACATCCAGTCAAGCAAAAGCTACGCGTCGTCTTTGATTGCGGTGCAAGCTTTCAAGGAACATCGTTGAACCAGCAACTCCTGCAGGGACCGGACCTAACGAGCTCGCTAGTGGGGGTCCTCATGAGGTTCCGGCAAGAGAGCGTGGCGGTTATGGCTGACGTGGAGGCCATGTTTCACCAGATCAGAGTCACCAATGAGGACACAGATCTCTTCAGGTTTCTCTGGTGGCCCGATGGGAACTACGAGCATGAGCTGGTTGAACACAAGATGTTGGTCCACATCTTCGGTGCCACATCGTCGCCAAGTGTTGCCAACTTCGCACTGCAGAAATGTGCAACAGATTTTGAGGATGACTTTGGTCACGAAGCTGCCAAAACAGTCAAGAGGAATTTTTACGTGGACGACTGTCTTAAGTCAACTACTGATGAAGATACAGCTATCAAACTTTGCGACGACCTGAGGAGCATGCTGGCGAGAGGTGGATTTCGACTGACAAAATGGTCAAGCAACAGCCGGAAGTTTCTCAGTTCAATTCCCGAAGAGGAAAAGGCAAAGGGTTTTCAAGATCTGGACTTTGACGAAGATAACTTACCGTTGGAGAGAGCATTGGGAATCCAGTGGTGTGCCGAATCAGATCAGTTCAAGTTCAAGATAAATCTCAAAGATCGACCACACACTAGGAGAGGCCTGCTTTCCCTCGTCAGTTCCATCTTTGATCCGCTGGGCTTTGTCGCTCCAGTGGTACTGCCCGCCAAGAAGATCCTTCAAGATTTATGCAGGCAGAGGTATGGCTGGGATGAAGATCTTCCAGATGAAGTCATCAAGAGCTGTAAAAAGTGGATCTCAAGTTTGCAACAGCTCGAGAATTTTGGAGTTGACAGATGCATTAAAACGAAGCAGTTTGGTCCACCAGTCTTTGCACAGCTGCATCACTTCGCAGACGCAAGTGAAGATGCTTACGGAACAACAAGCTATCTGCTGCTGCGTACCGCATCCGGAGAAGCTCAATCCACCCTGATGATGGCAAAGGCCAGGGTCGCACCTTTAAAGTCCCCAACCATACCAAGAATGGAACTTACCGCAGCTACAGTGGCAGTCAAGATGGACAAGGTTCTGAAAAAAGAGCTTGAACTGGAACTTCATGAATCAATATTTTGGACGGATAGCACGGCTGTGCTAAAATACTTGAACAGCGAGCGAACAAGATTCAAGACCTTCGTCGCTAATAGAATCTCAGCAATCCTGGAGCACTCGCAGACTTCACAGTGGAGATACGTCAATACAACTCTGAATCCTGCTGACCATGTCTCAAGAGGACAGACCGTCGAAGCATTTTTAAAGTTGGGATGCTGGCTTTCAGGACCAGATTTCTTGCTCCATACAGAAGATCAGTGGCCCAATAATCCAGATCCTGGAATGGCGGATATCGACGACTCAGAGGTCAAAAGAGCAGCTCAAGTGCACGTCATTCAGGTGCAAGACCCAATAGATCCAGTGGACCAGTTGATGAGCCACTTCTCATCCTGGACAAAGCTCAAACGTGCTGTTGCCTGGCTTCTGAAGGTGAAAGTTTTGCTTAAAGAGCTGAAAGCAAAGAGAAAGGAACCTAATACGTTAGGTGGAGAAAGCAGAGTGAATCAGTTTAAGAAGACTTTCAAAGGAACAAACCTTACCTGTGATGATTTGACAGAAGCAGAAACAGAAATCGTTAAGTACTGTCAGAAACAAAGATTTGAAGACGACTTGACAATGCTTAAGGAACATCAGAGAGTGAAGAAAAGTAGCTCACTTTACAAGTTGAATCCAGTTCTTCAAGAAGGAGTCATGAGAGTCGGAGGAAGGTTGAGCCGAGCGGCGATGCCAGATCATTCCAAGCAGCCAGCCATCCTGCCAAAGGATTCGTTCATCACAAGGCTGGTGTTGAGACACATTCATGACATTACAGCTCACGCCGGAAGGAACCACATGTTGGCTCAACTGCGTCAGCGGTTCTGGATACCCGGAGCTAATGGAGCCATCAGAACTTTCCTGTCCAAGTGCGTCGTCTGTAAGAAGTTACATGGAACAGCTGGCAAGCAACTCATGGCAGATCTACCGACATGCAGAGTTCTGCCTGATGACCCTCCCTTCACGCGAGTTGGCGTTGACTATTTTGGCCCATTCCTGGTGAAAAGAGGTAGGGTGCAAGTAAAGAGGTACGGTGTCATCTTTACCTGTCTCGCCATACGAGCTGTGCACCTAGAAGTTGCATCTTCTCTTGACACTGATGCATGCCTCAACGCAATAAGGAGGTTCCTTGCCAGAAGAGGACAAGTCAGAGAGATGTATTCAGATAACGGAACCAACTTTCGGTCGGCTGACAGTGAGTTGAAGAAATCCATCAAAGAATGGAATACCAGTAAGATCGCAAACGAAATGCAACACAAAGGTGTTCAGTGGCACTTCAATCCTCCAGCAGGTTCGCACCATGGAGGAAGCTGGGAGCGGTTGATCCGTTCAGTGAGAAAGATCCTGAACGTCACCGTGAAGGAACAACTTTTGGATGAAGAAGGACTCCATACGTTGCTGTGTGAGGCTGAGGCTGTCATAAACAGCAGACCAATCACAACGCCATCTTCAGACCTGAACGATTTAGAGGCCTTAACTCCCAATCACCTGTTGTTACTCAAGGTCAAACCCGAGTTACCTCCAGGAGTATTCAACAAGGACGATCAGTATGCTAACCGCAGATGGAGACAGGTCCAGTACCTCGCGGACGTTTTCTGGAAACGCTGGTGCAAGGAGTACCTGACACAGCTTCAAGAACGTCAACGATGGTCCACGCCTGGAAGAAACTTCTGCGTCGGTGATGTGGTGCTGATTGTGGACGATACATCTCCCAGAAATTCGTGGCCTCTTGGAAGGATTCTGGAGACCTTTCCGGACAAGAAAGGCTTTGTTCGTCAGGTGAAAGTCAAAACCAAGACCAATGAACTTTGTCGCCCGATAACAAAGCTATGTCTGCTCCAAGAGTCGGATGACATTAACGGACTGTTCTAAAGACTGTTTCGAAGTCAAGTCCCCATGTGATGGGGTGAAGAACAAGAAGATTTCTTTTGATGTGTGTGTTTAACATAATGTGTATCTTACCATGTAGGCTCCTTTTAACTTAATTTAAGTTATGTGAGTAATTGTTTCAAAGAGAATGATAACAATTAGGGGCCGGTAATGTAGGAGCCTAAATGCCTATTCGCTCCATTTAAGTTAATTGTGGTCATTTCGAATATACAGTATCTTATTTTGAAATTTATTCACATTATTTTGAAGTGTTAGAAAAAACTTTATTGTGTTAACTACCTGTGACAGACAGTGAGGATTACAAGCGTGGAGCCACACAGTTTTTTGACCTCTCTCGCTCTCTCTCGCTCTCTCTCGCTTCTCTTTTTGTCATATCTCTCCATTACATTGTGGAAAAGGATTTTTTGTATGTTGCTTTGGACAATTAAACCTTTAAACGTCACGTCGTGGTCCCGTGGATTTCTTTCGGATAATGGATGATATATGTTTCGAGGGAAAAACGGAGCGTCAAGCTGGAGCTTCACCAATTAAGGCCAATTGATCCTACAATAGGTATTGGCAATTGTTACAACTCATCAAGCTCCCTGTTCTCTGGTGCCTTCTGTGTGATTACTGACCCCTCCCTAATGTGTGTGACCTGTGTCTCCAATGTCTTTGAGTATTAAAGTCCTTGTCTTCTTTTCATTAGTTGTAAAATCCTAACGATTCCCATCCCTACTGCCGATCCTGACTGCACATCTCTGCCTCACTCATACTCTGTCTTTGTATTTCTGTCTGTCTGTCGCTACAGAAACAAAAAGGAACAAAGAAACCTAAACCTCACCGCTGTCAACAGTGTAAGAAAGAGTTCAGGTCGAGAGCGGCCTTAACGACTCATCAGAGAATCCACACTGGAGAGAAGCCGTACAGCTGTGACCAGTGTGGGTCAACCTTCACTACATCAGGACAACTCAAAGTCCACCAACGTATTCACACTGGAGAGAAGCCATACAGCTGTGACCAGTGTGGGACAACCTTCATTACATCAGGACACCTTAAACGCCACCAACTTATTCACACCGGAGAGAAGCCGTACAGCTGTGACCAGTGTGGCAAAACCTTCGCTCAATTAGGAACCCTCAAACGACACCAACTTATTCACACCGGAGAGAAGCCGTACAGCTGTGAGGACTGTGGCCAGAGATTCACCCATCAAGCTTCTTACAATAGTCACAGAAACATCCACACAAAGGAAAAAATCTACCCATGTCATGAATGTGGGAAAGTCTTCAGTTCCTACGGCTCATACCAATCTCATGAGCGTATCCACACTGGACTCAAACCACACCAATGTCAACACTGTGACAAACGGTTCTCCAATTCATCTGATCTCTCAAAGCATGAGCGTATCCACAATGGACTCAAAGAGTACCAATGTCAACACTGTGACAAACGGTTCTACACATCATCTAGCCTCACAAAGCATGAGCGTATCCACACAGGACACAAACCGTACTGTTGTGTCAAATGTATGAAAAGCTTCACCCAAAACTCCAACCTGAAGAAGCACAAGTGTGTTTAAACTATCAGTTATTATCAGAGTTATTACGGCATCAGCAAACAATAATATACTGTTTCTGTTTGTCATAGATCAAAACATGTAGGAGAGAGAATATATTAGGATTTTTTTTTCTCAGCAGATGACATGTGAATAGATAATGTAATAAATGCAGAGCCCTGTTTTCATGTGAAATTCCACCTCTCAATGTGGATAAAAAGATTCTGTTGTAGACCCTCATTCATCTGAGTAAACACATTTCCAAGAGTTTATCTGACCCCATCAGAATAATTATTTAAAGATCTCCTATTATACTACTTTTCTGGTCGTACTTTCTCATTAATGACTCCTATAGAGCAACCTGACACGAATCACAGCACAAAAACTATGTAGATTATCGGGAAACTCTTCCTCTCATCTGGGCGCTTTTGGCATTCTCTGTCAACACTCGGTTTCGTCCTTCTCCGTTTTTAGTGAAATAATCCTTCAATGGGCAGAATGAGTCACCCATCCTTAACCATATTCACTTTTAGCAACTTGTTTATGTTAGGAAAAATATCTCTAATTTTAATGATATTATGCCCCCCCTCATTAATTTGCATTTACCCATTGTATAATCATTTAAACAATTTATATATTCTTCACATTTGTGATTTAATAAATGTTCTCACTTCATTCTTGGTGCTTTGGAGACGAGGAGGTAGAACAGCTATAAAAACTAACCTGATTTTCCCATAAGATAGCAACATTCCTGAGGCAGAGGATCTGCTAAAACAAAGGCCTTTCTGGCCAAGCAAGTTGTAGACACTCTATCAAGGCTGGGAAGCTTAACCTAATCAGTAAAGTTCAGCAGAGGACGTCAGGAAAGAAGAGGATGGTCCCAGAACACACATGGCAAAAATAAATTGCCACCCTGTTTAGAGATAATATAATGCCTCTGTTGTCGAGAGAGGGCTCTCTTTTCTTTTTGACTTTTGCTGTGCCTGCATCAGCTGTCCTGTGATATCACTTCATTAAACATCCTCTGAGAACTTGGAAACTTTTCTCCAGTCATTCTTTATTTTTGCCTTCCATATTTCCGAATAAACAAACACGTATTTTAACTTGTTGTTATTTATGAATATAGTTTCTTTGTTTTCATCTTGAAGTATTTTTGAATGTTTGAATTGAGCATTACATCATGTTATTTCCAGATTTTTATACTGCTTAAAGTTTTGAGCTGTTTTTGCATTTTATTAAATATTGGACTGAATAAATCAAATACATTTCAGCTTTTTTTCTGTGGAACAGATACAACAGACCCGTCTGTATTTCACATGCATTTTATCATCAGAGTTATTAAAGGTGCTTTATGCCACTTATGTATGTTAATATAAGTGTTAAATCACTTTATATTCATACAGTGATCACTTGTATAGTGTGCGCGTTTCATAACTCCGATCTCTCAGTCACCCGCTCTGCATTTAATCAGAAAAATAAACTTTTCTGTGAGCCCTTTACTGATATCCAATCAGAAGAGAGAACGCTACAAACCGGCACCCGTCTCACTGCCAGTGCACGTGCAGAGCGACAGATGAGTGAATGTGTATGCACCTACAATGGCGGAGCAGGTAAAAATCCTTCCCAATGTTTGTTTTGATGGTTTCATTATTATGGATCTGAGATGATGCTAAATAACTCGCTGCTTGAAGACCGCAGTGCATTAACAGGGTTCAACACAACTTTTTTTTCCTACTGGCCCGTCGGGCCAGTGGATCTGAGTTTTACTGGCCCCTTGTATATTTTCACTGGCCCTGCACACACTTTTTTTTCGTAATTTTTTTGTCAATAATTATAATACAGTATAGAAGTTCCCTTTAGATTTGGTTATTTTTCTTTTAGTTAATGATATGAAATATTGATATTGCTCATACACATAATGTAAAACCAGGCAAACATATTGAATTAGAAGCCTACAACTGAAAGTATGTGAAAGGAGTGGGCCAAATACTGTAACATTACGGCGGCAGCTAAAGGAAAGCACTTTTATTTTCTGCACCTCAACCTCTGCTTTGGGAAGAAAAAAAGGGGGCAAAGTAAGTCGATTGATTTGTTGACTCGCGATCTTAATAAGTCGTTCACATCCCTAATATTGAGTTGGCTCTCTCGGTATTGTCCCGCTCGCGGAGCGGATCGGAGGGTAGGCCTACAGCTCTGCCAATGGAGCGAGAGTGCGCCCGCTTGTTGCTCCGCCTGTCAAATCGCCCACGCATAGTATGTCCACTGGCCTTTCATTAAAAAATATATGATATATTATCTATATTATAATGAGTCTTAAATAAACACACGTTTCATTACGACTATCAGCGCGCATATCAATGAACCATGATGTAGTCTACAAAAAGATACTGATCTGTGATTGGCCATTACTGGCCCGGGCCAATCAACTTGCCCTGCATATGATTTTACTGGCCCCGGGCCAGCGGGCCATTGGTTATGTCGAACCCTGATTAATGTGGTGAGGTAGGGACGAGGGAGGGGACTGCTAACTGCAGTTACTGACAGGCTTAAAGCACCTTTTAAGGCATCAGCAAACAATAATATACTTTATGTTTGTCATATAGATCAAAACATGTAGGTGAGAGAATATATTGCAACATTTTGTAAAACCCTCAAGACGCTCTCAACATGGGCCACTAAGGAGCTACGTAAGATCAAGAGCTGGGCCTGGTTAGAACACACACTAACTCACTCACTCAGCCACGGGACATTTCAATATTCTAAAATATCTTCCAACCGGGACAGGGCCTACCAAGTGTTACGTAGCCCACACACTCAACACGTGTACATGGAGAATCATAATCAGGTAAACAAACCAATAAGACTTTAACAGGACTTGCATGTTGCACAGGTAAAATGCATGTAAACACCTTTATCTAATCTACTTCGCACACAAATCGGCACATTAACGGACAAGAGAAGTCGGATAAGAACACCTAGATAACATTTTTCAAATGCTTTATTTAGCTGAAAAAGTGAACACACAAACAAAAGACAAAATAGAATAAACAACCAACATGGCGTACTCTACTTAACAGGTTTCTAAGGACATTGTTTAAACTAAAGGTAAATGTTAAGTGTAACACTGTTGAAATTGGCAAACTGTCAATCAAATCCCCTGAGCCAATGGAATCTACCCCCATTCCCCAGGTGAACCGAATCAGGTAATTAAGCATTCAGGCAGCAGGACACAGTTAAAATCCCAGTCAATGAGAACTGGGAAAGAGAAACACAACACAGGAACACAGGAGAGACACAAAACCAAACTTACCAACCCTGGAAACAAAACATACTTACCTGGACTGTGACTGAAAACATGGAGGAGCTGGTCTGCTGCTGAGGAGGACTCTTTCACCACTGAACACTGGTGAGAGGTCCAACATGGAACGCTTAATTAAAATGCTGCTCCCAAATAGAGCAGACTTGTAATCTTACCTGTTTGCCTAAACAGGTCACGCCCTATTGCTGGAGCAAGATGATGGTGAGCTAAAGGAGAAGAACAAACTCAAGTCCAATTCCCTCAAAAGGCCTCAAGCCTGGCTGCCTGGAGTGTGGTAGGATTTCCCCTGCCCAAACAAACACTGACTTCCTTGAACATTCTGCACCCACAAACACATCTAACCTGCAGTGAATGAAGTGTGTGGGATGCATTGTTTAATGTTTAGTCTAATCAATGTTTGAGTAGAACTGGGAACTGTGGATCTAAATGTATGGAGTAAGGTGTGCCCATACCAAGTGTGAACATCTAAGATACTTGAATTGAATTGAAGGCCTAATTTTTCATACAGGGGTCGCGGTGCTGTATGTTGCGTTAGAATGCTCACTTTTGACGAATGTAGGAGCAAAATACAGACGCAAGCAGTCAAAGTTTAGTAAAATAAACACCTAAAACGTATATTTTGGACCTTTTAGCCGTACTAGTATGAAAGAAGACATGTTATGGAAGCTAAATAGACACAAATCTCAAAATTGACCAGTGCTTAAAAAACGATGTTTTTGCCTGCCGTGTCTCGCCTTAAGTAGCTGTGTATTTTCTCAAAAAGATAGCTATTGTACAGAAATGTCTAAGTTTTTTACATGTTTAATGACACACACATACACAGTTTTTTGGGCACTTGGCCATTATTTGACAGCTAGAAGAGTGTCAAGAAACATTGAGTTAGGATATCACAAGTCCCTGTTTGTTTATATTTCCTTGATTGATTCAAGTGATTATTCTTTGTTTATTTGAAATAGAAAACCGGTTACCAAATATCTGTGTCTTTAATCCTCCACCTGCTCCACGAGACGAACCTACCTATTAGCCCAGTACTCTGTTACAGTTTGATCTGTCAATAACATATTATTTACAAACATATCTCAGTTAAAGTAAAATTGTGTACCCTAGGGTTACATAAGCAGAAAATAAAAAGTCAACGAGGTGTCATGTAGGTCCCTTCAGTACTGTTATATAGTCCAGGAAAGGCTGACATATCTGTTTAAACTTCTCTGCTTTCCCTGAGATCTCATAACAGATTTTCTCCATATATAAAGTATTAGAGAACTCCATGAGCCACATATCAAAGCAGGGGGCTATCTCCTTATTCAAAACCTTAAGAATGACTTTTTTTGAGATAACCATCCCATACTGGATTTTACTCTATACACACACACACACACACACACAGAACAATCAGAGTACAGAAGGCAATGACAAAAAAATCACCAAAACACGCGGGCGCTCTCCATGGTGCTGAATTCTTTCAGTAATAAACGAGACACAGGTTGCGTTCCGAATCGCATACTTTCTACTATATAGTATGTAGAAAAAAGATTTAGGATGTCCCGATTCTTGTGGCCAGATTTAGGATGGTTAGAATACCCGGATGGTCTACTTCATGCGGCCAAGATTGTTAGTGTTGAAAAGTGCATCCTATTTGGGCGATTCTGACCCACAATCCAGTGCGCACGTGAAGTGACGTAACATCGACGAAGCCTATAGGTCCATGTTATGAAAACAAACGGGGATGCGACGGATATAAAAGCAAGAGGCAAGATCAAGACGCAATGTTATGATGAAATAAGAGAGTAAAAGTATGTCCCAATAGTATGCCTACTGCATCCTAACTAGATTATTTTTATCGTCGGATGTAGTATGTAGAGTAGAAAAAAGAAAGAGTATGAGATTCGGAACACAACCATAGATCCGACGGCGCTAGAGACATTTTTGGTTTGATCTAATATTTGATTTATGGTTTAATATGCAAGATGAATTTGGCTTCGTTTTTTGAGTTAGTTGAACTTGTTTGTTTAATCTGTTCACATTTAGAAAAAACATAATTTGCTTTTGACATGCTGTTGATGCCATAGTTGGCCTGATGAGCACCTGTGTGTATTTAGGAGAGGAGTGAGTGTGTGTGTGTCTGGAAGGCCCTGCAAAGAGAATACAGGTTAAGCAACGTCCCACAAGCAACGTGATTATTTTGATAAACAGCTGAATAAGTCACGACAAACGACTATAAGTGAGATTATGCTTCAAATCTATTCAGTTTATATATTTTTTTTTTATTGACAGAGTTGAAATGGGGCAGAGAGGGGAGTGACATGCAGAGAACGACCGCGGGCTGTAATCGAACCCGGGTCCGCTGCTGGCCGAGGCCCATGGGGGGGGGGGACGCCCTACCAACTGAGCTAAGGGCGCCCCCTATCTATTCAGTTTATGATGTACAGTATTTACAGAATTGAATGAGAAACAGATGCAACACACCACACCAGTCTGGCTTCAGTCAGTCAGGGCAAAATACAAATGACAGCATCAACCAAATGTGTAGCCTCCATTTTGAATTGATAGTAGCCTATATCAGTATAATGAAAGACTTGACATTTCATGCAATATTCCTGGTATCTCCCGGGAGACACTTTTATACCGTCCACTGTATGATACCGTCCAATCACCCTAATTTGTATTATAAGTCTGTCTATCTATCTGTCTGTATGTCTATCTGTCTGTCCATCTTTCTATCTGTCCGTCCGTCCGTCCGTCCATCGATCTATCTATCCATCCATCTATCTATCTATCCATCCGTCCGTCCGTCTGTCTGTCTATCTATCTGTCTGTGTGTCTGTCTGTCTGTAGTACAGTGTGCACGTTAACAGAAGTTCTATGCAGTAGTTTCCATGTTACGTCAGAGAGAGGAGGTTGATATCGTAGCAGCCGTCCACCTAGAAACACACACACACAGAGACACACACACACACACACACACAGAGACACACACACACACACACACACACACAGAGACATAGAAGCATGATTTAGTTAATTATATATATATATATGCTACATTTCTGCTTCAATCATTTGTTAACAATCATTTCTTACATCAAGAAGTTGTGCAAAAAAAAATAAGTTATTTTTTTTAGCTTGGATTTCATGCAAACACACACACACACACACACACACACACACACACACACACACACACACACACACACACACACACACACACACACACACACACACACACAGCATGATTTAGTTCATTTATATCTGCTAAATTTCTGCTTTCATTAATTTCTTAAATCTAGAAGTTGTTCGAGAAGTTTGTTAATAATTTCATGCAAACCAAAATGCTGTAGTTTGTTACTGGTAGTGGAACCTCAATAATAAGCCATTTTTAGGCTAAAACAATAAGAACTATTTTTCAGAAATAAATATGTTTTACTTATGTATGTATGTTGAAAATCCTATTTTTGCAGTGAACTGTAACAACTACACAAAACATTCTGGACATTCACTGTGTGTGTGTCTGAGTGTGTGTGTGTGCGTGTGTCTGTGTATCTGTGTGTGTCTGTCTGTCTGTATGTGTGTGTGTGTCTGTCTGTCTGTATGTGTGTGTGTCTGTGAGTGTGTCTGTGTATCTGTCTGTCTGTCTGTCTGTCTGAGAGTCTGTCTGTCTGTCTGTCTGTCTGTCTGTGTGTGTCTGTCTGTGAGTGTGTGTGTCTGTCTGTCTGTCCGTCTCCCTGTGTGTGTCTGTCTGTGAGTGTGTGTGTCTGTCTGTCTGTCTGTCTGACTCACATCAAACCTGCCGATAGTAGCCGTGGTTTGGTTGCTCTGCATGACTTCAGTGAGCGCCCACATCTGCTGCAGACTGGAAGAGACAGAGTGTGTGTCTGGCAGGCCCTGCAAGAGAGTACAGGTTAGAGTGTGTGTGTGTGTCTGTGTGTGTGTGTCTGTGTGTGTGTGTGTGTGTGTGTGTGTGTGTCTGTGTGTGTCTGGCAGGCCCTGCAAAGAGAGTACAGGTTAGATAAGATAAGATCTACTTTATTCATCCCAGCAGGGAAATTCACCAGCCAGCATACACATACACACAACACAACACAACACATACACACAACACATACACACAACACATACACACAACACATACACACAACACAACACAACACAACACAACACAACACAACACAACACAACACACACAACACAACACATACACACAACACATACACACAACACATACATACACACAACACAACACAACACATACACAACACAACACAACACAACACAACCACACAACACAACACAACACAACACAACACAACACAACACAACACAACACATACACAACACAACACAAACACAAACAAAACACAACACAACACAACACATATAGGCCTACGTACATATCCCACCTCTACAAAACAACATGAGCATACATAGCCAAGATGAGAAAGTGCTATGGATAGTCCCTGTGCTTAAGTAGCTGTGACCCCGGAATTCCACTGGCTGCGCGTGCGGTGTCCAACGGTTTTGCTCCGTGCGCTCACGTCCGTCAATACCCACCGGCTCCGTTTTCAAAGCAGCACGGCCAGCTACGCTGAACAGCTGGAGTCGCGAGAACGAGGAGTTCCCGCGGTAATGAAAGTGACGGGCGATCGCTCTTGATAATATGATTCTCCTATATGGTATTTACACAACAACGAACGCACGGAAGGTTATTGTTCCCATCCGAACGAGTAAAAGAACAGTGGACATGCTCGTATGTGTCTCTGTTTTGAGAATGTCACCTGCAGTGAACACCGAGTGTCTTATTTTGAAAATTAACCGGAGGTTTTATTGTTTTGTCGGCGCCTGTGTTCCTGTCTATCTCGATGTGTTCTGTGCTAAATTGATGCGGTGAGCTCAGGCATCCGGCAGAAATAGAAGCAGTGCGTATTTCACTGGAGAGCTGGAGCAGCAGCGGAGCAGAGAGACGGTGCAGCGGACGTGGTGGAAACTCACCCACTGACTGCTCTTAATTGTATTTCTGTTTCTGCCGTGCTGGAGCGGAGAAGGACCGGAGACGCAGCCGGTGGAAATCGGCCTTTACTCGTAGATAACAGAACACAAATACTAGCTCTGCCAGTACATAGTATGATAGGGAAAAAAATAAAAATAAAATTATGCTAAAAGAAAAAGCAATCAAGTGTGCAATCATACAGGTGCAAAATATGCAGCTCAGGCTAAAGTTTAAAAGTTCAAATCCTCTGTCCTTACTGAAAGGGGAGTCATTATAAAGTGCAATTGCAGTAGGTAAGAAAGTGTTTTTGTATCTGTCCTTTTTGCAGTTTAGCTGCCGTAGCCTCCCACTAAAAAGAGTGTGTTTGTGTGTGTGTGTGTCTGGGAGAGAGAGAGAGTGAGTGAGTGTGTGTGTGTCTGGGAGGCCCAGCAAAAGAATACAGGTTAGTGTGTGTGTGTGTGTGTGTCTCTGTTTATGTGACTCAAGTTGTAAAATTATCAAGATAAAAACAAAAAACATTAACATGTTACAGCAACACACACACCCACACAGCCCCCCACCCTTCACACACACACACACACACACACACACACACACACACACACACACACACACACACACACACACACACACACACACACACACAGGTTTACCTCTAGGTCTGGGTGTTGGTCTACCAGTGTCAGGTCAGACAGCCAATCAGAAACCTCCTTCTCTGGATCCTGTGGATATAATTTAAAATTTTCATGATTAAATTACATTATAATACAGGACTACTACTGTGTGTGTGTGTGTGTGTGTGTGTGTGTGTGTGAAGGGTTGGGGGCTGTGTGTGTGTGTGTGTGTGTTACCTCCTGTGTGTGTGTGTTACCTCCTGTGTGTGTGTGTGTGTGTGTGTGTGTGTGTGTGTGTGTGTGTGTGTGTGTGTGTGTGTTACCTCCTGTGTGTGTGTGTGTGTGTGTGTGTGTGTGTTACCTCCTGTGTGTGTGTGTGTGTGTGTGTGTGTGTGTGTTACCTCCTGTGTGTGTGTGTGTGTGTGTGTGTGTGTTACCTCCTGTGTGTGTGTGTGTGTGTGTTACCTCCTGTGTGTGTGTGTGTGTGTGTGTGTGTGTGTGTGTTACCTCCAGTGTGTGTGTGTGTGTGTGTGTGTGTGTGTGTGTGTGTGTGTGTGTTACCTCCTGTGTGTGTGGGTAGATCTTGATGTCTTGCAGACTGAAGGTTTTCCAGGCGGAGGACGGCTGTCTCAAGATCAGCCTGACTGAAGACACACAGTCAGCCTCCACGTGCATCTAGACACACACACACACGCACACACACACACACACACACACACACACACACACACACACACACACACACACACACACACACACACACACACACACACACACACACTGTGTTTGTGACCTTAGGCGAGACACAGCAGGCAAAATTATCTGTCTTTATATTTCTTCTTTCTTATACTATGTCTTATACTAGTATAAATCAAAGGTCCAACATGTACATTCAGGTGTTTATTAGACTAAACCTTGTCTGTTTGCGTCTGTATATTTCTCCTATACAACCATCTTTAACGGACATTATCTCAACATTAGTATTTCTTCTCAATACTCTGAACCAGAAATCTACAACTTCTAAAGCACTTACATCAACTAAACTTTCCATAATCATTCTCAGCACTATTCTGAAGGTTATTACAGAAGGATTTGTTCATATGTTGTTCACTGTCTGATTTATGAGACGTTTTCTTCATACAAACATGATGAAAATGCATTTTTAAGAACAGTAGTATAAGTGCGTTCTGAAAAAAGGCTCTTTCCAAAATCTGTTGGGTAAACACTCACACACACACAAACACACACACACACACACACACACACACACACACACACACACACACACACACACACACACACCCCCCACCCCTCGCCCACACACACACACCCCCACCCCTCACACACACACCCCCCCCCCACCCCTCACACACACACACACACACACACACACACACACACACACACACACACACACACACACACACACACACACACACACACACACACCTGGTCCCTGGTAATAGAGTAGTAGTCCTGTGAGCCTGTTTCAGTGTGGGGGTTTTCCATCACACACTCACACACACACACACACACACACCTGGGCCCTGGTAATAGAGTAGTAGTCCTGTGAGCCTGTTTCAGTGTGGGGGTTTTCCATCACACACTCACACACACACACACACACACCTGGGCCCTGGTAATAGAGTAGTAGTCCTGTGAGCCTGTTTCAGTGTGGGGGTTTTCCATCACACACTCACACACACACACACACACACCTGGGCCCTGGTAATAGAGTAGTAGTCCTGTGAGCCCGTTTCAGTGTGGGGGTTTTCCATCAGGGGGAAATCTCTCAGCGCGGTGGTCCACTGCTGTGATGATGTCAC
>NC_137233.1:510265-518923 GCF_949987685.1 Ammodytes marinus | reverse complement strand
TATGATGTTGCAGGAGACCCATAGTGATGTTTTTAATGAAACAGACTGGAGGAGGGAGTTTGACGGACAGGTCATTTTAAGCCATTTTAACAGCACTAGTGCAGGGGTGGCTCTCCTTTTTTCAAGAGATTTTAGTCCTGTATCTTATGTGGTGGAGGAGCGGGTGCAGGGGAGAATGCTTGTGGTTAAAGCAAAGTATGAGCGTTTTAATATTGTTTTTATTAATGTGTATGCCCCTAATTCTGGCCCTGGCAGAGTTCTCTTTTTAAACGAACTCAGTTTGGTTTTAAAGCAGTGTGAGCCAGAGGACTATTTGTTTTTAGGAGGGGATTTTAACTGCACAGCAAATCACACATGTGATAGAAACCACCCAGAACCACATGCACCTTCTCAGAAGGCGATGCTATCCCTTATAAACACTCACAGTCTGAGTGACGTATGGAGAAAAATCCACCACAATACAAGACAGTACACTTGGGTCCACAGCAGAGAACGTGTTTTATCTTTAGCGAGGTTAGACAGGTTTTATTGTTTTACGCAGCATTTTAGCATTTTTAAGAGGTGTAGTATATGTCCAGTGGGCTTCTCGGACCATTCCATGGTTTTATGTGAGGTTTTTATTAAAAATCTTAAGAGTAAGTCTGCTTATTGGCATTTTAACACCACTTTGCTTTTAGATGCACATTTTAGAGAGGTTTTTATTTATTTTTGGAGAGGTTTTAGAGAGAGGAAGGGGGATTTTATTTGTTTAAAACAATGGTGGGACCATGGCAAAATACAGATAAAGCAGCTCTGTCAGCAGTACACTCTCAATGTTTCTCGTGACTTGGCCAAGTCTATCAAAGATCTGGAGGTCGATATAGTGGAGCTGCAGAGCTCCTCACAGGCCACAGAAAATGGAGGTTGTATTGAAAACCTCAAATCTAAAAAAGCCGTACTGGCAGACCTGCTGGGCACCAGAGCGCAGGGGGCGCTAGTCCGGTCTCGTTTCCAGAGTGCTGCCCTAATGGATTCCCCCTCCAAGTTTTTCTTCGGCCTGGAGCAGAGGAATGGACAGAGCAGGCAGATGCACTCGCTGCAGGCAGAGGATGGGCGGACGCTGACACACACTGCAGCCATCAGGAGCAGAGCGGTAGAGTTTTATGTGCAGCTTTACAGCAGTGAGTACCAGGAGGATGATGCTGCTTTTAACGCATTCTGTCAGGACCTGCCCACAGTGTCAGAAGAGACCAACAGAGAGCTGGAGGGGCCCCTGACTGAGGCAGAACTGTTTGCAGCCTTGCAGAGTGTGCAGGGGGGTAAGGCCCCCGGCATAGATGGTCTGCCCTCAGAGTTCTACAGAGCGTTCTGGGCTGAGATGAAAGAGGATTTGCTGGGGGTCTTCTCGGAGAGTTTTGAAGAGCTCTCTCTCCCCCAGAGCTGCAGGAGGGCAGTGCTGACGCTGCTGCCTAAGAAGGGAGACCTGCAGCAGATAAAGAACTGGCGACCCGTCTCACTGCTGTGCTCCGACTACAAGCTGCTGTCCAAAGCCCTGGCCAACCGGCTGAAGAAAGTGATGGAGCAGCTCATCCACCGGACTCAGACTTACTGTGTGCCTGGCAGGTCTATTGTTGACAATGTGTCATTAATTAGAGATATTTTGGAAGCCTCCGGTTCATTGGGCTTAGATGCTGGTCTGGTTTCTTTAGACCAGGAAAAGGCTTTTGATCGGGTTGAGCACCGCTACCTTTGGAAGGTTTTACAAAGGTACGGCCTCAGCCCGGGTCTGATAGCTAAGATAAAGGTCCTGTACGAGAACATTGAGAGTGTGCTGAAGATAAATGGTGGTCTATGCAAACCTTTTAATGTCCAAAGAGGTATTAGACAGGGCTGCGCCATGTCAGGTATGCTGTATTCACTGTCCATAGAACCAATGTTGCAGAATGTTCGTGGTTTTATTGACGGCCTGTTTTTACCTGACATCAGCACAAATTTTATTTCATCAGCCTACGCAGACGACATCATCATTTTTATAAAAAATCAAGATGATATTGATAAACTGAGTAAAGTTGTTGAAACTTTTGGAAAACTCTCAGCTGCCAAGGTGAATTGGGCAAAGAGCGAGGCGCTGGCAGTTGGGAGGTGGGCTGCTGGTCTGCCCCAGCTGCCTGGGGGGCTGACCTGGAAGAGGGGAGGCTTCAGGTACCTGGGGGTTCATCTAGGGGATAAACAAACTGAAAAAAAGAACTGGGAGGGTGTGATGGAAAAGGTGGAGGGGAAGCTGGCAAAGTGGAGGTGGCTGCTTCCCCACATGTCATACAGAGGGAGGGTTCTCATCATCAACAACCTGGTAGCGTCCACCCTGTGGCACAGGCTCAAGTGCCTAGAACCCCCTGCTGGGCTGCTGAAAAAAATTCAGACGGTCCTATTAAACTTTTTCTGGGATAAACTGCATTGGGTTCCCCAGAGTGTACTGTACCTGCCAAAAGAAGAGGGGGGGCAGGGCTTAATACACCTGGAGAGCAGGGCAGCAGCGTTCAGGCTGCAGTTTGTACAGCGTTACCTTTCCTGCTGTGATGATGTCGTCTGGAGGCAGGTAACAGGCATCATTTTAAGGAGGATAGCTGGCCTCGTTTTAGACAAGTCTTTGTTTTTATTGAATTGTGTTTTTTATCGTGTGTGTACCTTGCCTCCTTTTTATCATGGTGTTTTTAAAGCGTGGACACTTTTTAAATGGGACAGACTGGGGCCTGCAGCCTCTCTCTTCTGGCTCCTGGAGGAGCCCCTGGTGTGCGGGGCCCGGCTGGACATACAAGACGGCAGCAGCCCTGGCCTCACCCAGCGCCTTCGCTCCACGGGGACGGTCAGGCTGAGGCAGGTGGTGGACGTGGCAGGGCCCGGGCTGCACAACACGCAGGCTGTGGCCTCTCTCCTGGGCCTGAGGTCCAGCCGACACACCAGACACATCCTGAACCAGTGGAGCAGCAGGCTGAGCGCAGAGGAGCATGAGATGCTGAGGGAGTACAGCAGCGGGGCGGAGGTACCGGATGAGGGAGATCCGTTCCCAGAACTCAGTCTGTCCGTGGACCAGAGCGGGCTGGACAAACCAATGGGCACTTCTAAGTCCTTGGTGGATTTACAAATGCTTTCTGGGAAAACAGTATATAAATACTGTGTGGTGGCTACACAAAAGGGAAATCTGAGCACCAAGAGGGACACAGTATGGAGAGAGAGGCTGCAGGGCCGGGCGCCAGTCTGGAGGCTTCTATACAAGCCTCCAATAAATAAAAGGACAGGAGACCTCCAATGGAGGATCCTGCAGGGGGCGCTGGCCGTCAATGTTTTTATTTCCAAAATCAACCCCACTGTTTTAAAGACTTGTCCTTTCTGTGACCAAGATGAAACCCTGATCCACTGTTATCTTGACTGTCACAGACTCATTGTTTTATTCCACATTTTAAAAGCTGTGTTTTTAATGTGTGGAGAGGTGTGGTCGGAGGCTGGTTTTATTGGTGGTGCTGGTTATAACAAAAAAGATTCGAAGAAATGGTGTCTTTTAAATTATGTGGTGGGGCAAGCGAAGTTGGCGATCTACAAAACAAGGAAAAATCAGGTGGAGGGGGAGGCAGGCCTTGGACTAAGAGATATGTTTTGCACACTGATAAAAGCCAGGATAAGAATTGATTTTAGATACCATGAGCTGATGAACACGCTAACGGAGTTTAAAGATGTTTGGTGCTGCACAACGGCTGTGTGTTCAGTAAATGAGGGAAAGCTCTCTTTTAACTCTGTGTTTTAATTTATTTATTCATGATGCATCTTCCTCTAAACAAAGGATTGTTTGTATAAAATGACAAATGTCTTGTGTTGAAAGAAACTGACAATAAAGTTTTTTTCAAAAAAAATCTCTCTCTCTCCCTCTCTCTCCCTCTCTCTCTCTCTCTCCCTCTCTCTCTCTCTATCTCTCTCTCTCTCTCTCTCTGTCAATAAAAGGTTTAAAAACCTAAAAAATATATTTAAAAAAAACTAAACTATGAATAACTAATCCTCGTGTTCTCATCAGTAATCCTCTGACTAACACACACACACACACACACACACACACACACACACACACATACACACCAACACGAACACATAAACATACACACGCACACAAATACACACACAAATACACGCACGCACACACATATACACACACACACACACACACACACACACACACACACACACACACTCACACACACACACACACACACACTCACACACTCACACACACACACACACACAGGATCAGTGTATTTCTGCAGTGTTATATTAGGAGGATTTTTGGCTTTATTTGCCGATACATGAGACGAGACTGAACTCTTCTTTGTTAGAGGATTTAGAACAGCACACTGACTGTCATAGGAGCTGACTTATTGTTTTATTTATTTAATAAAATAATAATAATAATAATAATTAATAATAATAATAATTAATAATAATAATAATAATAATAATAATAATAATAATCAATAATAATAATAATAATAATTGTAATTGTAATAATAATAATTGTAATAATAATAATAATAATTGTAATTGTAATAATAATAATTGTAATAATAATAATAATTAATAATAATAATAATAATAATAATAATAATAATAATAATAATAATAATTGTAATAATAATAATAATAATAATAATAATTGTAATAATAATAATAATAATAATAATAATAATTGTAATAATAATAATAATAATAATAATAATAATAATAATAATAATAATAATAATAATTGTAATAATAATAATTGTAATAATAGTAATAATAATAATTGTAATAATAATAATTGTAATAATAATAATAATAATAATAATAATAATAATTGTAATAATAACTAGAACTGCAAGCAGTTTTGACCGGGGGCCAAGCCTCCGACGCAACTCGTCGTCAACCGCCGCGCCGGCCGCTCACTCCACGGAATCCGTGGATGTAAAGTTTTTGACCGTGGGATGTTCGGTGCGGGAGTTGTATAGGTATCGCTGTTTACGGATGAATTTCGCGAAAGTGCCACGGTAGAACAATGCAGCTCAATTCACAGAACAAGTGGATGTCAAGTTTTTTAAAGTGCGATGTTTGGTTGGCGAGTTATGAGCAAAAGCAGATTGTCAGCCTTGACAAAATGGCCGCCGGAGCTAATTGCACAATGTAATGTCAATGGACATGCTAACATTCCCGCCTTTTTTCTTTGACGGAAAAGAAAAAATCTAATTTTATTAAAAAGTCCCGTAAACATTACTATTTCTTGGCCATATTTTTCATATAGACTCGGGTACGCCCGTTGATGGTTTCCCGTGAGTTTTAAGAAAATTCCTTTGGCCAATTAGGAGATATAAAATTCCCTAGTTTATGGCGCCCCCTTATGGCGAAAATTTCCAATTTTTTTTTTGAACGTAATTAAGGGTAGCCCCAACATATGTCTAAAATTTGAACTTGATCCGACTTATGATTTTGGATTTATGAATTTCTACGTAAAACGTAGCTAATCAACAAATATTTAAAACGCTACCGTTTCTCTATCCATGGTCGGATCAAAATGCATTAGCATGATTTCTTTCCGTGTGGGTCGGTAGATGTGCTGTGCAAACTTTGGTGTCAATTGTCCAAAAATTGTGGGAGGAGTAGCGAAAAATATGTTTTTCAGTTTTCGCGATTTTGCGAAAAATCTATAATATCGCAAATGGGCGTGGCCTATGCCAAAAGATGCAGCTGACTCCAGTGAATATGTGGATATAAAGTTTTTGACTGTGGGAGTTTCGGTGTGGGAGTTATGGCCCCAAACGCGTTTTCTTTGGTGTAGCGCCACCTAGTGGCCGGCATGTCTGAATAGTTTTGTATGCGTACACGGCCCGGACCTGGATCTAGTCATGCAATTGGCATGTCTGCACCCTTTACGGTTTGGCCTGTGGACACAGTTTTAGGTGACTACAAATAATAATCCTTACTAAAACAATAGGGTTCCCTGCCCCGCAGGGCTTGGGAACCGCGTTGCTGTGCAAAACGCGGTCCCAGCTCCTGCTCGGGCTTGGCCCCCTAATAATAACTAGAACTGCAAGCAGTTTTTACCGGGGGCCAAGCCTCCGACGCAACTCGTCGTCAACCGCCGCGCCGGCCGCTCACTCCGCAGAATCTGCGGATGTAAAGTTTTTGACCGTGGGATGTTCGGTGCGGGAGTTGTATAGGTATCGCTGTTTACGGATGAATTTCGCGAAAGTGCCACGGTGGAACGATGCAGCTCAATTCACAGAACAAGTGGATGTCAAGTTTTTTAATGTGCGATGTGTGGTTGGCGAGTTATGAGCAAAAGCAGATTGTCAGCCTTGACAAAATGGCCGCCGGAGCTAAT
Source organism: Ammodytes marinus (assembly GCF_949987685.1). Lineage (NCBI taxonomy): Eukaryota > Metazoa > Chordata > Actinopteri > Uranoscopiformes > Ammodytidae > Ammodytes > Ammodytes marinus. The sequence continues at coordinate 512,547 of NC_137233.1, read as the reverse complement.
TGCACAATGTAATGTCAATGGACATGCTAACATTCCCGCCTTTTTTCTTTGACGGAAAAAAAAAAATCTAATTTTATTAAAAAGTCCCTTTAACATTACTATTTCTTGGCCATATTTTTCATATAGACTCGGGTATGCCCCTTGATGGTTTCCCGTGAGTTTTAAGAAAATTCCTCTGGCCAATTAGGAGATATAAAATTTCCTAATTTATGGCGCCCCCTTATGGCGAAATTCTCCAATTTTTTTATTGAACGCAATTAAGGGTAGCCCCAACATATGTCTAAAATTTGGACTTGATCCGACTTATGATTTTGGATTTATGAATTTTTTCGTAAAACGTAGCTAATCAACAAATATTTAAAACGCTACCGTTTCGTTATCCATGGTCGGATCAAAATGCTTTAGCAAGATTTATTTCCGGGTGGGTCGGTAAATGTTCTGTGCAAAGTTTGGTGTCGATTGTCCAAAAATTGTGGGAGGAGTAGCGAAAAGTCAGTTTTGCAGTTTTCGCGATTTTGCAAAAAATCTATAATATCGCAAATGGGCGTGGCCTATGCCAAATGATGCAGCTGACTCCAGTGCATCTGTGGATATAAAGTTTTTGACTGTAGGACGTTCGGTGTGGGAGTTATGACCCCAAACGCGTTTTCTTTCGTTGTAGCGCCACCTAGTGGCCGGCATGTCTGAATTTTGTTGTATGCTGAGATTTCACGGACCTGGATCTAGTCATGCAATTGGCATGTCTGCACCCTTTACGGTTTGGGCTGTGGACGCAGTTCTAGCGGCGACAAATAAGAATAATAACTAGAACTGCAAGCAGTTTTTACCGGGGGCCAAGCCTCCGACGCAACTCGTCGTCAAGCGCCGCGCCTGCCGCTCACTTCGCGGAATCCGTGGATGTAAAGTTTTTGACCGTGGGATGTTCGGTGCGGGAGTTGTATAGGTATCGCTGTTTACGGATGAATTTGGCGAAACTGCCACGGTGGAACGATGCAGCTCAATTCACAGAACAAGTGCATGTCAAGTTTTTTAATGTGTGATGTGTGGTTGGAGAGTTATGAGCAAAAGTAGATTGTCAGCCTTGACAAAATGGCCGCCGGAGCTAATTGCACAATGTAATGTCAATGGACATGCTAACATTCCCGCCTTTTTTCTTTGACGGAAAAAAAAAAAATCTAATTTTATTAAAAAGTCCCTTAAACATTACTATTTCTTGGCCATATTTTTCATATAGACTTGGGTATGCCCCTTGATGGTTTCCCGTGAGTTTTAAGAAAATTCCTCTGGCCAATTAGGAGATATAAAATTTCCTAATTTATGGCGCCCCCTTATGGCGAAAATGTCCAATTTTTTTATTGAACGCAATTAAGGGTAGCCCCAACATATGTCTAAAATTTGGACTTGATCCGACTTATGATTTTGGATTTATGAATTTTTTCGTAAAACGTAGCTAATCAACAAATATTTAAAACGCTACCGTTTCGTTATCCATGGTCGGATCAAAATTCTTTCGTATGATTTCTTTCCGTGTGGGTCGGTAGATGTTCTGTGCAAAGTTTGGTGTCGATTGTCCAAAAATTGTGGGAGGAGTAGCGAAAAATATGTTTTGCAGTTTTCGCGATTTTGCGAAAAATCTATAATATCGCAAATGGGCGTGGCCTATGCCAAATGATGCAGCTGACTCCAGTGCATGTGTGGATATAAAGTTTTTGACTGTGGGACGTTCGGTGTGGGAGTTATGACCCCAAACGCGTTTTCCTTCGTTGTAGCGCCACCTAGTGGCCGGCATGTCTGAATTTTTGTCGTATGCGTAGTCCGGACGGACCTGGATCTAGTCATGCTATTGGCATGTCTGCACCCTTTACGGTTTGGGCTGTGCACGCAGTTTTAGGGAGGTACAAATAATAATAATAATAAAAAAAATCCTTACAAAAACAATAGGGTTCCCTGCCCCGCAGGGCTTGGGAACCGCGTTGCTGTGCAAAACGCGGTCCCAGCTCCTGCTCGGGCTTGGCCCCCTAACTAGAACTGCAAGCAGTTTTTACCGGGGGCCAAGCCTCCGACGCGACTCGTCGTCAACCGCCGCGCCGGCCGCTCACTCCGCAGAATCTGCGGATGTAAAGTTTTTGACCGTGGGATGTTCGGTGCGGGAGTTGTATAGGTATCGCTGTTTACGGATGAATTTCGCGAAAGTGCCACGGTGGAACGATGCAGCTCAATTCACAGAACAAGTGGATGTCAAGTTTTTTAATGTGCGATGTGTGGTTGGCGAGTTATGAGCA
>NC_137233.1:505265-507765 GCF_949987685.1 Ammodytes marinus | reverse complement strand
AAACTCACAGACACACACACACACCAGACACACATAGACACAAACACAAACACAGACACACACACACACACAAACAAACTCACACACATACACACACACATAGACACAAACAAACACACACACACACACAAACTCACACACACACAGACACACATAGACACAAACAAACACACACACAAACTCACACACACACAGACAAACTCACACACACACACACAAACTCACACACACACACACACAGACACAAACAAACACACACAAACTCACACACACACACACACACATACAAACTCACACACACACACATAGACACACACACACACGCGCTTGTGCACACAGACACACAGAGACCTCATTCATTATAGATGCCGTCTTGGTTTCTATTAAACTTGATTGAAATGAGAAACTGCTTCTGACAAACTGCTACTGCGGGATCATGTCAACACGATGTAACGCTCCATATGATCTATGAAAACATCGACATACGAATGAATGAATGAATGAATGATTTATTTTGAACCATTGAAAAAAATGTATTACAAATTATAAAATTATATGAATTTTTAATGTCAACATAACACACACCACAAGACCCTTTTGGAAACAAAGGTTGCGTTCCGAATCACATACTTTCTACTATATAGTTTGGTAGAAAAAAGATTTAGGATGTCCCGATTCCTGTGGCCAGATTTAGGATGGTTAGAAGTACCCGGATGTTCTACTTCATGCGGCCAAGATTGTTAGTGTTGAAAAGTGCATCCTATTTGGGTGATTCTGACCCACAATCCAGTGCGCACGTGAAGTGACGTCACATCGACGAAGCCTCCATATGAAAACAAACGGGGATGCGACGGATATAAAAGCAAGAGGCAAGATCAAGGCGCAATGTTATGATGAAATAAGAGAGTAAAAGTATGTCCCAATAGTATGCCTACTGCATCCTAACTAGATTCTTTTTATCGTCGGATGTAGTATGTAGAATAGAAAAAAGAAAGAGTATGCGATTCGGAACGCAACCAGAGAATTCCTTCCCCCATTCGTCATCATTAAAATTGTCAGGTTCCGGGAAAGACAGACAAGAACCCAATTGCAGGAAACAGGAAACAGTTCAGATACAAAAAATAGATTTTAATCATCATCATCATCATCAACAACTTTATTATTAGACTCAAGGTCCATTTAAAAAACATACAATACAAGAAATAGACACACACACACACACACACACACACACACACACACACACACACACACACACACACACACACACACACACACACACACACACACACACACACACACACACACACACACACACACACACACACACAGATAAGAATAAAAACACATAACGGCCAATTATAAAAGGCACTTATACCAATGCCTCCAAAGGTATGATTGGTAGCGACCTGCGCTATAACTTGGGTTTGACAGCAGCATTATGATGACATTATTAGAGTCATTCAAACGACAGATAAAACGATACATAAGGTTCCTCAATAGAGCTTGTAAGGTGTTAACGATGACAAGGATGAATGGATGACAGACCAGGTAGTAAGACAGCGTGGCAAACAGGTCCAGCTGGGGCAAAAGGGAAAAGTCCAAAGACAGGTCGAAACACGAACAGACAAGCGGGATCGGAACACAGGATGAAATCCGAATGCTGGAAAGCTGGGTGAACACACTAGGACATCTGACAATCTGGCAACTGACTGAGGGAACTGAACTGAGATATGTACTGGGGCTGATTAACTGATGAGGACCAGGTGAGTGTGGGGCAGACCAGGTGAATGTAATTAACAGGGAGTGCAGAGCAGGAGGGAGTGGCCGGGTCTGAAGTGACATGAGTAGAAAGTAAACCAGGAAAACAGACATATGAAAACAAACTAAATACTGGCTGAAGTTGTGACAAAAATAAATGTATAAACAAGAATACAACTCCAATCAAGCAATATAAGTGAGGGGGGCGCCCTTAGCTCAGTTGGTAGGGCGTCCCCCCCCATGGGCCTCGGCCAGCAGCGGACCCGGGTTCAATTCCAGCCCGCGGCCGAACTCTGCATGTCACTCCCCTCTCTGCCCCATTTCACCTCTGTCTCTACACTATCAATAAAGACTAAAAATGCAAAAAAAATATCTTTAAAAAAAAAAGCAATATAAGTGAGTAAGAAAGTACGTAGGCAAGGCAGGTTTATTTCTATAGCACAGTTCAGACACAAGGCCTTTCAAAGAGCTTTACACACACACACACAGACACACACACACACACACACACACACACACACACACACACACACACACACACACACACACACACACACACACACACACACACACACACACACACACACACACACACACACAAGGCCATTCAAAGTGCTTTACACACACACACACACACACACACACACACACACACACACACACACACAGACACACACACACAAGGCCTTTCAAAGTGCTTTACACACACACACACAGACACACACACACAGACACAAGG
>NC_137233.1:492765-502765 GCF_949987685.1 Ammodytes marinus | reverse complement strand
GTGCAAAGGATGCTATTTTTATATAGTTTTTCTTAATGCCTTTGTCATGGGTATACGCTCACCCAGGAACAACAGCTGGCGTGGTAAAAACACTACCGCTCTTGTCCAAAGGTGCCGCTAAAATTAACACAAACTGAAAGTTCCTCTGAGCATCTTAAAGTTACATTTTCAATAATAATATCATAATGAACTTCATTGGGATCTTGTAAAACCTATTTCACACAAGGCAGGACTAGTTGGCTATGGACCCTGCGACCCTGCCTCAAATCGTAATCTTTTTTGGGGAGCATTTTGTTCTGGTTTTTATTGGACAGTTGACTTTGCCATCAGTCTTCCATTGCTGCCCTGAAGCCTTTTAAACACTTTCCAAACTCTTTTATGTCCCTCCTCACCTTTTCCCTCTCTCTCTTTCATCCATCCATCATTCACAGCTCTGCCACCGAAGCTGTCTGTGCCTTCTCTATTCAGCTGCTGTCTCCACCTGCTTAACCTTTTCTCCTCCGTATCTCAGTCCTGTCATCCTTCTATTCTCTCCATTCTTACCCGTCTTTCTCTGGCCATCACTCACTCGTTATCGCTCAACTTTCTGTGTGGAGCGTTTCTATAAGTCAGGGTCGTTTACCGTCTGTGTTAAACCCTTTCACTGAGCTGTTAACTGCTTCCCACTCATTATAAATTCATATCAGCAACTTTCTTTATCAACCTCTATGAATGGTAAATAGTAAATGGACTCCACTTATAAAGCTATTTTCCCTGGTTTTTCACAGACCCAAAGCACTTTACATTGCTTTGTACACATTCACCCATTCACATACACACTCATACACCGATAGCAGCAGCAGCTACCACGCAGGGTGCAAGCTAACTATCAGGAGACATTTAGGGTTCAGTGTCTCTTTGCCCAGGGACACTTGGACATGTGGCGGGGAGACGGGGAATTGAACCACCGACCCTGTAACCCAGTGGACGACCACCCTACACACTTCACCACAGCCGCGTAGGTGAATAGGGCACTATCACACTGGTGCAAACAGTCTGACATAGTAAAACATTATTTAAAGCCTATTCTGCTTTTCCTTCTTTCCTAAAAATTTTAGTACAATGTCAGGTAGTCGTGTTAAGCGTCAAATAATGCAGGTGGTAGGAGCATTTAGATGTGAAGACATTACCTCCCACAAATGTGTTTTCACCATGTGTCTATGTACTCCTAATCTCTACTGTTATTGTTTGAAATTTTTAAGATTGTTGAACTCAAAATGGTGCCGTCCCATTATTCCAACAGGTGTATAGTCAAACTTTACAAACATATTTCCTATTGGTCAAACATTCCATTATTCCTAAAATTCTGAACAAGATGAAACCTTCTAGTAGCACAGATAAGACGAGCAGAGAGAAGTTATAATAATCTTGGAAAAGGAAATATAAATGTGTTTACTAAACACCAGATGACACAATACTGTGATTCTCAGTAGATCTTTATTGAACCATAATCAGTGACATTTAATTTAATTTATTAATTCATGATAGGGACAATCCTCATTGATTAACAGACAAGATGCCATAAATGAGCCAGAGTTAGCCGTTAGCTATGTGTGCTAATTTTCATCAGTTGTCCCCAGCCAGTTCTTAAAAGGGCAACTTGAAATAAAATAACAATAAACACAGACGGACAGAATTAATACACAACAAATGTAGACGACAGTGTGTAGATGTTCTTACACAAGGCATTATTCAACTTTTCTTAACCTGGTCTTAGCTTTCATTATTAAGTTCTAAATTGTATTTGAAGATAAGCCCCTTGAGATGCAGCATCTTGTTTCCTCAGAAAAAGAACAAGGGGAACCAAAAACATTGAAAAAGTAAAACTCATAAATGATGAACACATTTGTGACTGACAAGCCCATACACATATGTGCTCTCATATTATCCGCAAAACCGCACCATCGCACCACATTAGAATTATTACAATTGTCAATTGTATTACAAGTGCATTAGGGCTAGACCCAACCCCAACCCAACAGAATCACTTCTATCACTTACAGGACTTTCATTGGAATAACTTCACAACTCAGCCAACTAACCATCTCACAGAAAGTTAAACACAGATCACCAACAAGAATTAAGGTGCTCCGATTGATCCGAAGGCAATTAGTATCATAATTAGTCATAATGCACTGAAACAATCGGTTTCGGCAGATAATCATTAAAAATAGTTTGATGGGGGTTGTTATAAACCGCAAATCACAGGAGCCGATCAGATGACATTATGCACACGAGACAATTTGCATTTTCCGATGGTCCAGAAGTATAACGATGCGAACGTTACCAAGTGATAAGAAAAAGGCCAAACGCTTAAACGTTTAAACGGTTAACATTTACAATTCACAACCCCACTGTGCAGCAGCTGTATTGCACACATTCAAAGGAGCAGGCTTGTAGTGTTCACTTGTTTTTAGTTTCCCAACAACTCAAACTTTGTCAATGTACTGTATGACCAAATACACATGATTATAGAGAGGTCATTTCCTTCAACAGTTACAAATAAAGGATTCCACTTTCAGCATCACAGACAAAAATGGCCTGACTGTCGTTGTAAAAGCCTTGATATGAGATGATCAAAAATCACCCCATTGACATGAAACACGTTTTTGACTAAATGCTACAAACAAATTACTCAATATACTACCAAAGGCAAAAAGCCAAACACAAATTGATTAGTCACAGCCGATAGGGATTGTTATAAACGCTGTATGAATGTTAAAATCACCCCATGACATGAAACATGTTTTTATTCTTTGTGCCTGACAGCCAGAGATATCTTCATCTGTGGGTAAATAATAACAAATATCAGATTAATGCCGATCTTAAACTAAAGACTATCAGACCTGTGACACTGTCACCCAGACCTTCAGTGGTAATATCTTCAGAGGGAGTGTATTATCCACATTGCTAATCAATGGAAACATCCTCTCAGTGAAAGTGTGTTTGAAGGTGTGTATGTGTGTGTTAGTATCAAGATCAGAGAACAACAGCTTTCCTCTGTTCCAGTCCAGATTCATTCTGATCCTCTGGGGATTATTCTTCACTTTGATAACAGTGGTTGAACCTGGTGGTGACCATGCATAGTATTTACCTTCATGGAACTCTATTCCCCGTAAACCAGACCGTATGCTTCCCTTCCTCTAGGCAGAGTCTGAAAACACACCCAGTTCCCAGTGTCTATTCTCGCCAACCAGGACGTCCCAGCTGTGAGTCCCTGAGTTAAATCCCTCAGAGCTCAGGACGGAGACATCATAATCAAACCTCTCTGGATAATCAGGAAGCTGCTGATACTCTTCATATCTCACACCGGTCAGATCTTCAGACAGGATGAGTTTTGGATGAGCAGTGTTTGGGTCCAGAACCAGAGGAGTGTAGGAGACCATGTCCTTCATCTTGTTCCAGATGTTGAAGGTCAGGTTGCCTACATGTTTGGCCTCGTCTATCAGAGCTCCTGAGAGCAGCTGTGAATCATCTGGCAGGGGGCGCTGCTGGACTCTGTCCACTGCAGCCTTGTAGTTGAGCAGGAATGAGACGTCTACAGCTTTCAGCTGCTCCTCTGTGGCTCTGACTGTGTCTGAAAGAGCTGCCATCTCTCTGCTCAGAGCCTCCATCTTCTCCTTCATCATCTGACTCTTCTGCTCCTCTTCCTCCCTCAGTGCAGCCATCCTGGCCTCCTCTTCCTCTTCTAGAAAATGGTAAAGCTTGTCAAACTGCTCCCGAATCTGCCTCTCTGCGCGTCGGGCCTGGACCTTCATGTGTTCTGCTGTTTGATCAGACTCCACTTTAACTTCTTCAAAGATCTTTAACTTCTCCTTTAAGGGCTCCAGAGTTTCCTCAAGTTTCTTCTTGAGTTCTGCTGCAGCTTCAGCGATGGGTTTGAATCTGTGGCCGCTGTGTTTCTCTGAATCTCTACAGATCAGACAAACTGGCTGCTGATGGTCCAGACAGAAGAGTTTGAGTTTCTCAGAGTGCAGACTGCAGAGATCCTCTGAAGCTCTCTGATCTCTCTCCAGTAAGAAGGCCTCACACAGGTTCTTTAAGGTCAGACTAATAGGAGGTTCAGCCCTTGAAGATCTTCTCTTACAAACTGGACACTCCCGTGTTGGTTTCTCTCTCCACCAGTTCTTCAGACATTCTTTACAGAAGCTGTGGCTACACGACAGAACAACAGGATCTCTAAAGACCTCCGTACAGATCGGACAGCAGAAATCCTCCTCTAATCTGGAAGCCATTTTGTCTGTGAGAGCAGCTGAAAACACAGCAGACAGAAAGTTGAGTTTGGGTCATAGTTACAAAACCTACCACAACTCTAAAGCTCATCTGTGAACTGGTTTTCAAAGCATTTTATCTGTGTAAGTATAGGACATTAACACGTTTATGCAAGGTTCGTATAAAAGTAAAATTCAAGCCCTTTTTAAGGACCCCGATGCTTTGAATACAGTAGGCCTATGTTTGGAGACCAAAATACATATACATATGATCTAAACAAAAAAAGTTTTTTTCCAAGCATTTTTCCAGTAATGTGTTCAGATTTCAAGCATATTTCAAACCTTGAAAACACATATTTCAATTTAGCGTTTTCCAAATTTACCTGACTCTGTACAAACCCTGTCTTGTGGGGTTTATAAAATATTTTATTTGGGGCATATATATTATAAAGTGTTGTATTGTTTTCCCTGCATCTTCTTTTGGAAAAAATGTGCCTGATATTTATTTCACATGGGAGTTAAAGAACATATCCTGATCAAAGATAACTCAGATTCCAATCATGGAGAAGATATAAGTAAATCTTACTGTTTGTGCGACTCAAAGCTGAGCAGAAACAAACTGTTTCCTGGTTTGTCTCAGGTGAAGGTTGGAACTCTTCATTTAATGCTGCTGCTTAATCTGTAACACAGGGGGTGTATAGTGTACATATATATGTCCTGATCAGTGTTGGGAACGTTACTTTAAAAAAGTAATTAGTTATAGTTACTCGCTACTTGTTCCAAAAAGTAACTGAGTTAGTAACTGAATTACTTTATAATAGAAGTAACTAGTTACCAGGGAAAGTAACTATTTGCGTTAGCCTACTGTAAAAAAAAAAAGTTGCTATATGTCAAACATTTTTGATTTTTCTGAGCAGTTTTCACAAGTCAGTTGAAATGAGTAGAACAGACAGGTAGGCCTACTTGTAGGCTACATAACCTTCAATATTTATTGCACATCAACAGACAGCAAGAGGTTTATCTTGCACTTCAAGTATTTTGTTCTCAACAAAAGTAGCCTAGTAGAGGAAACTGCTGAATGTACCGTGCTGATCTGCTATATCACTGGATTCACTTCAGGGGTGTCGGCTAAAACACCACTTAAGGCCAAAAACGTCAGACTATGAAGCATGAGACGATGAGAGGAGGAGTAAGGATTTATCCTATGTTTATTTCCTTCTTTAACATGCACAGTAGGCTACAGATCCCAGGAAAAGAACAATAGCAATATTCGGCTCGTGATGACACGCTAAACAGCTGTTGCAACCGGCGAATCGCGGCCGTTTAATAACATGCATAAATTACAATTTATAGAGATCGGGAAACTCCATGCACTTACTCACAAGGGCGATGCAAGCAAACTCAGGGAGAGCACGTTTCAACCGTGGATTGATTGGTGGTTACTGCGGCAACGTGCATGCTCACACAACAGAGAGAGAAAGAAAAAGAAACTTCACTTAACAGGCGCTCCGGCTGACTGTTGTGACGGCGCTAACTGACAGTTATAATGTCATCCACACTGAATAAAACACATCTTAAAACACTATAAGAAATAACAATCGCTTCTCCCGTTGTTAACCCACGCGGTCTCCTCACTAGCAGTTTGTGTAGTATGGAGCCAGGGGTGCGTTCGCATTACACAGTTTATTCAATCAATTCAAAGTAACGCACTGCATTTAACGTTCAGTAACGATAACGGCGTTGTAACGACGGAAAAAGTAATTAGTTAGATTACCCCGTTACTGAAAAAAGAACAGCATTACCTAACGGCGTTATTTTAAACAGCGTTATTCCCAACACTGGTCCTGATCAAACGTAACTCAGATTCCTTATGCTTGAGGCCAAGGTTGTGCCATCCAGAGGAGCTTTACATTTAAAAAAATATGTTTCTAATAGGGCTGTCAAATTAACGCATTAATTTTGATTAATAAATCACAGAAAATTAAAAAAATGAACGCAGATTAATCGCACTTCTATAATGCCCTTTGACCTGGTGCAAAAGTGGTGCGGAGCGGCACCTTTAGCTTGCCGGGCCGGGTGCACGGGTAAAAGGGAGAAAAGTAAAGAGAGAAGCAGGGGAAAGGGGCCGACTCGAGGGCTCTATGGACGGTTTATGGGATGCTTCCGCAAATAAGCATGAAGGTAGGAAGACATCTTACTTAATTCTCCGCAGTGTCCGTGCATTATTGATTTAGTGGGTGCAACAATGTAGGCTAGGTTCAAGACAGTAGGCCTATCTCTCAATCTTCCTCCAATTGTGTTTGCTAGCTGTCTCGCATAAACGGACACCCGCCCCGTGTGTGTGTGTCAATATTTTTGCCTATGAGTAGGCTACGAAATGGTGGCAGTGCAGCGCCGTCTGTTGTGGGAGATGGAAAGTCATCATTTAGTCTGCTTGTTTTTTTGAGAAAATTTGGCGCTAGTTCATGTATAAAGCTGGCTGAGGGGAGGAGACAGAAGTTACGAGAGATGGAGAGCGAGAGAGAGAGAGAGAGAGAGAAAACTGTAGCAGGCTATACAGCTGTTTATAAACAGGTATAAAAGTGTCATAAGTATGCGATTAAGTTAGATTAATTAATCACAGAGCCTGTAATTAATTAGATTCATTTTTTTAATCGCTTGACAGCCCTAGTTTCTAAGCTACTTAGGGCCAAGAACAACAACTTCAGTTTGGTCTGAGTGAAGTCACAGGAGGGAAGTTATCCCAAACTTCTCTTTCCCTTCCACACAGTAACCAGCTCTGACTGGGGGATCCCGAGGCGTTCCCAGTGTGGAGATATAATCTCTCCACCTAGTCCTGGGTCTTCCTCCTTCCAGCTGGACGCTCCTGAAACACCTCCCTAGGGAGGCGCCCTGGGGGCATCCTTACCAGATGCCCCAACCACGTGCTCCTTTCTACCAAAAGTATCAGCGGCTCTACTCTGAGTCTCTCAGGATGACTGAACTTCTCATCATATCTCTAAGGCAGACGCCTGCCCCCCTCTTGAGTGAACCCATTTCCCACACTTCTAACAGTGATCTAGTTCTTTGGGTCTTAACCTTCATGACCATAGGGGAGGGTGGGAACCACGATCGACCGGTAGATCCAGAACTTTGGCTTCTGACTCAGCTCTCATCACAACGGTTCAATACAGAAGAAGATGAAGAGGTACTATATAAATCCCCTTGGGGATATTCAATTTATACTCTGGTAGTATACACATTACATTCACAGGCCAATGCAGACATGCAAACAGGACCTTTACATCTGCAGGACTCATTCCCTACTCGCATTAGACTATCCATCGGTTTCCTGCTGAGAACCGTGGCCTCAGATTTCTGTAAGCTGATATAAGATATAAATCTTACTGTCTGTCCGTCCGTGCGCCTCTCCTCACTCAGAGCTGAACAATAACAAACTGTGATAACATTACATAACAGGTTTGTCTCAGGTGAGGGGGTGGAACTCCTCTTCTCAAGGACGTTGTTGCTTAAACTGTAACACAGGAATGTGTCTCAGTCACAGGCTCAAAGAAACCAAACCGCAGCTCTAAAGTTCCCTGATCAACTGGTTTTACCGCATTGTACCTGTGTAGTACAGAACATTTTAACAACCCCCCCCTTCCTGCTTTCCCAGACGTGCCTTGCCTTAGCAACAGCATCGTCACTAATTACCTGTCCAATAGGATTATTGTCACGTTCACTGCGTGTAGCTGATTGGTCTACAGTATTTAAACTCAAACAACATTAAGAGCAATGTCTCACTTACACTGATGTCAAGAATATACAGCACATTATAAATACAAAACTCAACAAGATAAGTCAGTCAATTAAATGATTTAAAACTGATTAACATTGAACAGTTTAACAATTTAAAAGTAAGTGACTTTGGTGAAGTGACCCATGGATACTAATTCATGGGTTGGGTAAAAGTGCACTGTAGGTTCACAGAAGCCAAAAACAGATTTCACCAGTATAAAAACATTTATCAAGGTCCAGACCAATATTGAGCTGTTATAATATTTAAATCTTACTGTCTGTCTGTCAGTGCGTCTCTCCTCACTCAGAGCTGAACAGAAATGAAATGCTTCAAGGTGTGTCTCAGGTGAGGGGGCGGTGCTCCTCCTTCAATGCTTCATTCCAAAGTCTGACTCATCGTTTGATATGTTGACTGAGTGTGAAGCAGCATGTCGCAACACGTTCAAAAGCAGTTTGAACATATGACAGTAGTAGTAAAAACCTCCCCGCCACATGTCCAAGTGTCCCTGGGCAAAGAGACACTGAACCCTGAATGTCTCCTGATAGTTAGCTTGCACCCTGCGTGGTAGTTGCTGCTGCTATCGGTGTATGAATGTGTGTGAATGGGTGAATGTGTACAAAACAATGTAAAGCGCTTAAAAAACAGGGAAAAGCTCTATATACTGTAGATGGAGTCCATTTACCATTTAGGAATAGGGGATCAGCCTGGCATATGGAGGGAAAGTGGTATCATGAAATATTGTTGAACTGATGTCAGATGTAGCATGCTGAAAAATACCCAGATGCCCTACTACGGTGGTGATTTTTAGTCGGCTTGCTCTTCAACTTCTGTTTGTAAACAGTGTGGAAAAAGAGTGTAGGAGCGCTGAGTTGTGGTTTGAATCATTTTATAACTCAGGTCATGTTTTGTTTCAGTCATTCAGTTGGATTTGAAGGCCTCACTTTGCAAATCTTTTTCTCTGTATTCTGACACTCTACAAACATTTTTATCAAACACAGTCGAGGGCGGCGAGTAAATTGAAATTGGCAAGCACAGCCTCCTATGAAAATCAACAGCCGAACCTCTCATATTATAGAAGTAATTTAATTTAATTTTTTTTTAAATACTTTATTTATGAATTTTTTTCAGAGAACCTACACACAAAAAACTGAAAAAAGAAAAAAAGACAAAATAAAATAAACAACTAACATGGCGTACTCTACTTTCCTGTGTGTTTCCAGATGTCTTACTTCCAATTACATTGTTCAGGCAAATGTTAAGCAGAAATAAAAGTCAACAAGGTGTCATGTAGGTCCCTTCAGTACTGTTATATAGAAAGGCTGCCATATCTGTTTAAACTTCTCTGCTTTCCCTGAAATCTCATAACAAATTGTCTCCATATAAAAAGAATCAGAGAAAATAAAATCTTCAAATCTTCTTTTGCTCATATTTCCAGTGTTTTCGTCACTTTCCCACTCCTCCTCTCTCCACATTGACTCTGTTTCACGGTTACATAACGTGACCGCGGTCATGTTTTGTGTTCTCTATCTAAAGCTCCTAATCACATCACAGAGGGAGTGTGTGACGCAGAGTAATCGCTCTGTTATTCTGATATACACGGTATCATAAGAAAGCTCTTTTCTACTGAGTTTACAGCCTCTTGTTCCCACACAGCAGATAACGATTGAGAAGTTGTTTTTACACCACGTCTGCCCCCCTTTTCTTCATTTATTTCATTTTTAATACATCTCAAACCAACTTTTTTTTAAGTTGTCATTTTGGGCTATTATGTGAAGATGAAAAATAGATTTAATCCAGCGTTATTCCAGGCTGTAACATAACAAAAGTGAAGCGCTGTGAATGCTTTCCGTATGCACTGTACACGTTATCATGAGGAAGCTGTTTTATATTTTTTCTGCCTCTTGTTCTCACACAACTGACAACGATGGAGAAGTTGTTTTTACAGCATGTCTGCCCCTCCCTCTACACAGCT